>NW_020837957.1:24834557-25251853 GCF_003676395.1 Aethalodelphis obliquidens | reverse complement strand
AAAAAAAATGAAATTTTGCAATTTGTAACAACATGGATGGACTTGGAGAGTATTATGCTAAGTGAAATAAGTCCGAGAAAGACAAATACTGTATATCACTTATACATGGAATGTTAAAAATAAAACCAACTTGTTAATATGACAAAAAAGAAAAACTCACAGATATAGAGAACAAACTAGTGGTTACCAGTTGAGAGAGAGAAGCGGGGAGGGGCAATATTGGGGTAGGAGCTTCAGAGGTAAAAACTACTATGTATAAAATAAATAAGCTACAAGGATACAACACAGGGACTATAGCCAATATTTTATAATAACTATAAATGTAATACAACCTTTAATAATTGTGAATCACTATTTCACACACCTGTAACATATAATATTGTACATGAATTATAACTCAATATTAAAATAATTTCAGTATGAAATTCTATTTACATGGTGTTTTATTCTATTACTTATGATACAAGTTTGCCATATTAGGAACCTGATTAAAGCTGTGAAAAGTGAATCTCTAACATCTAAATGTTAGTACTTAGTTTTCACCTCTGCTACTGTCAAAGAGCCAATTTCACAAAAATATATTGGTGAAATTGGGAAAGACTCTTAAGGTCTTCTCAATTCACTCAGAACATTTTGGAAATAGAAAGATAGCTAATGAACCAAAGACCACACTGTTCTAGCAAAACAGCTCCTACCTATATCTATTCAGAAGACAACAGAGGCCTATAATTGGCCTATAATAAAAGGCCAATTTAATTATAACTGTCATTCTGTTGCTCGGTATAATCGAATGAAATTTTAAAGTGCATTAAAATGTTTCTTCTGTATGCCTCAACTTTATTGAGAATGCTGGAATTATTGCTCACAATGAAATTTAAATATGATAAGGAAGTACTCTAACAGAAGTAAAAAGTAAAAGCTGAGATAAAATTCTGTAGCATCGTCAGCTTTAAGAAAATGTTACTTAGAATTTATTTGCTAATTTAAAATATTTTCTTTTGAATTTTTACTATTTTAAAGCAGAATCCCAAATTATATAAGCTTCAAGATATCAAAATCCAGATGCACCTTAGCATAAACAAAGAAAAAAATCAGGAAGAATGTACATCAAAATCGTAGTGATTATCTCTGGACTATAAAATTAAGGGTTTTATATATGCACGTACATACTGCACATATTTTTATTGTCCTGAATAGAGAAGGCAGGTTAACTACAAGAGTACTCTTTTTAAAACCTGTAGGAGAGAGCAAAGAAAAAACAAGAAATGCGTAAGTAAAAATTACCAAAAATACCATTCACACAAACAAAACCTTAAACCTCTTTCCCGATTAAAAAAAAAAAAAAAATTACCAAAAATACCATTCACACAAACAAAACCTTAAACCTCTTTCCCGATAAAAAAAAAAATTACCAAAAATACCATTCACACAAACAAAACCTTAAACCTCTTTCCCGACAAAGCACCCCTGAGAAACGGGCTGTTGAACTATCTCATCCTACAGTTACTTTGTTCACATTCACGCCTGCTGTTCTGTATTTAGGGCGGGCTAAGGACACCTAAGCCAACTGTAAAAGAGGGCCAGGCTTGGGTTTCCAACGCCAGGTGTTGAGGAACCGCGCGGACTTGCCACAGCCTCACCCCATAAACCGTTCTCCAACCTTGATTTAAAAAAAAAAAAACAGTTTAAAAACTCCAACAGTTAAAGCCACAAAATAAGCTCATCTACTTTCGGTTCTCCTTATCCCCACCGGCTTTAACATCCTGCTCGATTTTCAGCTTCTAGAAGAGTCGGTTTCCGGAGGAGCCAGACGCAGGAAGAGGGCGAGGGGCGAGCAAAGGCAGGTGAGAACTGAGAGCCTGTACTCCAGCTACAGCGCCGGCGCCAAATAAATTCCCTCCCAAATGTGGTCATTCGCGCACTTTTCCGTTAACTAACAACCGCACAGAACCCCCGCCCATCCCGGCCCCAGACTGCAAGCCGGAAGGCAGCTGGCGGCCGCGCAGGGCGATGGTGTGTCGCGGCTGCGAGGCCAAATCGAGGGCACCTTGTTCTGGGATGCGCTGCTCCCCCTCGAGATCCACCCAGCGCTACACAAAAAGCTCTGCAAAGGAGAAGGAGCGCATCGTACCTCAACTGCGGAAAGGGGGCTGAAGTCCATTCTCTGACTGAGGACCAAAATCCAGCCCCTTTGCTGAGGTGCTGCGTGGGGTGGCTTCATCCCACCCCTCCTCCCTCCTTCAAACATTTTCTAATTGCCCCCTGCCAAGCCTTGGAGAAACCTACAAAAAAGACAAGAGGGTCCTTACCTTCAGACAATATATCCCAGGATATAGTTTCTTGCTTATTTTTGTATTAACTATATTTAATTTCATAACTTCTACAAAGCTATATTACATGGAATAATTTAATCTCGTTTACACTCACCAACTGTTAAAAATAACTATAAAGTTTACTCTTATTTGTTTACCATGCACTTTTTAAATGCATGGTCCATGAACAAATTACATCAAAATTAGCTGTGGTACTTGATGCAAATAGGGATTTGGGACATTTTTTATCATCACGCTAGATGACTTATGGATAATAACTTTTGTAAACTGTTGATCATCTACACAATCTAATAATCTAATTTACCTGTTTAATTGAAGTTTGAAACTTCTTTGCTTGGATAACTATCCTCCTTTGCAGTAAAAACAAAAAACAAAAGCAAGCAAACAAAACACCCCAAATGCACAATTGTGTATGATATATATATATATATATGTATATATATATATGTATATATATATATATATATATATATATACATATATATATATATACTTAGCTCTGATTTCTAAGTTTTTTCTTTATTGACCTGGGTATCACTCTCTTCCACATGACATTTTAACAAACAATGTTGTTTTCATTCTGGCATTAGTTTATTACTTTATTTTAGGGCCCACTCTTCATTTCTGCCATGGAGATATTAGGATCACAAAGAATTATGACCATATTTTTCATTAATCGATCATTCAATAAACATTTAATTAGTACAATTCACCAAACTCCATACCAGTGCTAAGAAAACCAACCATAAGCTTCTTCACTTGCGCTGCATGCCTCTCCTTTCTCTCTTGAAGTACATCCTTGACTCTTGGCCTGTGCAGAAAATGGTTTTCCTTGTCTTTGCTTGATTAGCACAAATTTGATTTGCAATAACGTAACACTAGATTGGATTAAAGGAGTTTTGAAAGCATAGGAGCTACAAAGATGCAAAGATTCCTGGAAATGAAAGTCCTCAACACCCTTGCCTGAAGGCTGCCCCTACAATGGTCACTATTTTTCCACAACTGCAGGTAAGAGTCTTAAAATCCAAAATTCCAACATGCCCAGATTTTATCAGGTGGTTCTTTCTAAAATGGAAGTGCTTTGTCCTTGACCAGCCAACGAGTGACAAAAATCTCTTATTACAAGTTGATAACATGCCAGAAGACTAGCTGAATAGTAACTTCCAGGTGCATTCAAAAATTTTCTATTCTTATTTGTTCACCCATGCAACTACTAAGACCCCCAAAAGAGGGGATCATTGTCACTGGGAACCATGAGTCACCTTTGTCCCAAAGCGTATCTCTGTGCTCAGTATATGTGGTGGAGTTTTGATTATACTGTGGGTTCATCAATATTTGGTTTCTCAATAAAGCTTTAAAATTCCTAATCCCCCTAATCTCTTTAGATACTAAATCATATGGGAAGTTAGCTGGAATGGCATCTAAATCCCAGCCCCAAATTTGTGAAGTTAGTGAACCAGAAGAAAATTTTTTCTTCAGGGTCAACTCCATTTTGGGGGGAGTTCTTATGCTGTCTACTGCCTTAGACTCTGCAGTAGCTAGAATGAACTCCTTGTAATTCTACAAGCCGGACATATTCTCTTAACTCTGGGCTTTTGTCTTAAAAAGACACTCGTGCTTCCTCATCTGATACCCCTTATTTGTTAACCTCTGTTCCTCCTTATGATCCCCTACTTCCTAACTTCCTGAGGCTGGAAGGGGTGACCCACATCTGTGCTGCCATGCCTTGCATGTTGTCACTCCTGAAACAACACTTTTTATATAATTATGAACTTGAAATTGCCTGTGCACTTTTGTCTCCCCTACTGTCTCTTGATCTCATGTATTGGTCAGAATCATATATTGTTAGTTGCCAGTGCAGAGCCCACCACATAAACAACCAGTGTAGGCTGAGTAAATACAAGAACTGCCATTCCATTTACTATGTCCCCATTATATTCCCTGCTTTCCCAGGGATCTCAAAATACTGGTCACAGTTTTAGGAACTAGTGCAGATGGGAATCACCAAGGCAGAAAGGACATGCTCTCCCATCTGAACCTGTTATCTTTTCTCTTAGGGACAGAAACTCTATATGCTCTGTGTCCTCAAACTTCCTCCCATGACAATTACCAGGAATTAAGCTATTGCCTTTATCTCACAGGGTAATTATGGTGTTTAAAACAGTAAAGAAATTACCAGAATCATGGAAACCCCTCATAGTTCCACTGTAGTTGATGTTTTTTTAAATCAGTTCAGGTGCTTCTGCTGAAATAAAATCATGCTTTTTCTACGAGAACCAATATCTCAGTGCACGTAATACACACAGGCTGACAGCGTGGTAGAATCTGAACGTTATCCATTGAGCCATGAAACAGCAACTCTGTAATCAGTCTTCATTTCTTCTTTGCTTCTAAAGGCGAAGGAGCACAGCTCTGCTTTCCTGAGGGAGGTGAGGTAATTCTTAGTCACCTTGCAGTTTCTCCAACCAACACTGGAATTAGAAGTCTGAGAGTTGAGCAAGTCCTGAAGCCCACTGGTCTCATCTAGAGAAATATGCTCCATACTGCATGTCTGGATGGTCTAGAAAGGGGATAAAGGGGCAGGGAAAAGTGCTGTGTCCCCATCAATCTGCCCAGTATACATGACCAGTAAATGGAATATGCAACATTCAACACAAGAATGTTGACATGCAATTAGAGATGTTTAACAATTAAAAAGGGGTCAAGAGTGAGACAAAGGACAATGAAGCTGAGTGAAAGCAATATTCACCCATTTTGAAGTTCACGCATAAGTTGTCATCTGTTGTCATATTTTATATACACAAAGCAAAGGTTCCAGGCAAAAGGCCTCTCACATACTTGAAAACTAATTAATAATTATTGACATTGCAGGAATAAAAGATCTATTTCAAGTAACTTTTGCACAAATTTTTTGGAAGCCAGTTTCTCAACCATCCTTGCATGTGGTATTTTATACGCTAAGTCAGCAGCTCTGCCATTCCTAGAATTCTCTCCTTACTTCTCAGCCTTATCTTCAGCTTGAAGACAGCTTATGCTGTCTTCTCACCTGTCAGCCTGGTCTCAAAACAGGGTATTTCTTAAGGAAACACTTCTGTGATGAAGTAGGGATTAGGGGCAGGAAATTATGAGAAATGCAAAAAAGAAAAAAAAAGAGAGAGAGAGAGAGGAGGCCTCCCTCTAAGAACACAGGAAAGAGCTTAAGGAAGCTCAGGAGAGCTGGCAAGTGTCAGGTGGGTTCTTGTGGTCTCCTCAGTCTCAGATTAAATTCTGCAACATATGTGTACCTTGAAAATAACAAGAAGGTGAGAGCATTTAAACAATCTCTCTACAGCCTGGGGAGGTCCCTCTGTGTGCAGCAAAGATTCATCTCCAGGTGGAGGCAGTGAGATTCTGTGGCAGGGACAGGATTCTCTCTCTGGGGCGAGAAGCAGGACCTCAGGTTCTAGCCCTGGAATATGCATAGCTGGCAGGGTATCAGGTTCTGATCACTTCTCCGAAGCTATCATATAATTTCAACACTAATGACTTCATTATTTCTGCTAACCCTTATGTCAATTAATAAACTCCTTGTTGTAAATTAGAAATGAATACTTCCTCTGCTAACTCCTAAGGTGATGATACCAGATTAGGGCAATTCATATGCTCATTAATGACCCCATAGGTTTAAACCAGAGGCAGATTGGAAGCACACAGCACACTGCTTATTGAAAAATACTTTAAATTACCACATGGATAATTTAATAATTTGTTTTCTTGTTTGCCCGCTAGGATAAAAACATTGGATGGTGCAACTATAACAAATGAGACTGGTTTTGGTCCAAACCAAGGAGACCAGTACAATCCCTCATTCCAAGCCATCTTTCCTACATGACCTACCTTAATATAATAACTCCCTGTCTGTACACAGTTGAACATTAAGGTATGGCACCATTGCTTATTAAATACTTCTCTAAAAAATGAATGACCAATGGATTGTGATACTCAAAAAAATATTGCTTGAAAAAATGATTTTCTTTTTCAAAAGGAAAATTACTTTTTGTTGGGTATGTTTTTCTACTATTATAAAATAATTTGTAGTCATTGAAAAAAATCCACAATATTCAGAAGTGTATAAAAATAAAAAATAATCTCTAATACCTTCAATTAGTGAGAAATAAGGTTGATTTTGGAGTATACAATATATTATTCCAGGCTTTTCTATACTAATTATTGATTTATAAGTATTTCATTGATAGAATAATTTTATACCTACCATAAATTGAATTATTCTCAACCAACATGCCAAATTTATTATGAATATTAACTTTAGTTCATCTGGAAAAAGGTTTGGGGGTAGAGAGCAAATTCAATTGCTTCATATTGTTGTGAATTAAAATTTTAACCAACAGAGAACATCCTCCCCATAACAATTTCGAAAAGAAGGAAGACTTTTATTATTGAGTAAAAAGAACCAAGTATATGCATATAGGTAGGCTGAAAGTGACTAGAAAGTCAGGATAAAATTTCACACTTCTTCTATAGCCAAGCAGGTAACACCCTTTTGCACTGTTTTTAGCCAGTATGTGACATGTTTCCTTGGATCAATGGTATCCTGTTTTCCCATGAGTACTGTGCAGCACAGTTTGCTGTGACATCCTGAACTTCCTATACTATCTTTTAAAGAATTCACCCTAATCTCACTTGAAAATTGAAGTAGCTACTGTCCAGTTAATTGTCCTCATCTGAAAGAATAATAAAACATTTCTAAGTTCTCAATTGTCAGGAAACCTGAAGTTCTAGGTTTCTGGGTGTTCATACTTCAATAGGGGTGAAGCCCAAACACTTGGAGACTCCTCTGGTTTGTATAGCTGCCAATGGTTTTATTTAGACCCTGGAGTTTTTTTTACATTCATAAGTTTAGAGAAAAGACACTGATTCTTTGTTACCAAAGAAACCCTCTGAAAAGGGGATAGGGAAATGAGCTTTTTCCAGCAGGTGTTGTTCACTTTTATTTACCTTATATTACACACAATTCACAAGAAGATTCAACTGTTCCTGGAATTATTTTTTGGTTGCCTGATAAAAACAACAGATTGTACTGGTCAGGAGAAGCAACAAGTGATTTCTCAGCATTAGCCCTATTTCAAAGCAGCCCTGACCTACTTTCACTTTCAATCTCACTTGTAGTAACAGTAACTAAAGTTTCAAATTTACCTTTGACCAGAATTTTACATTCATGAAAAATATAGGGATGAATTATAGACCTTATAATTTGCAAAATATTGATCAGGGTAAGTTAGAGAAGGCAAGAAAAGAGACAGGTAGGATAGGAGGGTCCTTGCCCAGTTTCTCTCAGATTAGAGTTGATGTGGCCCCAAACTCTGTTGACACAGTGACCGATCATTTTAGGATCTGAGCCAATTTTCCCGAAAGTGCAGGTAAGAAACTTAATTTGGACTAGGCTTTACATTTTCCGGTTATTTCACAAAAATCATCTAAATATTGTCAGATGACTGTGACATTGGGGAAGAAGCAAGGCAGGGCATAGTCATTTTGTTTTTCTTTGTTGTGGGGAGAACACATTCATAAAATAGGCCCCAGGTGGCTTTTTTATAAGGATAAGACATGTCCCATAACATTTTTAAAAAATGTTAGTGTATGTATAAGACAGGAACAGAAAATTGCTCAGCTCAAAAGTACACAGTAGGTGAAATATCAGAAAATGAATACAACCACCCTGTTCATTTTGCACCAATACACCAGAGGTCTTCTTGTGCCCCCTTCTAATCAATAACCCCTCCTTCCAGTTCTAAAATAACTACTTTCTGACTTATAACATCAGAGATTAGATTTGCTTGTTTGTGAACTTCACATAAATGGAATGAATATTATTGGGTCCAACTCCTCTCACTCATGACAATCTGGAGATTAATTTTCAGTATTGGGTATAAGTGTAGTATGGTCATTTTCATGGCTATAAGATATTCCATTGTGCAGACATACCACTTATCCATTTTACTGTTGATTTACATTTGGATAATTTTCAGTTTGGCGATATTATAAATACTTATGAAACGGTCATTCTATATATGTCTCTGATATGCATGTGCATATATTTCTGATAGTAATGTACTTAGGAGTGAAATGGTCAAGTCCATAGAGTACTTATATTCAACTTTAGTATATAATGCCAGCCAGTTTTCCAGAGTGGTTGACTCCATTTTCTATTGCTGTATAATAAACACTCAAATCCTAGTGGCTCAAAACAACAATTATTTTATTTCTTACAAATTTGTGAATTGGGTGAATTGTTCTGCTAGACTCACCTGCTACCCTCATGTAGCTATTACCTTCTACTGGTGAATAGCTGGAGGTCAAGGATACAAGGTGGACTCATCCACATCTATGGGGTCTTGGTGGTGATTGTTGGAAGACAGAAACCAATCTCTTTACATGGAATTTTCATCATTCAGTGGTCTAGCCTGATCTTTATAGAGGCTCAACTCCAAAAGCACAAGTCTCCATTCAGGAGACTTAAACAACTCTGGGCCATATATGCTGATGTATCATTGTCAAGTCACAAGACCAAGCCTGTATTTAATGTGGAGGGGACTACACAAGGGCATAAGCACCAGGAGACATCTCCTGGTGCCATCAATATCAAAATCAAAGGCTACCCTAGTGGTTGTACTAAATTTACTCAGGAGCAATGTCTGAGCATTCCAGTTGCTCCATATATTAGTCTACATTTGCAATCATCAGTATTGTTAATTTAAGCCATTGTGGTAGGTGTGAACAACAATATCCTAGTGATGCTCACTTGATTTCTCTTATGATTTATGATACTAGACCCTTTTCTAATGTTTATGATCAGTTGGATATCTTCTTTTTGCAGAAGTATCCTATCCTTTTTTCTATTGAGTACCTATCATTATAGAAGTTATTTATATAGTTATTTATATATTTATATATGGTCATTTATCATTTATGTATGTCTTCTCACATGCGTGCTTTGCCTTTTTCCTCTATTAATGGTGTCTTATGATAAACAACTTAATTTTATATAGTCAAATCCGTCAGTCTTTACAATTATGTTTAGAACATTTTGTGTCCTAAAAAAATCTTTCCCTATCCTCAAACACTTGAAAATATTTTTCCATATTATTTTCTAGAGACTTTATTGTTTTGCCTTTTATTTTGAATCCCACAATCTCGCTGACTTGCTTTTTGTGTATGGTATGAGGTAGAAGTCATTTCCTTGTTTTTCCTTATGGGTATTCATTGACCCAGGCCCATTCATTTAAAAACTCATCATTTCTGCCTGTAACAGTTCTAAATGTTCCCTGGATGGTCCTTCTGCTCCCGGTTGGGGCATAACGCTTAACCATAAGTCTGAGATAATATTTTAGATGGGCATCCACTATAGCTTTAGCATTACAATTTTTTCAGTCCACACTCGCCCTTCTTATTCCCACCGATTCTAATCTTCCCATTTAGTACTTTATTATGTAACTCTCTCTTCAACTAAAGAGTATGTCCCATTTCAGGTAAAGATTACTTTTATTCATATTTATATTATATTGGTATATATTTGTATATATACCCAGATAGAAACTCAGAGACAGAGAATGGAATGAAGAGCAAAGAAAGGAATTCCACTGAATTCTGTTGAGTTCTATTAAATATCCATAGAACACTGCACTCAACATTTGTAGGGTACATAATCATTTAAACTGAACAAAGAACATTTAGGTCGACATATTTCTTACCTCCTGATTCTTTTCCTCCTGGGACAGTGGGGATAATAATTACCCATATCATAAAGCATTATTATGAGTCTCAAATTATATATGTAAAGAGTTTGGCCTGGGAAGCAATTGATAAATAAGAAACATTACTGTTATTATTGTTCACTCAGCAAACACAGAGGTATTAAGTGAGGTGGTTGATAGCATGGGTTCTGGAGAAAACTTTTGGGGTTCAAATCATACTTAGTGCCTTGTGATTTTAACAAATTATTAAACCGCTCTAATATTGTGGTAAAAGCATTTGTAATAAGACTCAGAGGGGCTAATCTCTGTAAAGAAGTTGTCACTGGGTATGAATCAAGTGTGCAAAAAAATGGAATCTATCCTCATTATTTTTTATTATTTATTGAGCACTAAGTGCCAGTACCTGGGTTAGGTAAAGAGAATTCCAAAATGTATGACATAGTCATTCCCTCAAAGAACTTACAGTCCTCACTCACTAAACATGAGTAACAAGCTCCACTGTGATTGAGTCTAACCTGACCTAGAAAATTATTATATTAGGTTTTCTCATCCTAATAATTTTCAAACTGGCCCCAAACATGAAGCAAATAACATTATTTTAATTGATCCAATGGACCTTTCTTTCATTTTTATTATAAGCGGTCTCTAAAATGTCTTCCAATAATAGAAGTTAAAGCTTCCAGTTGAAATTTACTCTTTGTTATCTAGATTGCAAATATTTTTTCTCAGTTGTTTCCTTTTTAACTTTGTTTATGTTTCCTTTTGCCCTAACAACATTTTATTTTTTTAATTAATTTTTATTGGAGTACAAGTGCTTTACAATGTTAGTTTCTACTGTACAGCAAAATGAAACCGCAATGCATATACATATATCCCCTCTTTTTTGGATTTCCTTCCCGTTTAGGTCACCACAGTGCATTAAGTAGAGTTCCCTGTGCTATACAGTATGTTCTCATTAGTTGTCTATTGTATACATAGTATCAATAGTGTATATGTGTCAATCCCAATCTCCCAGTTCATCCCACCCACCCTCCCTTTCCCCCTTGGTATCCATACATTTGTTCTCTACATCTGTGTAAAGGTCTATAAAGAAACAAATAAACCAATAAAGAAGACAAACAAGTGGAAAAATAGATTAATGATATGAATATAACTGTCATATTCATATAACTTTACTGATAATTAAATAACAAATCAAAACTGTAATTAGTATTTCTTAAGTATTTCCAAATTTAAAAAACGTCAGTCAAATGTCAAACACAAATAAATACCAACAAATTGTCAAATATAAAAATGGCTATTATAATTAAAAAAAAATAAAGTTTCCAGTTGAGAAATCACGTCAAACTCTCTCACTAGCATAGCTCTCAGTGATTCCTCTGCTGAGTGATAGCCTTGGACTCTCAGTTTCATTTCAGTCTATTTCTTTGCAGATGTCGCCTGCTAGTTTTGATTTTTATCCTTGGGTCTCAGAAGAAAATCTGGAAAGTCTCAGGACATTGGAGGAATAAAGTCAAATCCAAATTGCTAGTGAGAGAGAAAAGTGAAATCAGTGAAGCTAAACTCTGATAAAAAACGAAGAGGATGACACTTCTAACTTTCCAATTGAAGCTGCTTTCTTCTCACCTCTAAAGGATCTCTCCACCAGCTAAAATTGAGGCTGGGTGGGAAGAGATTTATAAGAGGTAGTAAATGTTCTCTAAAATGACCAGCCCAAGACAGGCTGCAGCTGAGCCTGATCTGGCAAATGAGTTCATATGAAAGTCTGATTTGGGGCAGCAGGCTGTCCTTTAAGTGCCCACTGCTGCAGCTCTGTGTCGAATTAGGTTCCAGCAGAGGTAGAGTCTAAACTGAGAACCAGGAATGTTTCAACATTATTTCTTTCTTGACACTTTCTTAAAGTACCTTATCTTTTTTTTTTTTTTTTTTGTGGTACGCAGGCCTCTCACTGTTGTGACCTCTCCCGTTGCGGAGCACAGGCGCCGGACGTGCAGGCTCAGCGGCCATGGCTCACGGGCCCAGCCGCTCTGCAACATGTGCGATCCTCCCAGACCGGGGCACGAACCCGTGTCCCCTGCATCGGCAGGTGGACTCTCAACCACTGTGCCACCAGGGAAGCCCAATACCTTATCTTTGATAAAACCCACTTAATAAAGCTCAGACTTCATTTCTTTCATTATTGCAAACTTTTCTAGTTCTAGGTAAATAGAAGTTGGGGTCTACAAAAAAGGCAACACATTATTGTAATTTGGGAGCTTATGAAATCTTTGTGCAGCCACTTTTTCTGAGACAATCATTGATTCCCCTTTTATAAAAGTGCTATGCCTCATGTTATAAAATTGGACAGACTATCTTCTTGTGGCAGTCCTAGTGAGCCATTGTTGTAAAAGGAAACAGGTCCTGATCATAGGAAAAAAGGCTTTTTGTTGGCCATTATCCCCTGAAGCGATGGGAAGCAAGATAGCAGGCAAGACTGGCATCTTATTAGATCTAAGCCCTCAGCCAGAGCAAGTTAGAAATAATCAACCATAGTGGAAGTGGAAGTGCTTTCTTACAGGATAAGAATAAAAACTGGCATGCCTGTATTCTGCATTTGCTAGTATCTCAAAAAGTTAACAAATGTTTTATCATAAACATTTCAAGTTACAGGGATTGAGACACTGAAGTTAAAAAGATAATGATAGGGCATTACTAAAAGAAGACTTTCATTTCTTTTAACTTTATAAAATTATCAAAATTATCAAATTATCAAGCCCTGGTTAAAGAGGTCATGATTAAAATCATGTGAATAGATTGGTCCAAGATGGCAGAGTAGAAGGACATGCTCTCACTCCCCCTTGCAAGAGCACTGGAATCACAACTAACTGCTGAACAATCATCAACAGAGAGACACTGGAACTCACCAAAAAAGATACCTCACATCCAAAGACAAATGAGAAGCCACAATGAGATGGTAGGAGGGGCACAATCACAATAAAATCAAATCCCATAACTGCTGGGTGGGTGACTCACAAACTGGAGAACACTTATACCACAGAAGTCTACCCACTGGAGTGAAGGTTCTGAGCCCCACGTCAGGCTTCCCAACCTGGGAGTCCAGCAATGGGAGGAGGAATTCCTAGAGAATCAGACTTTAAAGGCTAGTGGGATTTGATTGCAGGACTTTGACAGGACTGGGGGAAACAGAGGCTCCACTCTTGGAGGGCACACACAAAGTAGTGTACGTATCAGGACCCAGGGAAAGGAGTGGTAACCCCACAGGAGACTGAACCAGACCTACCCATTGGTGTTGGAGGGTCTCCTGCAGTGGCGGCGGGGGTGTGTGTGTGTCACTGTGGCTCACCGTGAGGACAAGGACACTGGCAGCAGAAGTTCTGGGAAGTACTCCTTGGTGTGAGCCCTCCCAGAGTCCGCCATTAGCCCCACCAAAGAGCCGGGTAGGCTCCAGTGTTGGGTCGCCTCAGACCAAATAACCACCAGGGAGGGAAGCCAGCCCCACTCATCACCAGACAAGGGGAGTAAAGTTTTATTGAGCTCTGCTCACCAGAGCAACACCCAGCTCTAACCACTACCAGTCACTCCCATCAGGAAACTTGCACAAGCCTCTTGGATAGCCTCATCCACCAGACCACAGACAGCAGAAGGAAGAAGACCTACAATCCTGCAGCCTGTGGAACAAAAACCACATTCACAAAAAGACAGACAAGATGAAAAGGCGGAAGGCTATGTACCAGATAAAGGAACAAGATAAAACCCCAGAAAAACAACTAAATGAAGTGGAGATAGGCAACCTTCCAGAAAAAGAATTCAGAATAATGATAGTGAAGATGATCCAGGACCTCGGATAAAGAATGGAGGCAAAGATCAAGAAGATGCAAGAAATGTTTAATAAAAACCTAGAAGAATTAAAGAACAAACAAACAGAGATGAACAATACAATAACTGAAATGAAAAATAGACTGGAAGGAATCAATAGCAGAATAACTGAGGCAGAAGAACGGATAAGTGACCTGGAAGACAGAATGGTGGAATTCACTGCTGCGGAACAGAATAAAGAAAAAAGAATGAAAAGAAATGAAGACAGCCTAAGAGACCACTGGGACAACATTAAATGCAACAACATTCGCATTATAGGGTTCCCAGAAGGAGAAGAGAGAAAGGACCTGAGAAAATATTTGAAGACAGCATAGTGGAAAACTTCCCTAACATGGGAAAGGAAATAGACACCCAAGTCCAGGAAGTACAGAGAGTCCCAGGCAGCATAAACCCAAGGAGAAACACACTGAAACACATAGTAATCAAATTGGCAAAAATTAAAGACAAAGAAAAATTATTGAAAGCAGCAGGGGAAAAATGACATATAACATATGAGGGAACTCGCATAAGGTTAACAGCTGATTACCCAGCAGAAACTACAAAACAGAAGGGAGTAGCATGACATATTTAAAGTGATGAAAGGTAAGAACCTACAACCAAGATTACTTTACCCAGCAAGGATCTCATTCAGATTCGATGGAGAGATCAAAAGCTTTACAGACAAGCAAAAGCTAAGAGAATTCAGCACCACCAAACCAGCTCTACAACAAATGCTAAAGGAACATCTCTAAGTGGGAAACACAAGAGAAGAAAAGGACCTACAAAAACAAACCCAAAACAATTAAGAAAATAGTAATAGGAACATACATATTGATAATTACCTTAAAAGTGAATGGATTAAATGCTCCAACCAAAAGACACAGGCTCGCTGAATGGATGCAAAAATAAGACCCATATATATGCTGTCTACAAGAGACCCACTTCAGACCTAGGGAAACATACAGACTGAAAGTGAGGGGATGGAAAAAGATATTTCAGGCAAATGGAAATCAAAAGAAAGCTGGAGTAGCAATAGTCATATCAGACAAAATAGACTTTAAAATAAAGAATGTTACAAGAGACAAGGAAGGGCACTACATCACGATCAAGGGATCAAACCAAGAAGAAGATATAATAATTATAAATATATATGCACCCAACATAGGGGCACGTCAATACATAAGGCAACTGCTAACAGCTATAAAAGAGGAAATTGACAGTAACACAATAATAGTGAGGGACTTTAACACCTCACTTACACCAATGGACAGATCATCCAAACAGAAAATTAATAAGGAAACACAAGCTTTAAATGACACAATAGGACAGATAGATTGAATTGATATTTATAAGACATTCCATCCAAAAACAGCAGATTAGACTTTCTTCTCAAGTGTGCATGGAACATTCTCCAAGATAGATCACATCTTGGGTCACAAATCAAACCTCAGTAAATTTAAGAAAATTGAAATCATATCAAGCATCTTTTCTGACCACAATGCTATGAGATTAGAAATCAGTTACAGGGGAAAAACTGTAAAAAATACAAACACATGGAGTCTAAACACTACATTACTAAATAACCAAGAGGTCACTGAAGAAATCAAAGAGGAAATCAAAAAATACCTAGAGGCAAATGACAATGAAAACACGATGATCCAAAACCTATGGGATTCAGCAAAAGCAGTTTCTCTAAGAGGGAAGTTTATAACAATACAAGCCTACCTCAAGAAACAAGAAAAATCTCAAATAAACTATCAAACCTTACACCTAAAGGAACTAGAGAAAAAATAACAAACAAAACCCAAAGTTAGCAGAAGGAAAGACATAGAGATCAGAGCAGAAATAAATGAAATAGAAACAAAGAATACAATAGCAAAGATCAATACAATTAAAAGCTGGTTCTTTGAGAAGATAAACAAAATTGATAAACCATTAGCCAGACTCATCAAGAAAAAGAGGGAGAGGACTCAAATCAATAAAATTAAAAATGAAAAAGAAGAAGTTACAACAGATACCACGGAAATACAAAGCAGCCTAAGAGACTACTACAAGCAACTCCATGTCAATAAAATGGACAATCTGGAAGAAATGGACAAATTCTTAGAAAGGTATAACCTTCCAAGACTGAACCAGGAAGAAATAGAAAATATGAACAGACCAAGCACTAGTAATGAAATTGAAACTGTGATTAAAAATCTTCCAACAAACTAAAGTCCAGGACCAGAGGGCTTCACAGGTGAATTCTATCAAACATTTAGAGAAGAGCTAACACCCATCCTTCTCAAACTCTTCCAAAGAATTTCAGAGGAAGGAACACTCCCATACTCATTTTATGAGGCCACCATCACCCTGATACCAAAAGCAGACAAAGATACTACAAAAAAAGAAAATTACAGACCAATATCACTGATGAACACAGATGCAAAAATCCTCGACAAAATAATAGCAAACAGAATCCAACAACACATTAAAAGGATCATGCACCATGATCAAGTGGGATTTATCCCAGGGATGGAAGGGTTCTTCAATATACACAAATCAATCAATGTGATACACCATATTAACAAACGGAAGAATAAAAACCATATGATCATCTCAACAGATTCAGAAAATCTTTTGACAAAATTCAACACCCATTTATGATAAAAACTCTCCAGAAAGTGGGCATAGAGGGAAACTACCTCAACATAATAAAGGCCATATACAACAAACCCACAGCAAACATCATTCTCAATGGTGAAAAACTGAAAGCACTTCCTCTAAGATCAGGAATGAGACAAGGATGTCCACTCTCACCACTATTGCTCAACATAGTTTTGGAAGTCCTAGCCACGCAATCAGAGAAGAAAAAGAAATAAAAGGAATACAAATTGGAAAAGAAGAAGTAAAATTGTCACTGTTTGCAGATGACATGATACTATACACAGAGAATCCTAAAGATGTCACCAGAAAACTACAAGAGCTAATCAATGAATTTGGTAAAGTTGCAGGATACAAAATTAATGCACAGAAATCTCTTGCATTCCTATACACTAATGATGAAAAATCTGAAAGAGAAATTAAGGAAAGACTCCCATTTACCATTGCAACAAAAAGAATAAAATACCTAGGCATAAACCTACCTAGGGAGACAAAAGACCTGTATGCAGAAAACTATAAGACACTGATGAAAGAAATTAAAGATGATACTAACAGATGGAGAGATATACCTGTTCTTGGATTGGAAGAATCAATATTGTGAAAATGACTATACTACCCAAAGCAGTCTACATATTCAATGCAATCTCTATCAAATTACCAATGGCATTTTTTACAGAACTAGAACAAGAAGTCTTAAAATTTGTATGGAGACACAAAAGACTGAATAGCCAAAGCAGTCTTGAGGGAAAAAAACAGAGCTGGAGGAATCAGACTCCATGACTTCAGACTATACTACAAAACTATAGTAATCAAGACCATATGGTACTGGCACAAAAGCAGAAATATAGATCAATGGAACAGGATACAAAGCCCAGAGATAAACCCACACACCTATGGTCAACTAATCTATGACAAAGGAGGCAAGGATATACAATGGAGAGAAGACAGTCTATTCAACAAGTGGTGCTGGGAAAACTGGACAGCTACATGTAAAAGACTGAAATTAGAACACTCCCTAACACCATACACAAAAATAAACTCAAAATGGATTAGAGACCTAAATGTAAGTCCAGACACTATAAGACTCTTAGAGGAAAACATAGGAAGAACACTCTTTGACATAAATCACAGCAAGATCTTTTTTGATCCACCTCCTAGAGTAATGGAAATAAAAACAAAAATAAACAAATGGGACCCAATGAAACTTAAAAGTTTTTGCAAAGGAAACTTCAAACAAGATGAAAAGACTCCCTTCAGAATGGGAGAAAATATTTGCAAGTGAATCAACAGACAAGGGATTAATCTCCAAAATATATAAACAGCTCTTGCAGCTCAATATTAAAAAAACAAAAAATCCAATCCAAAAATGGGCAGAAGACCTAAATAGACATTTCTCCAAAGAAGACATACAGATGGCCAAGCACATGAAAAGCTGCTCAACATCACTAATTATTAGAGAAATGCAAATCAAAACCACAATGAGGTATCACCTCACACCAGTTAGAATGGTCATCATCAGAAAATCTACAAACAACAAATGCTGGAGAGGGTGTGGAGAAAAGGGAACCCTCTTGCACTGTTGGTGGGAATGTAAATTGATACAGCCACTATGGAGAACAGTTTGGAGGGTCCTTAAAAAACTATATATAGAATTACCATATGACCCAACAATCCCACTACTCAGCATATATCCAGAGAAAACCATGATTCAAAAAGACACATGCATCCCAATGTTCATTGCAGCACTCTTTACAATAGCCAGGTCATGGAAGCAACCTAAGTGTCCATTGACAAATGAATGCATAAAGAAGATGTGGTACATATACAATGGAATATTACTCAGCCACAAAAAGGACCAAAATTGGGTCATTTGTAGAGACATGGATGGATCTAGAGACTGTCATACAGAGTGAAGTAAATCAGAAAGAGAAAAACAAATATCATATATTAACACATATATGTGGAACCTAGAAAAATGGTACAGATGAACCGATTTGCAGGGCAGGAATTGAGACACAGACGTAGAGAACAAATGTATGGACACCAAGGGGGCAATGCGGCAGGGTGGGGGTGGTGGTGTGATGAATTGAGTGATTGGGATTGACATGTATACACTAATATGTATAAAATGGATAACTAATAAGAACCTGCTGTATAAAAAATAAAATAAAATTCATATATTCAAAAATTCAAATAAATAAATAAATAAAATCATGTGAATAAATATATAGAGCAGAGTTCAGAGAGAAAACAAGCTTTGATTTATAAGATAATGCTTCATAGTGGTAGCTTCATTACCTGAGATAATTAAAAGCAATATGCAAGTTGCTATATGTGCAGATAATAAGGAATCAATCTTTAAACACAAAGAAGTTAAAATCTGATAACATAACTGAGTAAATATATAAACAGAGTGTTGATCAAAATTTCAGAAACTGTGACTTGATTGAAAATAAGTGGTGTTTATCTGAAGTTTCTTAGGACTTCAGCCTGGGAGACACAGATTCAAGAAGCATTTAAATTGTGTTCCTCCTGACTACAAAATAGAAGTTTATAAAATTCAAAACTGTAACACCATAGTTATTTACATGAGTTCTTTGTCAAGAATTATAATTGGCGCTGGCAAAAAGTAAGGACCTTTGTTAAGCAACAATGGTTGGGGTCTGAAATGGTTGTATAGTTCCAAGGGGACGCCTTGAGACATAAATTTGCAGCTGGCAGATGTTACCCCAAATACAGCTGCTGGTGTCCTTGTTTGATACAGTTCAGAGAAAATTCAGGTTCTCCGTGGTACAGGGATTTGCCTGAGACTAGATCCTCAATGGCCGCCCGACTTCAGTTTTGTTATGTCTGAACTATGATTACTCCGTTACAATTTCAATTTGTCATCAAGAGTCAGATTCAGATTAGAGATATCAGTCTTGGGTGAAAAACCTGTGAAAGCAGATGCAGATCAAGGATTAAGAACCAGTGAGTGAGTAGACAGGACGGGCTGTGGGAGCTGCAGGGGTGCCTGCCTGGGAGAGGAAGAAGCCACTGGGGAACCTGAGTCCCAGACTGTGCACAGGAACAGACTTGGAAGAGACCAGGTCCAGGACTGGGTTAGGATGGCTTGTGTTCCACATTACATAAATAAGTTTGACACAACATGCTCCAGATGCAGCCTGCCTATTGTATATGCCTGAGCTCAGACAGCTCAGGGTGTTCAGTCCAAGGATGGAAATGTGAAGGTGAAAAGCTTTGAAAGGAAGTTTTGTAATGAAGTCAGAAGATGTGAGGCACAGAGGGAAAGAACCTCCATTTTCTGGAAATGTGATACAAGATGAGCTGGTAGAAGTGCAGTCTGGTATACCCTTCTTCTGGAAAAGTATTTGGCAATATATAACAAAAGTATATACTCTTACCTTTTGACTGAGCAACCCCATTTCTAGGAATCTATTCAGAAGAAACAGTTGCAACAATATGAAAATAAATACACACAAAGTTAGCAGGGTTATTCATTGCAGCATTATAACTGAAAAAAATTGGAAGCAATCTAAATGCCCACACGTAGGAGAGTGGTTAAATAAACTATGGTATATGCACTTAATGGAGTAGGCACCTGTCAAAAAGAATGAGAAAGCTTTTTATGAAGTGATACAGAGCGATTTCCATATATCTATACCATGTGATCTTTCCTGCTAGAAAATGTGAATAAGAAAATATATCTGCTCATTTATGAAAAGGATAACTAGGAAGTATCAACCAGAAACTAATGAGATTGGGTACTTATTCACAGAGGATGGGTGAGAATAGGGTAGTAAAAATAGAAAGGTAGGATGGCAATGGAGTGGTCAGATGAAGAAGAAGTGACATTTCTCTGAGTACACCTTTTCGGAAAACTCTGACTCTTAGACCCATGTAATGTTTTACATACTCAAAAAATAAACACATACTTAAAATTAACCAAGACTTGGGGGAGGCCTAAATGAAACATAAACAGTAACAAATGAAAGTGACTGCATTACAAATGAATAACTATGCTGAAGAGGAGGAGAAAGGAAAGAACAAATCTAAGAATTTCGGAATACAGTGTTTTGACTATATATATATATATATATATATATATATATATATATATATATATATCAGGCTAAAGACAAAAACTACTGGATCCTAATAATGTACTTTAGTTAGTAAATTTATTTATCACAGAGGCATAGATTAGCAATTTTGAAACTATTGATACTTTATGCATATACTAGGATTGAGCACATAAGCAAATTTATTATGGACAATTAGGGCCGGGGCACTTTAAGCAAATTTATTATTGATAATTAGGGCCGGGGCTCTCATAGTCAGAGTAAGGAGTTTAAAGAGAGGGGAAAAACTTGAATAATTCCTGTTGTGTTGAATTGGAATTAGAAACACGAGCAGGAAATTAAGATTTTATACAGAAATAAATAGATAAATATAGATTTATGTACACTTATACTAGTATTCATACACACATTTCTTAACTTGGCTCACTGAGGGGACCTAGAAGTAATGTACATATCTAGTGTGATATCTTGGCATCTAAGTTCTGTTACCCAAAGAATGGAATCAGGGCTGCTGGGAGAAATGGCCAATTCTAGAGCTGAAGCCGGCAACATAGAAGACAGATCAGGAATACCCTGTGGTGCCACAAAGTAAGGAAGTGCTCAGAATATGATGGAAGCATGCCCAAAAGACCCAGGAGCCAGGCTAAAGGAGTTCTCAATGAACAAATCTGGGGCAAATTAAGCAAAAAGTACATAATGATAGTAAAGTATTAAACCCCATAGAATAAAATAAAATAAATATCTGTGAGTCTATACTGATACAACTAAATAATTGAATGAGTAAAAAAATAAATAAAGGAGAAGGAACAGCTCTTGTTTACAATAGAACCTCAGTTAGTAAATGTTGAAGGAATGGTGCAAGTACAAATCACCTACAGACAAGCACTACAGTAATAATTGTTACAAGCAAGAATCACTATTAGTGGATGCTAAAATTAGCATTGAAAAATGATATTAGGGCTTCCCTGGTGGCGCAGTGGTTGAGAGTCCGCCAGCCGATGCAGGGGACATGGGTTCGTGCCCCGGTCTGGGAAGATCCCACATGCCGCAGAGCGGCTGGGCCCGTGAGCCATGGCCGCTGAGCCTGTGCGTCCGGAGCCTGTGCTCCGCAACGGGAGAGGCCACAACAGTGAGAGGCCCGTGTACCGCAAAAAAAAAAAAAAAAGAAAAAGAAAAATGATATTAAACTTTAAGGAGAATATATTTGCACAGTCTCAAAAATATCTCCCCGAATGGTACTTTTTAATTACAAGGAGGTAATAGTAACTTTACAGTGGAGAAATCTGGCAGACACCACATAAATCAAGTGATCAAAGTTAACATCACAGCACCAGAGTGTGTTCTACGGACATCATGCATCCCTTGATATGATACACTGAGACTGGCAGAACATTGCATCCACAGTATTCTTGCCAAAAGCCCATAACCTCAACCTGATCATGAGGAATCATGAGAAAAACCCAAATGGAGGGATATTTTGCAAAACGACAGGCCAGTATTCTTCTAAAATGCCAAGGTCATGAAAGACAAAATAAAAATGAGAACCTGTCAATGATGAGAGAAGACTAAGGAAAGGTAATGACTGAATGCAATGAAGGGTCCTGAATTGGATCCTGGATCAGAAAAGGACATCAGGGGGAAAACAGGTGACATGGGGAAAAGGTGTGTGGATTAGTTAATAGTATTGTATCAATGTTAAAATCCTGTTTCAACCATTGTCTATGGTTAAATAAGATATTAATATTAGGGGAAGCTGGGGAAATGGAATATGGAAACTCTGTATCCAATGTATATACGAATTTGTGTAAGGCTAAGCTCCTTCAAAATCAAGTTACTTTTAAAAAGAACCAGTGGACTAGTCTATAGGACAGGCTTAAATAGGCCACAGGACTTTTTAAAACATACAAGGAACAAAGTTCAAGGAGAAAACCAAATTTTAGTCCTAACTGCAAAGTTCTCAATCAGCTAACTGACTAGACATTGCTTTCCATCCCATCTCTTCCCTTGCAGATCAGGTGGCACTCTGGACATGGCCTCAGAGATGCACATGCCAGGCCCAGAGTGCCTTATTGAGAACATTAATGAGCGACTGTCAGTTAATCCAGAAATTGTGAAGATCCTGTCTGCCATTAAGCAGCCCGTTCTGGTGGTGGCTATCGTGGGCCTCTACTGCACAGGCAAATCCTACCTGATGAACAAGCTGGCTGGGAAGAAAAAGGGTGAGTGGCACTAGCAAAGCCCAGCTGATTCCCTTCGGTCCACCTACACTCCCAGAATCAAGTTCAGTGATGCGAAAAGAGGACGTTAGAGACCTGGGAGGAATATTGAAAGCTAACTTTCAATACAGTGATGGGCATCTTACATTTACTCTGTGCTAGAAGATAAGAGTCAACTCTTCCTTACCACTTTGCCTTAATTTTCTCTTTAAAGTATAAATATGCCTTTCTGGAAGGGGTAAGGTAGTAATAAAGAAAATTAATACAGATAATAATAAACAATAAAACATTTACTAAAACGTATGTGGATTAACATCAAGCTTATACTGATCTTTAAGGTAAAATAAATATTTCAGTTTGTACTGAATGTTCTAATTTCTCTCTTCTTCTGGTTGCAGTTAAGATCAATACTGATTACGTTTTCATTGGTCGCTTTAAACCTTGATGTTGTTAACTATTATCTCAATTTCAAGATCCATCTGCTATTAAAACTCCACCCTTTCTTAACCCCATGCCCCCTTGCAGGTTTTTCTCTGGGCTCCACGGTGCAATCTCACACGAAGGGCATCTGGATGTGGTGTGTGCCTCATCCCAAGAAGCCAGTACATACTCTAGTTCTGCTTGATACTGAGGGCCTGGGAGATGTGGAGAAGGTAAAAAATAAATCTTTTAAATCCTATTTATGTCAGATCAATAGCCCTCTTTGCATTATCATTTCCCACTCCTGGATTTGTGCTTCAAGTATATCATACTAATGTATTATTTTCATTTATTTTATTTACTTGGCTGTGCTCAAGATTTGACCTCAGATCCAATTTGAAGCAAACCAAAGTGAGCCTTATGGGAGAAAAGTAAACACTGAGTATGAGAATGATGGGCTAATTTAAGAATTGTTGCATACCTTGGCCACACATATAAGCATTGAGAGTGGTCAGGAAGGCCCATTGGTAGGTTTGAAACCCATAAAATAATGGCTAATGACTTTTTAAGTCATTTTTCTTTCATATTGTAGGAAAATGTCTTGGTGAGGCTACTGAAGGGGCCTCTGAATCTGATAGACAGTTTACAAACATATCTGACTTTTCAGAATGAGAACCCAGAAAGGTGGTGGGAATGGTGTTATCCACAGCTGTGCTATTTGTAAGAGAAGCAAAGTATAAGATCTGATGATAACGTCTTTGTAATACATTATTACTCTTGCTAAAGGGGCATATTTTAACTATTGTCTAAAAAGTTCCTCACCATGACATGTCATGAGAACAGAAATAGGATCACAGTCTCAATTCAGGAGATAGGTTTGAATTCTATTACATGATCATAATAGCCACCACTATCAAGTGCTTATTTGCTTTACACTCTCATACGCAGTTATGTACAATGCCTAATTTAAATTTCACTACACCATGAATTTAATGTTTTTATATAAATTCATGTACAGATGGATAAAAATTTGCATAGGGAAATGACTAACCTAAGTTTCCGGAGTTAAATAGAGACATCTGGGATCAGTCTCTGTCCATCTGAATTGAAATCATGTGCTCTAAGTCACTCTATGTGGTTTCTACAATGACTTCTAGGGAGACAACCAGAATGACTCCTGAATTTTTGCCCTGGCCATTCTCCTGAGCAGCACCTTTTTATACAACAGCATGGGAACCATCAACCAGCAGGCCATGGACCAGCTGCAGAATCCATTTTGTGGTCCAGACAACATGAAATCTAGGAAAGAACAGCTTTATTTTGTCACCAGTTACATTTGTGGGCAACTGCAGAAGAATTTCGGAGTCCCCTCTTTAATGAATCCCATTATGCTCACCATCCCAGTCTACCTCAATCACCGCCAGAAGCCCAAGCCTTTCTGGTCACACATTATCCTTAGACACTTAGCTGCACAAGGCTCTGTACAAGCCCTATCTGACTTAATCCTGTTGGGTCACAATCTCCTCAGGAGCTTCCTGGGTGTAATCTGAAACTGACCTTAGTACCCAGAGGGCAGGGAGAGACCAAAGAAAATGGCAGATCAGACTGGCAGGTGGCAGGTTTAATAAGCAAGGGAATTTACTTAGAAGTCTTGTCTTAGGTGGCTGGAAGACAAATAGATTTCCACACCCACCCACCAAATTTTAAAAGTCTCTATAGAGACCTTACCTGGGCTCAGTCAGTACACAGTCCAGACGGTCTCAGCACCCCTTACTATCTCAAGGCTGTGTCCTTGTGCAACTTCCAGCATGGGGAAGGCAAGCGGAGTACACATTCCAAGGATAGGGGAGAGGGTGAGCTGCCTGGGTCCAGCCCAGGGGTCAAAACTGCAGTCATGTTTGATGACCTCTCCCTACAAATCTCCATTGCCAAACCCTCAGCATCCTCTAGAACTCATGTCTCATTCAGCAAATCTTTAGATCCTTATCATCATCTCTAAATAGTTCCTTCTGACTGAGTTCTATCTATACTCTCTGGACAGTATTTCCCCCACAGACTTCGCAAGTGGTCTTAAGTGGTGATTTTTTTCTCCCACACCTTGCATGTCATAGGTCCCAGAAAACTTAGGTAACCTCCTTGTTCTTTATCACAGCTTCCAGAGACTTTCTCATTCTCCCATTAAAAAGAGAAACTCCTCCGAAGCACATGTACTGAGACTACACTATCCTTTGGCGAAGTCATCTACCCACTTCCCTGTAAACAAACTTTCATCTGTTAAATATTCTAGCTCCTAGTTCACTGTATTCTTAGAGACTTTAAAAACCAACAGACAGGACTTCCCTGATGGCGCAGTGGTTGAGAGTCCGCCTGCCGATGCAGGGGACATGGGTTCGTGCCCCGGTCCGGGAAGATCCCGCATGCCGCGGAGCAGCTGGGTCCGTGAGCCATGGCCACTGAGCCTGCGTGTCCAGAGCCTGTGCTCCGCAACGGGAGAGGCCACAACAGTGAGAGGCCCACGTACCGCAAAAAAAAAAAAAAAAAAAAAAACACCCAACAGACATTCGTCTAACACTCTGGTCTCTCAGTTCCCTCACCTCCTCATCTTAATCCTCCACTCTCCTGCATTCTTAGCTCTGGTCATTATCAACAACTCCAACATTTCCATAAACTGAGTTTCAAGCATTGTCCTAAATTAGCTTTTGTCAAGGTTACCTTCATGGTCCTCTATCTAATGGTTGGCTCTCATACTCACTGACCTCTCAGGAGCGTTCGATAAAGTTGATGGCTTTTTCTTTTCTGAAACACTTGGTTCTTTTGGTGTCTAAAACACCACAGTTACCTAATATTCCACTTTCCTTATTGGCTATATCTTTTCTGCTTACTTTGTTGCATCTTCTTTCTCTTATTGGCTTCTAAGTATTATAGCTCTCTGATTCTTGGGTTTCTATTCTTTTCTCAGTCCCTAGGCCATCTCTTCTAGCCTCAAGGAGTCCACTAACACCTTTATGTCAATCACCATAACATTTGTATAAGTAATCATGACCACTGCTCTCAGGCACAAAATTGTGTATCTAGTTACAAGTCTCCATTTAGATGTATAAGAAACAACTGAAACTTAGTGTGTCAAAAAACAGAACTCTTAATTTTTTTGACCAAAAGCACTCCTTCACCATCACAGTTTTGGATCAGAGACTTAGGATTCGGGCTTCCCTGGTGGCGCAGTGGTTGGGAGTCTGCCTGCCAATTCAGGGGACACGGGTTCGTGCCCCGGTCCGGGAGGATCCCACATGCCGCGGAGCGGCTGGACCCGTGAGCCACGGCTGCTGAGCCTGCGCGTCCGGAGCCTGTGCTCCGCAGCGGGAGAGATCACAACAGTGAGAGGCCCGCGTACCACAAACAAACAAAAAAACCCCAAAAAACTTAGGATTCATCTTGGATGATTCCTTTCTTTATAACCTGCAAACTATTAGTCACAAGTCCTGTCAGCTCCACTGTCATAGGTATTTTCCCAGGCTGGCTAATTTCCACCACTTCCTCAGTGATAACTCCAGTCTAAACTTCCATCTTCTCTCCTCTGGGTTACCTCTTAACTGCCTAATGCTTCTGCTTATACTCTTGTCTCTTACAGATACAACATCAGCCAGAATGATCTTTTAAAAACAAACATCAGGTCATATCCCCTCTCAGCTCAAAGCTTCTCAATAGCTTCCCATTAAATTTAGATTAAAATTCAAACACTCTCTATGGCTTACAGGGCTGACATAGTCTGGACCCTATCCGTTCTAGGACTTCTGCCCTAGCCATGCTGGTCTCCCTGCTATATGTTTGACACACTCAGTGATTTCCTATCTGAGCGTTTGTAGGAGCTATTTCCTCTGCCAGGAATATTCCTCCAATGAGTTAGTGCATGGCTGGCTCCCTCAGTTCATTCAGATCTCTGCTCAATGATCATCTCAGGATGAATTTACCTGAACCACTACATAAACCAGTACAACATGCAGACATACACAGTTATTCTCTAACCTTTAGCTTGGGTTCATTTTCCTTCAAGACAATTATTAACAAGACTCAGATTTTATTACATTTTTGTTTATTCATTTATCATCTATCTCCCTCACTAGAATGTGTACGGTAGAATTGTCCCACTCATTGCAATGTTATTGGTTCTAAGACAGTGCCTGGTTCATAGCAGTTGCTCAATAAATTGTGGAATGAATGAATAAACTGATTAAGAAAAATTATTTTAGATAAGCTTTGGGAGAAAATACAGCATAAAAGGTGCTACTCCTTTTCTGCAGTTTTCCTATGTTATCATCTCAGCTATGTGACAGAATTGACAGATTGAATCAGGGCAAAATCCTCACCTGGTAAACGTGAGGCCAAAGACTCAGCTGACTTTGTGAGCTTCTTTCCAGACTTGGTGTGGGCTCTGAGAGATTTCTCCCTGGAGCTGGAAGCAAATGGGCAACCCATCACTGCTGATGAGTACCGGAAGCTTTCACTGCAGCTAAAGCAAGGTTACTGGGCCTGATGGTTGGCTAACAAAAAAAAGAGAAAACAATATCACAATGACCATTTCTATGTAGGTGCTGAAAATTATAATTTCGTAACTTTGTTATCCTGGCTGTTCTGTTAGAGGAAATGAAACATTCTTTAGATGAATCAGTTGGGTCTAATTTTAAGTTACCTCCTTCTTGGAGAGGAAAAGAAATTTCATTTCTCTATCCCTTTAATTTTTTTGGTCTGATCCATGATTGGTTAATATTTACCTCTTAATATAGGATTTGTGCAAATTACTAAGTTGAAGGGTCATATATTTGAAGCAATCAGCTTGAAATTGTACTACCTCAAATTTTCATTCCTCCAGGTACTGATAAAAAAACTAAAAGCTTTAATGAACCTTGGTTATGTATCCGAAAGTTCTTCCCAGAGAACAAGTGCTTCATCTTTGACCACCCTTCTCAGAGGAAGTACCTCACCCGCCAGGAGCAGCTACAGGAGGAAGATCTGAACCCTGAATTCAGAGAACAATTTGAAGACTTCTGCTTCTACATCCTCAGCCATTCCAAGGCCAAGACTCTCTCAGGGGGCATCACAGTCAATGGGCCTCATGAGTCCCTCTCACTGCCCATACTTGGACTTTCCTATTGCCCACTGTAGACAATAGAAGTGGGAACCATGAGGGTTACTTCTGACAAATACAGAGTCTAATGATGCCAAGGAAAACACACCACAAGTGTCACTTTGTGAATTTTATATGGGAACTAAAAGTATTTCTGGTGTTATCTAATATTCACATGAGCAAGGTAAATAAAGGAAACAAACTAGAATCTAATCCTGGTGTAGTAACCTTCTCCACCAACTTCTCTCCTTATTTATGAAATTTCCTTCCAGGAAAGTTGTATGATTGACAAAGTCAGGAAAAGGCAAATACTCCATGTTTGCAAAGCTTTGCCACTAACCTTAACACAATTCTCTTGTTTATCAATGCAAAAAATATGTGAATTGATTAGGAGTGCCTGCAATGCACCAACCACTGGGCGTAATGGTGGATTAAAATATTTTAGCTCTATCTTCATTCTAGCACGGTGGGATCAAAAGGTACTAAAACAATTTATTTAACTCTAATGATAAACAATGATAAGCACAATAAATTAAAATGATAGCTGCTTTGGATTCGAAGACAGAGAATATTTGTCTCTGAAAGTGACATGTAAAATGAGAACTTGAAAATGAGTAGGAGTTAATTAGAAGAACAGTTCGAATAGCTTTGCAGACAGAGGTAATACCACGTGAGAAGTTCGAAGACAGTAAAGATCTCTGCGACTTCAAGAATGTAAAAGAAAGTGCGATTTGAACAAGAGTAGAGTGAATAAGAGTGGCGTCATGGTTGGAGAAGTATTCAGGGAACCATACCTAAAAGGACTGGTTATGTTTATACTTAAAAAAATCCTTCTGAGTATTTTGTAGATACCATGTTGGAGGGATGTACATGAAGCAATGAGAAGATGAATGATACTGCAATATTTTAATAATAAATAGGGATTATGCTAGGCTAAGATAGTGGCAATTGAGATTGTCAACATGGACAGAATCCACACATATTTTGAATGTCAAATCCATAAACCTTGATGATGGAGGGCATATGGGCGTGGTGTGTGGAAGGAATGATAAGGAAGTGTCAAGTCCGACTCCAGCGTTCTGAGCTTAAGCAACTGCTTGAACAGATGTCATTTACTAAAAGAAATACTTGGAGGAAGAATAGTTTTCCAGAGTTGGTGAAGTTGTTTAGATTTGGATCATTTAGTATTGATTTTTCTCTGATGTATACAAGAAGGAGTATCATCCAGATATTTCAATATACAAATCGAAAGCTTAAAAATCAACTCAAAGCAGGAAGTTAAAACATAGATGGCACTACTTAAAACTATAGAAAGAGAAGGCCCAGGATTGAGTGCCCCAAAATTGCTAGTTGTCTTTTTTTAATTGAAGAACAGTTGATTTACAATGTTTCAGGTGTACAGCAGTGATTCAGTTATATATATATATATATATATATATATATATATATATATATATATGTATACTTTTTCAGATTCTTTTCCATTATAAGTTATCATAAGACATTGAATACAGTTCCCTGTGCTGTACAGTAGGTCCTTGTTTTTTATCAACTTTAAATGTAGTACTGTGTATCTGTTTATCCCAAATTCCTAATTTATTCCTCCTCTCCCTTCCCCTTTGGTAACCATAAGTTTGTTTTCTCTGTCTGTGAGTCTATTTCTGTTTTGTAAATAAGTTCATTTGTATCATTTTTTAAGATTCATCATATAAGTGATATCATATGACATTTGTCCTTCTCTGTCTGACTTACCTCACTTAATATGATAACCTCTCGGTCCATCCATGTTGCTGCAAATGGCATTATTTCATTTGCATTGCTGAGTAATATTTCATTGTATATATGTACCGTATCTGCTTTATCCATTCATCTGTTAATGGACATTTAGGTTGCTTCCATGTCTTGGCTATTGTAAATAGTGCTACTATGAATATTGGGGTGCATGTATCTTTTTGAATTCCAGTTTTCTCTGGATATACACCCAGAAGTAGTATTGCAGGATCATAAAATAACTCTATTTTTAGTTTTTTAAGGAACCTCCATACTGTTCTCCATAGTGGCTGCACCAATTTACATTCCCACCAACAGTGTAGGAGGATCCCCTTTTCTCCACACCATCTCCAACATTTATTATTTGTAGACTTTTTGATGATGGCCATTCTGATCAGTGTGAGGTGATACATTATTGTAGCCAAAAACTGGTAGTTGTAGGGTGATCAACAACTCCAGTTTGCCCGAGGCTGGCATTTCCTGGTATATGAGATTTTCAATGCTAAAACCATAAATCCCTAGCAAATGTGGATGAACTGATCACACTGCATGGAGCTTGGATGAGAGACTATCTAGAAAGATCCTCTTATTTAGGCCAGACCCAGGACTAGCGGCAGGTACCACGTGTACCCCTACACTCACACACACAAATGCTTGTGTATGCTAAATCGTCTCCCTGACCTTTTTTATATATTAGAAGGGAGATACAGTACAGTATATAAAAGGGAGATACAGTAAGGCTAAGAAAAGATCAAGACTTACTATCTTGTCCCCAAAATATCCTTACTCTAACCCATTCATTCCAACATCTTCCATTTGGGTGAGGGAAGGAGGAGGAAAGGGAAGCTTTAAACTCCTCTGAAACTAGAGGTTAACAAAATATTCCATCACTATTCTTCTCAAAAAATCCTTAAAACTATTGTTTGTGACACTTGAAAAACATAAAAAAAAATACTCTAGCCGTTGATACAAAATAATAAAATTTATATGCTCAGGACTAAACGGAATACAGTTGTTCCTCTCTGTCTCACCAACTAATAGTCACTATTTTTTAAAATTCTCTTTTGTAGGTCTAGAGAGCCTGGTGCTGACCTACATCAATGCCATCAGTAGTGGGGATCTGCCCTGCATGGAGAATGCAGTCTTGGCCTTGGCCCAGATTAAGAACTTGGCCGCAGTGCAAATGGCCATTGCCCACTATGACCCATGGATGGGCCAGAGGGTGCAGCTGCCCACGGAAACCCTCCAGGAGCTGCTGGACCTGCACAGGGCCAGTGAGAAAGAGGTCACTGAAGTCTTGAAGAACTCTTTCAAGGATGTGGACCGAGTGTTCCAGAAAAAATTAGGGGTATATTTGCTATTCTGGTTAATGAGAGGCAGAAAAATCTGGGCCTTTCTTGATATGAGTAGTCCTCCCAAAGACAGCAGACCTCCGTTATGTGTACTCATTTGCAATCTTTACTGAAAGAATAGACTTCCTTTAGACTTAGTCCTAGAGACTATGGTACCATGACCAACTATGGTTATTACAGATATCCTCTTCTGTTAATTTCCACCCTATGGATGCCATATTTTAAGCAAAAAGTAAACTGTAAAATTATATTTACATAAGATTATTTCAATTTATTTTTTCATTTAAAGTTAGTAAAGACACAGTTCTTTCATGTTCCCTGCTAATTATCCAGGAGGATTCACTTCTTTGTGAAAACCCTAAAAACGTATTGTGTTTAATGTAAAGCAACAGTAAAATATTCAGAAAGACAGGGAAGAGATATCAATTATAAGAATGCTATTTGAGGACTCAAGTCTGAGTCCTTTCAAATTAAGGAAGGATTGTTGTATGACAAATAATCACTTGACCGACGACAATCCCTTCTCTGGCTTGAAGGGCAGAAGTTTTCAAATTACACCTTCCTGCTTTCAGGGGTTCTGATGAAACTAAATAGTGAAGGTCAGCAGACAATGGACATCTTTCTAGACTAAAGAAACACCTGATATACAAGTTCTCTTCAATAATTTGATGTAGGTAAAAATGCTGTTTGTTAGGCTTTCTCCATACCGAAAATACCTGCAGTACAATCTCCATTACCTTCGTTAGTCTTGTATTGAGAAAATATGCAAAAGTATTATCATTTTAAAGAATGTACCACTAATCACTGACCCTTTTGAGCACTCATGAAAAAGTCACTGGTTTAATACTTTGCACCACTGCATATAATCCTGACGTGGAATCTATGACATAGATAAAATTTCGTGTGTTTTACAAAAAGGAAACCTCATTTCATGAAAGTTGAATGTCACTAAGTCACGAAGTGGTGGAACCAGGAACTCCCTGCAAGCCTGTCTTACTGAACATTTGTGTGGTAAACTATTCCTAAATTAGGGACTTGAAAAGAGAAGTTTCTATATGGAACAGCGTCTATGCTTTGAGAATCATTCTCTGAAGCTAAAAAAGCATGGGGAAAAAGCTTCAGATAATCACAAAGAGAAGTAGATGTATTTTTTTAAACCAGCGCTCTATTTAGGGGTATTCTAGAATCTCCCAGCATGGTGAGAGGTGTGTAATGTTTATATGCCACATTCTCTGCAGAAGCAGCATTTCCAGTAATCTGTGTGTGGTTAACAACCTCATAATGGCTTACTGTACCTTCTGTACTATTTTTTCACTTCACAGGAAGGGTTAGAAGCAAAGTGAGATGACTTTTGTAAGCAGAACATGAAAGCATCCTCAGTTTATTGCATGGCTTTAATTCAGGATATTTTTGGCCCTGTATATGAAGATGTGAAGCAAGGAATATTTTCTAAACCAGGAGGTTATCATCTCTATTTGGAAGAAGCAGGAGCTAAAGAATAAGTACTACCAGTCCCCCAGAAAGGGGATACAGGTAAACTACCTACTGAGTACCATTTCTGGGGACTTGCTGAGGTGACACTTTCAAACTACAGTGGAATCAACCAAAATGTGATTGGTAAACAGTGCCTGTGCTTTTCATTGATCCATTCACTGATTTATCCAATAGGAGAGACTACCATGGGATGAATAACAGATTCTTTCTTGGAAGCACAGATGGAGCCCCCCAAAATGTTTGTAGAATTTCTTCAATAATTTAGTCATTCAATCATCCAACAATTATCTACTTAGTCCTAACTATATGCTAGACCTTGTCAAATTTCTGTGGTTAGTGCAATTAAAAGAAAACAAGTTCTTTCAAAGTATTAGCAATCAACAAATTATAGCTTACAGAAAAAACTAATAATAATAAGCGTTAACACATATAGACCTTATTTTGTTTCAGGAAACAAATGGGCTTAACTCATTCAATCCTCACAACACCCCTATGAAGTACATGTTATTAATGTCCTCATTTTATAAATAAGAAAATTGAGGCACAGGGAAGTAAAATAACTCACCTAAGATGTACAGGTAATAAGTGGTACAGCTGGAATAGAAATCCTTGTAGCAGACTCTCTGCTCTTAACTATACTTCTGTGCTGGTATACTCAGGTTATATCAGTTAGAATTAGGTTTGGGTACATATTATTTAAAAATAAAATAAAACAAGACAAGAGTGGCTTAAAAAGGAAAAAATTTTCTGTCTTATATACAAGAAGTATGGCAGAGGGAGTCCATGCTGCTATGACAACTCCACAATCACCCTGTTCCCAGGCCACTTCTTTGCTCTGCTCCAGCACCTTAGCACCCAGCCTACATCTTCAAGGTCAACTTACGGTCTAGGATGGCTACTGGAATTTCACCCACTACTTGCATATTACAGATGGAAAGAAAAGGGAAAAACAGAAGAGTTAAAAGTCTCTGGGTCAACTCTCTTTAAGGCGATCTGCAAAAAGTACTATATAACATTCCACATAAGTGGTATTAGTAGCTATATTTTAATCATATGGTCACCTCAGCTACCGGGAGGTTGACTAGAAAGTGCAACATTTTATCAAGGCCCACAATGTGCCCTGGTGGAAAAAATTAAGCATCCTGTTACTAAGGCAAAGGAGAGAGTAATACTACAGTGACTTGAGAAATTACTATCACAGTGAAAAAAGTGCCCTGAAGAAACACAAAGTAGACTACAGGCATGGGAGAGGAAGGATATGTGGTACTATTTTATATGTAGGTTTTTAGAGAAGGCCTCTATCGTGGGGTACTGTTTCAGCAGAATCTTCAAAGGAGTCAGGGAGTGAGCCAAGTGGGCATCTAGAGGATGAAAATTTCAAACAACAGAAACATCCAGAAGGATAAATTGGTTGATGTTCTAGGAATGGCAGGAAAAGCATTAAGAAGGCAGTGAGCAAAGGAAGAGGTGGCAGGAGGTGAGGTCAGAGAGATGCTCAGGGGCCAGAGGCTAAACAAAGTAGTATCCTGGAGGCCACTGAGAGAAGTTTCAATTTTACTTGGAAGGAGTTGGAAAATCAGCAGAGGATTTGGTGCATCAAATTGAAGTGATCTTTCTTAAAGTAATATAACACAACACTAGCTGCCTTGAGGAAAACAGGCTATAGGGGAGCAAGAGTGGAAGGAAGCAGGGAGACCAGTTATGAAGCTAATGCCGTGGTCCAGGCAAGAAGTGATGATGTCTTGGACCAGGGTGTTTGGGAGGAGCAGGTGACAATTGACGGGCCCTGGTTAGTTTTATTTTGAAGTCAGAGCAAACATCATTAACTGATAATGGTACCTGGGATTTGTGAGGGGGAAAAAAAAAGACATAAAGGATAACCATAAGGTTTTTAACTCACACAATTAGAAGACAAGATTTACTAATTAAATTACTAAAATTGGGGTGACTGAGAATGAAGCAAGTTTGAAGGTGGATCCGGAGTTGGGTTTTAAGAAAGCTTAGTTTGAAAAGGTATTTAAATTTTAAAATGGGTGGTAAAATGAAGTTGAATTAAGAGATGTACTGCTAGGTTTTACTTTAACCCATAGTCTCTATTTCCTAATTCTAACTTCTTCTGCATCAATAAGCAGAAGAGACACTGAAGAAATATTTGGATTCCAAGGAAGATGTGGCTGATGCACTTCAACATACTGATCAGTCACTTACGGAAAAAGAAAAAGAGATTGAAGGTGAGAATAACTGAAAACCCTCTACATAGTTGGAAAGCGCTAGAAATGTTAATGTTAGCCACATTAGTCCACCTGGAATATTACTATAGAGCAAAAAATAGCAAGTATAGTTCATAGTTTTAGGGGATTCTTTTCTTAACTAATATTTATGTCAATCTGTCCTCTGATTCCTCAGTGCAAAAATAACAAGAAGTTTTCTTCATGAAATAAGCAAACAAACAAGCAAAAAGTGTGAAAATAAAGCTCTAACAATAAATTAAGATCCTCATATTTCTCCGCTTATTTTTCTTCTTACGTGGAATGTATAAAGTCTAAATCTGCAGAAGCTGCAAACAAAATGTTGGAGGAAATGCAAAAGAAGAATGACCAGGTGATGCAAGAGAGAGAAAACGGTTATCAGGAACATGTGAAAGAACTGACTGAGAAGATGGAAAAGGAGAGGGCCCAGTTAATGGCAGAGCAGGAGAGGGTTCTAGCCCTAAACTTCAGGTATTCAATTGTGTCATCTCCATTCTTTCTACCATTGTGCTGAATAAAAAGCACTGCTTAGAATTTAGAGCATTAGGTCAGTTGAAGGACTTTTCTAGCCCGAACACTAGTAGACATTTCATTCTCTTATTGCTTCTACCCCTGACCATCTCTGGTTACTAAAGGCTATCTACTTGCAGGATAAAATCTCATAGAATTAAATCACTAATAAACCATAGCTATTCATTGCCAGGCACTGAACAGTGGCTTTACAGATATTCTGTGAGCAAATCCGTACGTTATGTTACGGGTACCATTATATTGTCATTTTTCAAAAGAGGAAATTGTCATTTCAGAGATATAACTTTATGTCTGGAAGCGTCCTAATGAGTAGGAAGACTTCATGACCGTCTACACAATTAACCACATAATTAAATACCTAGGCTGCCAGTACCTTCCTGTTCTCCAGGCCTTACTCCAAGTCTATGCTGAGTCAGGATGTCTACGCAGTAATACAGTATCAACCAGTGCAGGCTTGATCTTCTCAGCTTATTTCTGTTACCTCTGCCACCAAATTTTGGAGACTTGTACTAAATTCCATGATCAAAAATCTGCTGTGGGGCTTCCCTGGTGGCGCAGTGGTTGAGAGTCCACCTGCCGATGCAGGGGACACGGGTTCGTGTCCTGGTCCAGGAAGATCCCACATGCCGCGGAGCGGCTGGGCCCGTGAGCCATGGCCACTGAGCCTGTGCGTCCGGAGCCTGTGCTCCGCAACGGGAGAGGCCACAGTGGTGAGAAGCCCACGTACTGCAAAAAAAAAAAAAAAAAAATCAGTTGCATTTCCATGCACTAACAATAAATTACCTGAAAATGAAATTAAAAAAACAATCCCACTTATACTAGCATCAAAAAGAATACAGTTAACCAAAGAGGTGAAAGACTTGAATACTGGAACCTACAAAATATTGATAAAAGAAAGTAAAAAAGACACAAATGCAAAAACATCCTATGTTCAAGGATTGGAAAAATTAATATTGTTAAAATATTCTTACAAAACAAACTGATCTACAGATTCAATGTCATCTCTATCAAAATTCTGATAGTATTTTTTACAAAAATAGAAAAAGCAATTCTACAATTCATATACAACCACAAAAGACCTCAAATAGCCGCAGCAATCCTAAGAAAGAAGAACGAAGCTGGATGCATCACATTTCCTGATTTCAGAACATATTACAAAGCTACACTATTCACAACAGTATGGGACTGGCATGAAGAGAACATGTAGACCGATGGAACAAAATAGAAAGCCCAGAAATAAATCTACACATATACAATCAAGTGATCTTTGACAAGGTTGCCAATAATACACAATGGGAAAATGATAATCTCTTCCACAAATGATGTTGGAGATCATAGAGAACCACATTTAAAAGAATGAATTTGGACCCTTTTCTTACACCATAAACAAAAATCAATTCAACGTGAAATAAAGATTTAAATGGGAGACCTGTAATTGTTAAACTCCTAAAACAAAACATAAAGTTTCACAACATTGGTTTTGGCAAGATTTCATAGCTATGACACCAAAATCATAGGCAACAAAAACAAAAATAAATAATTGGGACTACATCAAACTAAAAAGCTTCTGTACAGTAAAGAAAATAATCAACAGAGTGAAAAGGCAGCCTATAGAATAGTAGAAAGTATTTCCAAACAATATACCGATAAGGGGTTAACCTCCAAAATATATAAGAACTCTTAGACTAAATAGCAAAAAAACTACTAACCCAATAGAAAAATGGCCTAAGAACTTAAGTAGACAGTTCTCCAAAGATGTACAAATGGCCAACAAGTATATGAAAACATATACAACATCACAAATTATTAGGGAAATATAAATCAAAAGCACAATGAAATATCACCTTATACCTGTTAGAATGGCTGTTATCAAAAAAACAAAAGACAACAAATATGGTGAGACTGTGAAGAAAAGAAAACTCTTGCACACCATTGGCAGGAATACAAAATGTCTCAGCGCTATGGAAAACAGTGTGGTGTACCTTCAAAAAATTCAAAGTAGAGCTACCATATGATCCAGCAATCCCACTTCTCATTATTTACCTGAAAGAGTAGAAATAAGGACATCAAAGTGGTATCAGCAGTCTCATGTTCATTGCAGCACTGTTCACAATAACCAATTGTGGAAATATCTAAATGGCCATAAACAGATTAGTGGATAAAGATGGTATATGCATGCAATGGAATGCTATTTAGTCTTTTAAAAAAGGAGAAAATTTTGCAATATGGAACAACGTGAATGAATCTTGAGGACATTATGAAATGTCCAGTCAAATGAAATAATCCAGTCACAGTGAGGCAAATATTGCATGATTATTGCATGATTGCATGATTCACTTATATGAGGTATCAAAAATATTCAAATTCATATAATCAAAGAGTAGAATGGTGATGCCATGCACCGTAGGGAGGGGGAAATTGGAAGTTACCAATCAATGAGTATAAAGTTTCAGGTGAGCAAGAGGAATACATTCTAGGAATCTGCTGTACGGCATCGTTCCTATAGTAAACAACAATGTATTGTAATATTGTGTATTGACGCATATATGTGGAATCTAGAAAAATGGTATAGATCATCCTGTTTGCAAAGCAGAAATAATGACACAGACATAGAGAACAAATGTATGGATACCAAGGGAGAAAGGGAGGATGGGAGGAATTGGGAGATTGAGATTGACACATACACACTATTGATACTATGTATAAATTAGATAACAAAAGACTACATACCTATAGCACAGGGAACTCTACTTAAGGCACTGTGGTGAACTCAATGGGAAGGATGTTCAAAAGGGAGGGGATATAGGTATATGTATGGCTGATTCTTTTTTTACAGGCTCCGGACGCGCAGGCTCAGTGGCCACGGCTCATGGGCCCAGCCACTCCGCGGCATGTGGGATCCTCCCGGACCGGGGCACGAACCCGTGTCCCCTGCATCGGCAGGCGAACTCTCAACCACTGCGCCACCAGGGAAGCCCATGGCTAATTCATTTTGCTGTACAATAGAAAGTAACACAATGTTGTAAAGCAGCTATACTCCAATAAAAATTAATTTATATAAAAAAAAGATAAGCAGGAAATTTGGTTACTTCATACAAAAAAATTTTGAGGTTCAATTGTCCCCGGAACTAATTTTGGTTCCCTGATAATAACTGGATTTTCTTGGTCAGAGTAAAAGGAGCTGACTCTGAACTTTAGTCCTATTTCAAAGTAGCCTTGCTCTACTTTTACTTTTAATTTCACTTATATTAATAGGAAATAAAGTCTCTGGTATTTTTCCAAAATGGATACCAGAATTTTACATTCATAAACAAGATAAAATTTAAATCTTATCATTTACAAAAATTAATCAGAGGGACTGAGATAGTTAGAGAAGGCATTAATTCCATTAAAATAAGTCTTAATCACTGATACTGTGCTTTAGTCTTATAGCATTTCCATTTAACTCTATTAATAGTGTCCATTCTTTGAAAAATTTTACATATGTTCATGTGTGTTATTCACCTTTCCACTAGATCCTTCAACATAATAATAATAGCAATTTCAAACGCCCTGTCTGATTGTTCCAACATTAGGTTTACCCCTGATTTTTGTTCTGTTCCTTGTCTTATCTCATTATAATGCATAGTTTTAACTGGTATGTATTTTTGTTTGTTTTGTTTTTTGCTTGACTCCATGTTTATTGTATGCTTGGCCTTTGTTTGAGCTGCTTAGAACTCTGGTCCATCCACAGCTGTGGTCTTTCACTAACATCTGAGTAGCAGGATGTGAAAATGAGACTCTTCCTCTCAGAGTTTTCACTAGACCCAAGGCTGAGTACACTAGGTGACAAATAAGCACAATTTCGAAAACAAGATGCTAGACCACTTTTTCTGGAGTTAAATTAATAGAAACTGAAAAACACTTCATTTCAGTTAAATCAAGTCTCAGTGACTGCCTTCAGTTTAGGAACCCATTTTAATCATTCTTCCTTTTCCAATATTATTGGATTTTTCCTGAAGCAATTACAATCATGGAAGCTGGAAGTGAGACTCCAAATGTATTCTACCCCTTTGTAAGTAATAATATATATCATGTTTCAGAGCCAAACATACCTAAGTGGCCTTACAGTCTTCATCTTGAAACACACGTCTTTATACCCTCATTGACAACAACAAAAAGTTAATGAAAACAGAAGACAGGAGATCAAGAGAGTCAGAAGAAGACCAAGAGTGATACAGAAAAAGAGAGAAATTTCTTGGATCCAGGTAACTGAGAAAGGATTAACTTTATCTGGCCTTAGGTCATGTGCTCAATCTCCCCCTAAATCAATCTCGGTGGCTCAGGAATTATGAGGTCACGCTAATTTTCCCAGCTTGGGTTTGTCTTGAATCTGCCAAGTTTCATCTCAAGATTCTAGAAAAATCTGTCCCCAATATTGTTGCATATACTTTTAGAATTATAACATGCTTTACACCTTCAAATAGGGTATCATTCTATTTTACAGAATAAGCTTAGGGCAATCTGGCTAAGGATTATTATACTTTTCTAGCTGCTTTTGAAGCTAGATAAGTCTGCATATGGAATATGTGTCAAAGCACTTGCTCTTGGGGAGTCTTGGCCGTAGAACTTTGAGACTACACTCTCCCTGTCCTTCCTTCCCCTCACTACAGTCTGAAATACAGATGTGGTAGTGAAACCCTGCTCCATAGGGTTAAAAACCTGTAACAGAAACTGGCGACTAACAAATTCTTGAGCTTATCTTACAGAACAGCAGATAAGGGAACAGATCGAAAATCCCTCCTCTTGTAATACAACAAAACTGGCTGAAACAAGGTGAAACCAATACGGCTGATCAGAGTCTGCACAGAATATACTTGCTTGTCCCATAGGTGAATTTTGTCATCACAGCCCCAAATTCTCCAACCTATTTCAAACCAAATCTCCCTGAATTTGCACAGGCATCCCATGAAGAAGCATGAAACTCAGATAAGCCTGCACAGAACTCCAATTACCTCACCTTTTCCCTACCTCCGATCACCTTTCCCCAAGGTCTAAGACCACCTTGCTTCTTTGTCCCCTAAGTATTCCAAACACCTCTCCTTCTGGGAGGCAGACCTGAGACTTGTTCTCCTGCCTCTTCACTGGGTTGCCTCACAAATAAAATTTTTCCCCGTTGCAAACCTCAGCGTCTCAGTGTTTTGGCTTGCAGCTCCTCGAGCAAAAGAACCTGGTTCCCTAACAGCAGCAGTCAAGTTTTTAAGTTGTAGGTAAGTACAATGCCTTAAAGGATACAGAACAGGATGGAAGGAATCTGAATCAACTCTCAACCCCCAAATTTGCATCCACCCTCAAATTATAAACAGTCCTCCCCCCAACCCCCAACCCCCAAATCTGGATGCACCCTAGTAAAAGAAAGGAAAAGAAAAGAAAAGAAGAACTGTAACAAAATAATAGTGAATATGTCTGGGCTATAAAATCATGGATTTTATACACACACGTAATTTTCTTGCTAAGGAAAAAAAATCACCGCGGTTAAAAAAAAAACAACACTTTTTTAAAAAGGAAAGAGAAAGGAAATGAACAAATGAAACATTTTTCAAGTGAAGAAAAATTCATAAAGAAACCTCTTCTCTCACAAAGACGCCCCTGAGAGACAGTCTGTTGAACTCTCTCATCCTACCATTATTTGGGCCACGTTCACCATGGGGTCAAGGACACCTAAGCCACCTGTGGAGAAGGGACAAAGTTGGGTTTACCCAGCCAGGTGTGGAGGAATCCCTGTCTCCCTGTCTTTCCCCGACTTCATTCGGGTTCCTGCTTCCATTAAAGAAAGAAAAAGAAAAAAAGCCTTGTCCTTATGTCCTTTCGATTTCGATTTTGTTTCTCATAAACCCAACCCATAACAGAAAGGCTTTTTATAATCGGCTGGCTTTTCAGCTTCTAAATGAGTCGGTTTCCAGAGGAGCCAGACGCAGGAGGAACCCTAGGGGCAAGCCGGAGCAGCTAACTTGACCCCGGACGCAACCGCGGCACGTAAGTTTGCTGCTAAACTTTACCTTCCAAGCACATTTCCATTAAATAACAACAATAAATCCCCCAGCGCAGGTTCCACACTGCAGGAGGGGAGGCCGCGGAGGCCAGCGCCGCGCGGAGGGTGTGCGCCCCGGCGGGCGCGTTGCTTGGGCAGCTCAGCGTCTCCTTTTGGATCCGGGGCGGCTGCCAGGCGTGTCGCCGGGGTGCGCAGCTCCTCCTCGAGCATCTACGCAGGGCTGCAGCAAAAAGCCCTGCATGGGAGAGGGAGGAGTGCATGCTATATCGTCTGAGGAAAGGGGGCTGAAGTACTTTTCGGAATTGAAGGCCCAAACCCCCGGCCCCTTGCAGGGGCGCTGGGTGCGGTCCCTTCCTCTAGCCCCTCCTCCCCTCCTCGGACACATCCTGACTGCGCCTTGCTGGGCACTGGAGAAACAGGGAAAAGATGGTCCTTGACGTAGAGACAATTTAAATCCTAAACTGACCCTGCATTATTTTTGTCTTAACATTTGATTTTCCGAATACTACAGAACTGTATTATACGGAATAATTCAATCTCACTCTCACTAAAAAAAAAACGATTAGTAACTGTTAAGGTCTAATCATGTTTGTTTATCATACATTGTTTTTCATGTGTGGCCCAAACATTAATCGCATCAGAATAATTTCTGGACTTGTTGAAAATACAGGGATTGGGGTATGTTAACTATCACTTTAGATAATTCTCCTGAACAGTAACCTTTGGAAACTGTGGATTGCCTCTGCCATCTAGTAGCACTGTTCTTTTCCACTTGTTTAGTTTTGAAGTTAAAAGCTTCTGGTTTTGGTACCTCAGTATACTTTGAATTAAAAAAGAATCTTTGTAGACTCATTGACTTACACAAAGCTTTATCAATATTCAATCTCAGAAATAAGCTCTACAATTTCTCTTGCTTATAGCTATTCAGCTTAAAAATAAAACAGTTATTTTACCAGCAAAAGTGAGTTTATTCGGGAATAGCAGAGGAATTGCAACTTGGGACAAGCAAACTATAGAAAAAGCCACAGGCAAGTCCAACAAAGAAGAACATTATTTTATAGAGAAAAGGAAGGGGCTGGGAAGGTTGGTTTGTAAAGAAAAGTCAGAGTTCAGGGTGATGACAGATTCTCATTGACTGAGTTGCCGGGTAGTCAATTCTTGTAGGAGATGCAATGTTCACCTTTTCCTATAGGGGACTGTCCCTGATGACTCCTTCCCGTGGAAGATTTTTCCCCTGGGGTCTGTAATTGACAATTCTTCCTGTAACTGACCTCCAGGCAGTAGTTCTGCATGAGACCTCCCCCTTCTGGCCTGCTGACTCCATGTGAGTGAGGTTTCCTTGTGATGGGCATGGGTGGGGCACGGCCCAAGCTTGTGGGATCTTAGTTCCCTGACCAGGGATGGAACCAGCACCCTCCTCAGTGAGAGCTCGGAGTCTCAACCACTGGACCGCCAGGGAATTCCCCGGGTTTCCCTTTATTAATTAACACATAACACAGTTGTAAAAGGTCATGTTTTACTCCCCCATCTCTGCTCCCAATCCACTATAGAAAAAGAAAAGAAATTGTACAGAGGAAGGCTGTTAAATAAATTCATGTTTTTTCTAATAAAAAGATTTTAGATACAGTACCTTATATTTCTTGGCAATTTGCAGCTTACAGAATTCATTGACACTTTATAACGCAATGTCTAATTGCTGATTATTGAAATAGTACATGAATCCAGGAAAATTCTTTTTTCATAATTGATAGCCTATCTGTTACCAGCTATACAGTAATGAATCAGGCAAGAATTGTTGCTTTACTTATAAACTGATAAGAAAATGCAGGCTGTGGAGGTAACTTCCTTTTTCAAGATCTCAACAGACAATAAGTGACTTAAACCCTCCGGTTTGAACCCTGGCAGCCGGACTTCAGAACCTGTACTTGGACATCCCAGGGCAGCTCTGAGTTCCTCCAGCCTGTCTCTCCCTCCATCCGTGTTATCACTTCTCAGCTGTTATCACTGGTCCTCCCCTACCTGCTCATCTTCCTCATGGGCTGTGTCCTCCCACTTGCTTGCAACCAGGGAGGGAAGTATCACTGTTTCAGGCCAAAGTTAATCCTCCACTTTCATTCAGAAATTACCCTGTCTTCAGAGACACTTAATTTTAAAACAATACTTATATAGAACTTACTATGTACCAGCATAATTTTAAGAGCATTGTAAGCATTATGAGATATTTAACCCTCCTAATGACCCTAATGACACACTGAATTTTACTTTTAGGGTTACCATTTTACAGAAGAGAAACCTGAGGCACAGAGAAATTAATCTTTCCATTCGTCACACAGCTAGTAAAGTATGGGAACATGTGGATGTTGCTTAGTATTGTCTGAGAAAATAAAGGGACAGTTAAAACTCTCTGACTGCTGTCTGTCTCTTGAGATCATGAAACACCCAATCATTGTGATGAAATCATTTAAAGTAGAGCCTGGCCCAGATGTGAGACCGGAAAATATGTAGGCAGACCTTAAAACACCCTGGTTGCTTGCCTCTCTTCCCTGTCAGCTTAAATAATAAGAAATGTCCTGTAATTTCAGTTAATAAATTCATGCTTGCATGCACAACTTTGCTAGGTACCTTTAAGGTCTGTCCTGTTGTGTTTGAGGGAGAGCTGCATTCTTTGTGTCTCCTTTCCCTCACAGTAACTCCTCTTCCAGCCTGTTCCCACCGATTCAGTGCATCTATCCTCATCAAGGTCACCAATCACATTCATTTTTCCTTTGTTGGCAAGTTTTTCCCTGATTCACCTCTATGTGAATTCAACCCCCAACACTCTAAACACCATTCCCTCTCATTTCCTTCTGATCATTTACCATCCTCTAATATACATACATGTATTTTGCTTTTCCACTTTCTATATTATCTGTCTTCTCCACTAGATTAGATCTCCATGAAGCAGGGATTTGGACCCATTTTGTTCACTGTTTGATACTGAGCCCCTAAAGCAATCTCCAGCACATGGTAGGTTCTCAATAAATGTTTGTGCAATTGATGAGTGACCAAATCATTCTGGAACTCCAGAAATTGTCTCTGGTCATTCCTCATCTCCTTCATGTTCCATTCTGCCTCTGCGTACCCCCAAAATGTTAGTGTTCTCATGGCTCCATCATCAATGCTTTGTTCTCTCATTCTATTCACTGCATCACATGGATAAGGTTGCTTTAGAGTTCATGTAAGGATCGATAAGATGATGTACATAATGTATCTGTACAGATCTTGGCACACTAGGCTAAATACGTACCTTTTAGAAGCATACAAAACATAGAAAATTGATATATAAGTTCCAAACGCAGAAGCCTGATGTGCATCGTGAGAGATAACTTGTGGATCTTGTGTTTTACTGAGTCGTTCCTCTGGGTTACAGCTTCCCATGGCATCTGGATCCACCATAATGGACCCCATCCGTCTGGTGGAAAACCAGAACAATCAGCTGACAGTAAATCCAAAAGCACTGAAGATTCTTGACCAGATTTCTCAGCCTGTGGTGGTGGTGGCCATTGCAGGGCTGTATCGGACGGGAAAATCCTTCCTGATGAACCGCCTGGCAGGGCAGAACCACGGTGAGTGTCGTTTAGTGTTGTTCAGGACCATTTGCTTGGAAGCAGTGATAACACAGGCTGTGGATCATCCTCCTCTAGTGTCATGTTAAGAAAGAGCCTAACCCCTCCCACTGAAGAAAACTTCAAATTCTCACCACCAAATTTATAACTTCAAACCCATCTCCCCACAATGTTCACTCTTTTGTCCAGTAATCAAGTGTTCCCAACCCCATGGAAACAGCCACCTCATTCGTCCTGATCCATTGCCATCTGCTCAGGGGCTCATCTTCAACCGTTATTCCCTTCCTTTCTCCTTCCTCACTTTGGCTTTAAACCAGAGTCATTCCAAGCAGCACACAAATATTGTTCAACATGTCTTATTTTTAAAAAGGGATGGAAGGAAGAACAGACAGTAAAATCCCTATATCCCATATCTCATGCATTCTTTTTGGCTTAATTTCACAGCAAAACTTTGATAAACTATACCCCTTCTCTTTGTCTAACTAGTCTTTTGTAATATGTGAACTCTAAAACATACGGAAGAGTACATAAAAATATATATACATATAATCAAGTTGATAAATATGAAGCGATCATCTGTTCAATCACCGCCCAGATCAAAAAATAAAACATCACCAGCACCCAAAAGCACAAATCACACCCTCTCACATCCTCCCTAGAGCTCACCAATGTTTTGATTTTCATGGTGCATTCTTTCGCTCTTCCTATTTAAACATGGTTTTACAATCTATGTAAACATTTCTTAAAAATACCTTAATCTTTATATAGGGAATTTCATTCTGATATTCATTGGGATCTTGCTTCATATTCTCAATAAGAAGTTTATGAGGTTCATCTAGCTTGTCCTATGTGTCTGCAATTATTTTCACTCGTTTGTACTTTGCAACTGACAGAGGATACCACAGTTTATTCATCCATTTGTTGCTGATGAACAACAAATGGTGTTCTCATGATTATTCTTCCATCTATATCCTGGTGCACGTGTACACTAACTTCCTTATGTTATACCCAGAAGTGGAATTGCTGAATCAAGAAGTATTTATGTCTTCAGCCTTTCTAGATAATATCAAACCTTTTAAGCTTTTTAAACCTTTTAAGCTTTATCAAACATTTAAAGCCGTTTATGCTTTATGTCAGTTTATATGCTTATTAGCAGTAATTTAGAATTATCCACATCCTTCCAAAATTTTGGTAAAAACACTTTTTAACTTTTGCTGATCTGGTGTCTGTGTAGTTGCATGTTATTTGCCTCACTACAGATAAGCTTAAGCACCTTGTCACATATTTGCTATTTGCATTTCCTATTTCAAAAGGGTTTTTTTTTCCTACCAAGTTGCCTGACTTGTTTCTTGTTGATTTTTAGGACAATCCGCCTATGTCCTGTTGGGCAGTTCTAAGAAGACCACACACCATTTCTTTCTTAATGCCTTCCTCTGTGGCCCAGCGGCTCAGCACAATTAGTGGGTAGAACCTCAGTCCACTAAACTCTAAGGATCCTTGGGAATATCTCATTGTCTCTCTCCCTCAAACTATCTCTGTCTCTGTATCTCTCTCTCCCCCATCTCTCTTTTTTCTTTCTTTCTCCCTCTCTCTTTTTTGCTTCGTAATCTCTTATTGGCTTCAAACAAAACATTTTATGTTTGTCTTTCTTTGAGAGGAACTTGATCACCAATCAGGGAGGACACTTTTCCTTGACAGCCTAAATTAATAAATGGGTCATTTTTGGAGGGATTAAAGATTGGAGAACTCTCAGAAAAAGATACATACAAGGAGTTTCAACAACATTCTTGTTTTTCTACTTGAGATTACATCAGGTAACAAGGAGGTGATTTCCCTTACTGAGGAAATACCTAACCTAGTTTTGTTTTAAAACACCTGAATTGTGACTCACCACCCCAGTCATATTACAGGAAGAACAAAAACAAGCAAACAAAGTTAGCACCCAAAGTCGGCTAGCAGAACCAAGTCACTACTCTTTCTCCTTGTGATGACTTCTTGCCTGTTCTTCACCCCACATAACTTGCACTGATGAGCTCCAGTTACACCTTGTCTTTTCTACCTGGGGAAGTTCAGATTTTTCTGTATTAATCAGCAAGCAGTCAAATACCATCACGATGTAGAAGAGTGCAGATCATCTCAGGTCTTACACCCTCTCTGAGCAGAACGCACAGGATGTGGCAATCGAGGGCCCTGAGCCATGCTGAACAAGGCTCCCCTAGGTATTTCATCATATCCATTTCCATTCTCAGTTGAAGGGAGCACTGGCACATGGCATATGGTCAAAATCTTGGACTGTTGGACGAGATCCATTACCTGCAGCTTCCAAGGCATATACCTCATATCCTCTTCCCCTGTGGGCTTAAGCCTTTGGAAAGAAAAGCAAGCAGTTCTCACAGGTCTTTTCTGCTTTCCCTTCTATTATATCACCACGTGAGTCAGTGAACAAAGAATTCATCCTTTTTTGAAGAGGAGAACAGAAAGGAGGAAAATACAAGGAGGAAGTGGAGGAAAAGAAACTAAAAAAACTGATCTATCAGTCCACATCCTGAAAGGACACAGATAATCCATTTAAAGGATAACTGAAGATGTTTAACGGAGGGACAATTACAAGGGCACCAGCAGGCCAGAGGGAACCAATGAAGGTACAGAGTAGCCAGAGAGCGGCAGGAACAATGGCCAGGTAGCCTTTATAACTCCTGTAGTGTGAAGAGGCAATGTGTAGATTCCAGAATGTGGCAGAGACCAGAGTTACCGGTTGGAGCTAAATGAAAGGACATGTGACCAAAGTAGAGGAACAGAGACACTGGGACACTGTGGCTCACCAGGGTGGAAGCCAGGGGAACAGGAGGCTGACTTCTGATCTCCTGCTGGTACCTCTCACTGGCAAAAGTCCATCAGAAAGTGGGGGAGAAGGGAGCTCTTCAGTGGCAGATAAATATAGAAAGGTTAATAGAGCTAACATTATTTCTGGAATGTGACACAGTTGGAGCCATTAATATTAGGAGGTGAATAGGGGACACAAAGTGCTTCTTGAGAAGGTTCTGAATGTGTACAGAGGTTGGATTTTCTGTCCTTGTTGAAATGGAAGCACCTTCCTCTGAGACAGGCACTCACCTTCCGACAAGTTTACCCAAAGTAACCGCTGGGCAGCCTGGACTATCTGCTCTTACTGTGTACTGCTTTCTCTTCTTTCTTTGCAGGTTTCCGTCTGGGCTTCACAGTGAGGTCTGAAACTAAGGGCATCTGGATGTGGTGCGTGCCCCACCCCTCCAAGGAGAGCCACACCCTGGTCCTTCTGGACACCGAGGGCCTGGGTGATGTGGAAAAGGTAAGGCGGGGAGTCCAGTAAGCTCTTGATACTCCACTGACGCCTCAATTTCCCACCTCAATTCAACTTTTATAACATGCTCCTATAAACTGCAAATCCAATTAAGAATAATGAGGCTAAAATCTCTTACCTTGAATTTATTCCTTAATAAGATCAATACTTTCGTTATTGGGGATAGATCGCCTTATTTTTAACAGTGGGGTGAAAGATACAAGTTAACAAATATTTATTGGGCATCTGAATTCCAGGGCTTTTCTATCACAGTGAGTGAGGTATGGGCCCAGAGCTGAGTTGGGAACATAAGAAATATGCAGTCTTATCAGTACAGGGAGCTATGGACAAAAAAAGTGAGACCTTACCCCAGCTGTTCAGGTGCAGGAAGACATCCTGGTAGAAGCTATAATCCATGGAGTCCACTGGCTCTACAGGTTAAGGTATATGGGGTTAGAGGTAGGAATCATGAAAATATGTTTTCAGTGAATAAACTATTTTTAAAATCTCCAGAAAAGCTTCCACTATACCAGGAACATTTTATTCTGAGTTTCGGGGCTCTGAAGATGAATCCTTCAATGAATTCTATAAAAACATGAGCTAGACCCACCATAAAAATGTAAATGGGATAATAGTAGGTATTTTGTCTTCACAGTGTTACTTGCAATCAGTCTTTTCTCCTTATTTACATTAATCTGCGTCTAAATTAAAGTAGTAGCAGTGAATCTTTGGCTTTCATCACTGCAGGCAAGGGTTGGGGCATGCATCAAGAAATTGTGAATTTTAAAATCCAGATTTGAAATATTCGATAATCACCTCAGTGTCAGCCCAAGATGGTCTACTGATTCCTACTAGATTTTAGTTTGTATAATCTTCTTCTTGTTATCTAACTGCATTTGTCAGGGAACTAAAGCACACCAGATTGCAAACTGACAGAGCGGAACTGCGTGCTGTCCTTACTACATGTATTTTGGTAGTATATATCATCTGTTCCAAAGTCACTCATGACTTGTCCTGAATCACATTTTCAGCCTCATCACCTATTACCACATGGGTAACCACTACTTCAGTCAAATAAAGTAACCTTATAATACCTCTATATGACCACACTTTCTGGCAATTGTGATTGGCTTCGGTGGGTCCTTCTACCTGCACGATCCCTATAGCTCCACAAATCCACATTCTGTCAAATCTTCAAAGCCCAGCTATTTTCGTCTTAATACCATCGTATCACTGTCAGACATATTCACTTCTTGCTCTGAATGCACAGAGTACTTTTTCTGTTTTTTGGGAATTGCCCCTTTGTCTTTTACATTATAATACTTGGTTCCATGCCTGGTGGTTTATCATCTTGAATGTATTTAAATGTTCCCAGGTATATCTGCCCCTCCATCTCTCTAGGGCAGGGACTCTCATATGAAACTCTATATCCACACAAGCAGATGCAGTATCTGCTGTTTTCTAAATGCACAAAGAATAGATGATGAATTTAATTGAATAGCACTAGTCCCTATTATAGCCCATGATCAAGAAAACAAGTGCAAAGGAATCATGGCCCACTTATTACTGCATAACTTCTGTGTTCCAGGCACTGTATTAAACAGTTGACACATTTCACGTCGCTCCCTTCTGTTAACAGCTAATGAAACTGAGGCCCTGAGAGGTGTCAGTGTCAACACCAGAAAGATTTGCATTTAGCACTGTCTTGAAAATGTATGTTATTTGCCTTACTATTGAGTTACAAGACAGCTGTTATAGTAAATGAACAACTGAATGAGAGAATGAGGAGGGGTGTCCTCAGTCCCCTGATTCAATGTACTTTCTAGGGTGACTCCAAGAATGACTCATGGATCTTTGCCCTGGCCGTGCTTCTGAGCAGCGTCTTTGTCTACAACAGCATGAACACCATCAACCACCAGGCCCTGGAGCAGCTGCAGTATCCTTCCAGGAACTGAACCACCATGTTTCATTGAGTTTATGGGAATAGCAACTGACACTGTTTCTTCTTTCCCATGACTCCTTTCTCATGGCTGATGAGAAGGGAAAATGGAGCAAAAGGGAATGTTGATAAAACTTGTTTGGGGTTGAGATCTGGAAATTGTGTTGGAGGGCACTTCTCATTCCTTAGCTAAGATCCCAGCTACGTGACTGAACTAACAGAGCTAATCAGGACAACAGCCTCTGCCAGCTCTGATGAAGTACAGAACTCAGCCGAGTTTGTGAGTTTCTTTCCAGACTTTGTTTGGGCTGTACGGGATTTCATGCTGGAGCTGGAGTTAGATGGATACCCCATCACTGAAGATGAGTACTTGGAGAACGCCTTGAAGTTGATTCCAGGTATCAGAGTAGGGCCAGGGTGGGGGAAGGTTCAGTAGGAGATGGGATCAACAGAGCTCTGACATTCAGCACTTGATGTCAATCTTGATTTGGGGTTGGATTGAGGCCATGCTAATGGTGCTTGGTGAATGACTGGTGGGTGTGGCTTCAGTCGTTATTGTTACTGGGAAAACCCCAGTGACCAGAGCTTAAGCTCACAGAGGAAATTTATAATCCAATATTAGACCAAATGATTTTAGAAAAATGGACACCATGGGAAAAAAAGGCTCACATACTTATATTACATATTAAGTCTAAGTGCTTCTCCTTTCCTATTTGAGAAATATAACCCATCAAATTGGAAACACAGAATCACAAGATAAACAAAAGAACTAATTTTTGAAATACCTTTAACACGGTGTATCTTACCAGCATACGTAGCTACATCCTTCATATTGATAGATAGGCTATTTATACAATAAAGAGTTCAGAAAAAAAAGCATTGCCATGTCCTTCCAGTAAGACTGTCAGACCCATAATATGTTCTTCCTCATAGTATCACACTCTTCATTCTAGAACCTAACACCGTATATGTCATGTTAATATAATAAATTAGTTACTCAGATTATTTTAGCAGAGAGGATAATGGGTGATACCTAGAAGCAATATTCATTTTTAAATTGAATCATTTATTCATTGTTTCAAGAAATATTTGTTGAACTACTGATATATGCCCAGAATCCCTTTGTATGATAGTCACGTCCAATGTAAAATGATGCAGAGGTTGGATGAGGTCTCCTAGTTTCATTTAAGCTAGCCTTACCGTGAGATGGTGTATGCTAAAGTAATCTCCAAACATATTCATAGTATGTGTACATTTTTACTCTGATATATAAATCTTCTCTTTACTGTCCTCAGTATCATTTGTCTTCCACGGGTTATTTTATCAGCAATATCATAAATATCTTTATGTCTACCATTACATTACTGACATTACATTACATTACATGCCATTTCTGACATGGGGACTGTAATGTCAGAAAAATATTTCTGACAATTTCTTGGATTAGTCTATCATTCAAGAAACATCTAATAAATAGTTGATACACTGCACGCCATGGAAGGGTAAGGAAAGTAATCAGTAGTTTCTTCACTTGGAATGGATTCCTCCCCTTCGTCCTCAGAAGTACTTCCTTCACTCTTAGCTCTGTACAAAAATAAAGCGGGAGGCGGGGGATTTTCCATGTCCTGAATAGATTAGCATAAGGTTGATTTGCGTGATTCAATAATAGGAGATACACAGGCACAGTAGTTACAGTGATGCAAAGATCCACAGAAATGAAAGTCCTCAGCCCCCTCACCTGAAAGCTGTTCCTTCAGTGATTGCTCTCTTTCCACTCCTGCAGGCAGGAGTCCCCAAATCCAAAATTCCAACATGCCCAGAGAATGTATCAGGAAGTTTTTTCCAAAAAGAAAGTGCTTTGTCTTTGACCGGCCTACAAGTGACAAAACATTATTACTCCATATTGAGGAAGTGCCAGATAAACAACTGGATGAGAATTTCCAGAAGCAATCAAACCATTTCTGCTCATATATCTTTACCCATGCAAAGCCCAAGACCCTAAGAGAAAGAATCACTGTCACAGGAGGAGGTGAGTCTCCTTTGCTACAGCATGTCTCTCTGTGGTTCAGTGTGTGTGATGAAGTTGTGATTGCACTCTGGGTTTGTCAGCAATTGTGATTTCTTCTCTGTGTAACTTGGAAAGATGTATGTTCATGCAACACATGTAAATGCATGTTTCTTCATTAAAAGAAGCCTATGTAAGGCTACCAAATCTCATGAAAGTATTACACTAACGATGTAAAAGTTAAAGATTGAAATCTTCATGGTGATGAGGTGTCTGACGGGATAAGTGTTTCGAGTGAGGATATGCAAGATATTGTGTGAATTTACATGAATCGGAAAATGAATAGTAGTCCATGAATCCATGTAAGCTCATTGAGAGTCTGAGAAACAAATGTAAATACAATCTTATGTACAGGGCTGGCTTCACGTACATGAAACCTGGACAGTCACAGTGTAATGTGCTGAGATGGGCCCTGCTTGGTTTAATGTTTGTGTCACTGCCCTGAAATTCTTGATGACATTTTCATCAAGGCATTTTCATTTACAAATAGTGCCCACAAGTAATGTAATTTACTTACAGGTTTATTGTATAAAAATGGGAAAAGTGTTCTGGGAGACCCTTGAGCATATCGTTTGAAATCATCTGGCTAATATTGTAATGGGATGAATTTGAGAACCATAAAAGGTAGAGTGAATAGGAGACACAGTGATGTTATTATAAAGAAGGGGTTCATAGAACAAAAAGGAGGAGGCTACAAGAATGAAGAAAATGAGGAGAAGAATAGACAGAAGAAAAGAAAACTTCAAATTCAATAAAATTTTAGTGATTTTTAGAACGTTAATCTCTAAAGCTATTAAAACAGGTGAGAATTCTCTCTCCATTTCATAAATATCATGTCTCAATCAGGGTTGGGGACTCTGGTGGTGGCCTACATAGATGCCATCAACAGTGGAGGAGTTCCTTGTTTGGAGAACGCAGTGATAACTCTGGCTGAGCGTGAGAACTCAGCGGCCGTGCAGAAGGCAGCCGACCACTACAGTGAGCAGATGGCCCAGCGACTGAGGCTCCCCACGGACACGCTCCAGGAGCTTCTGGAGGTGCACGCAGCCTGTGAGACGGAAGCCATTGCAATCTTCATGGAGTGCTCCTTCAAGGATGACAAGCAGACATTCCAGAAGAAGCTGGTGGTAATGCGCTCTGGAATATATCCCTCCTGATTCCTTTCTTCTGGAATGATACCTAGACTCCCCCTTTTGACACCATGGTTCATGTGCTTCTCATCATATAAGGTGTTTAGATTCTAGTGAGTGATAGGGCTCTACAGGCTACAGTCCATCTCTTTTCTAAAAGTTGGGCTTTTAGTTTCTGTTGTGGCAAAACAAATTACACTGTGCTTAGCAGCTTGAAACAACACACATCTATTAGCTTATAGTTCTTCAGGTCAGATACCAGCCCAGGGTCTATGGGTATTCTGCTCCCTGTACCATAGCTGAAAACAAGGTTCAAGTGGGCTTGGTACTCACATGGACGCTCTGGGGAACCCCCCTCCATCTGCAACCCAGCAGTGGTGCATGGTTTCCTTCTTTTGTTTCTAATCTCTCCGACTACCTCTTCTGCCACCAACTGGAGAAAACATCTTTTAAGGGGCTTGTGATTAGGTAAGGCCCACCTAGGTAATCTCCATTTCTTAAAGTCAACCTGTTCCATGTAATATAGTCTAAACACAGAATAATTGTTCATCATCTTCACAAGTCTAGGAACTATGCGGAGTGTGGACACCAGCAGAGAGAGCTCTTGGAGATCATAATTCTGCTTACCATTGGCACCTTCACTGAAAGTTTGACTTTCAGTCTCCCTTGACCATCCTATAATTTACAAAGATCTCTTAGTACATACAGAGTAAAACCAGCTCAATTGTAATTTAGAAGTACAAGCAAAAAAATTTCTGTTCCTATAATTTCACACACTCAAATCCTCAATGAGACAAGAATTCAGAAAGAGTTCAAAACTCTGTTCAGTGTACACTTAATTCATTAGTAGGAAGTTGATTTGCTAGGTACATATTTTTATCCATAGCACCCAAGTTTGAAGAGGAAACCCTACTTCCATTCATAATTGTACTTTCATTGTTCATTGTTGATGGATGGATCACTATTAGTGCTACTACTGTCAAAGTAGTAGTTTGCCTCTGCCAACTGCATCATTGCACACATGTTGAGACTGAGCCCAGGGGATTTAAGGGACTTCGTACAAATCACATAAAGAGTTTGTCAGAACTGGAACTAAAACTAGACTCCTGACTCCACATCTATTATTCTGTGTCTCATGTACCTGATGCTGTCAGACTACTTCTTCCAAGAGGATCACAGTTGGACCTTCCCTCTAACAGCTTCTTTCTGTTGGATTTCCCCATATTTCCCTGACAGGACATCATGGAGAAAAAGAAGGACGTTTTCATGATCCAAAATGAAGAGGCCTCTGTCAAACATTGTCAGGCTGAGCTTAAGAAGCTTTCAGAATCCTTGATGACAAGTATTTCAGGAGGAACTTTCTTTGTCCCTGGAGGACACAGTCTCTACTTAGAAGCAAGGAGCAAGTTTGAACAGGACTATAAACTGGTTCCCAGGAAAGGAGTTAAGGTGAGGGGTAATGGGAGTGGGAAAGAACAGAGGATTGGAGTCAGAGGGTCTTTTTGGTTCATTTGGTTGCCAGGTCCTGCTTTGTGCAGAGGCTGCTGGTCACAAGGAGGCTGACTGTGGAACCCCGGGGGGCTCTGGGTCTAGTGCTGCATTTCTGGTGAGCAGAGTAAGTGTCCAGGAGACCCCAGGACTGTTGCCTGCGCACTGGTGGGTGAGGCCAGGTCCTAGGGCTAGTGCCAACTTTCTGGAGGACAGAGCCAGATCCTGGAGTCCAGTTGCAGGGCCCAGGAGTCCAAGAGCATGTGTTGGATCACAGTTGGGTACAGCCAGTTGGGCTGCTGGATCTGGGGTGTCTTGAAGCTTCTGTTGGCCTCATGTTGGTCCAGGCCTGAGCCCAGCTGGTCCCAAGGCAGGATATAGCCTGCTAGTGGGTGGGCTGGCCCTGCAGACTGAAACTGAGGTTTTATTGCAACTGGTATCTTCCTCCTGGTGTGTAGAGCTGGGTCCCAGGGTCTCTGGCTAAAGGGCCCTGGGGGTTTCAGGCCTAGTGCCTGTGGCCTGGTGAGTGGGACCAGGTCCCTGGCCCTCTGGTGGGCAAGGCCATGTCCAGAGGCGATGGTGGGCTCAGGAGGTCTGCTGGTGGGTGCGGCTCTGTCCATGCCCAGTTAGTTGCTTAGCCTGAAGCATCCCAGCACTGGCGCCTGCAGACCACTGGACCAGGGCAGGGCTGGGTCTTGGGGCTAATAAGCTAGGGGAAATATTCCAAAATGGCGAATGCCAGCACCAATGTCCATGTGGTAGAAGCAGCTCCCAAAAATGGCTGCTGCCAGTGTCTATGTCTCTGGGGTGAGCGGCAGTTGCCTTCTGCCTCTCTAGGGGACTCTCCAGGGTCAGCAGGTAGGTCTGACTCAGGCTCCTATCAAATTACTGCTTCTTCTCTGGGTCCGGGAGCATGTGAGATTTAGAGTACACCCTCTGAGGGTTAAGACTTTATTTCCCACAGCCCTCTGGGACGCCTGAAAGTTAGCCCCATTGGCTTTCAGAGCCAAAGGCTCTGGAGGATTGTCTTCCTGGTGCTGGATCCCTGGCTGCGGCGCCCAGCGTGGAGCTCGGACCTCTCACTTCTCTGGGAGAACCTCTGAGGTTGTAATCATTCTCTTGATTGTGAATAACCCACCCGGGGGTATGGAATTTGACTATATTGAGACTCCACCTCTCCTACCCATCTCACTGTGGTTCCTTCTTTATATCTTCAATTGTAGGAGATCTTTTCTGATAGGTTCTGTCTTTTTCACCAATGGTTGTTCTGCAAATAGTTGTGACTTCAGTGTGCCTGTGAGAGGAGGAGAGCTCAGGATCTTTCTGCTCTACCATATTGCCAAGATAATCAATTTAGTTCCCCCCAAAAAATGAATTAGGTACTGCTGTCATCCCCACTATAAAACTGAGAAATATGAGGTGTGGAAAATTTACTAAGTTGCCTAAGATCACACAGTCATCAAGTGGTAGGGCTGATAGGGCAAATGTAAGGTCTTGGCAGTCATTCAAAACTCAGAATAAAGCTTAGGAAAGCTTCCTGGAAGAGGCGATAGAAGCTACAAGTTGAAGTATCCATAAATGAAATTGTAATAAAGAAAGAGTAGATGAGCATTAGTCGGAAGCCAAACAATGTGCAGATATAGGAGTTGCACACAATGGAGGGTGGGTGTTTGTAGAATTGCACATAATTCTGGCGTCTGTAACCATTTTGGGATCCTACAAAGGATGGAGAAGTTAAAGGGTCCAATCTGTAGGTTTACTGAACAATAATTTCCTCAGCAAGACACTACATCTTTTGCTGCCTGACAAGTCTTTGCTCCTTGTTGTGTCCTCAGGCAAATGAAGTCCTCCAGAGCTTCCTGCAGTCCCAGGCAGGAGTAGAGGAAGCCATCCTGCAGGCAGACAAAGCCCTCACTGATCGGGACAAGGCCTTGGCAGGTACAGGGGAGGGCTGAGCTCACAAAGGGAAAGGTGGCTCTTGTGCTTCCCTTTGGCAGGTGTGAAAACAAACACTTCCTCACACGGCAGCTTCCTCTCCTTCTGTGGAACCTCTCTGCTACATCTGGAAATAACCAGGGGAGTTTGGGTTGCATGTACATCCAATCAGTGCCTTTGCATCACATGCTAAAGCATGTTTTCTGATGTGGTAGTAGGAATATTCAGATTCCTTCCCACCATTTTAAAGTCATTTTATCTCTGAGCTAAGGAGGTGACAGCTCAGCATAACTGTTATATTCTTCCCTCTAAAACTCTTGTGAAACAGTTGAGTGTGCTAAGAAGCATGCAGCTGAGAGGGACCAGCAGCTGCTAAGAGAGAAACAGAATGAAGAGGAGCAAAAAATGGCGGCACAAGAGAGAAGCTTCAAGGAAAACATGATCCAACTGGAAGAGAAGATGGCTAGGGAAAAAGAATACCTTCTAGGAGAGCTGGAAACAATGCTGAACCACAAGCTGAAGGTAAGTCTGGATGGGCCTGGGCAGGGCCTGATGGACAAAATGCTAGCCTCTCAGGAATAAAAGAACAGAAATTTGACCTTAAGTCAGATCCCAGAGGGAAATCCAAAGACATATGATTTTCTGTAACATCAAAGAGATGTGGGTCGCACTGAAGACTTACCTCTGTAAGACTCAGCACCTTCTGTAGTGTTAGGGTTTGGCGCATACAAATAACATGGTCCAGGCTCCTGGACTGCTGTTTGTGGTGATTATAGGCTCGCATTTGCCCCCAAGTGAATAGCACCTCAGTCCTAGAGTCCTTAGAAATTTTGGTACAACCATCAGAGACCTGGAATAGTTCCATCTGCTCTTGAAAGTATCAGATTGTGCCTGGTATGAAATACTGGATTCTGAAAGCTCTAAAATTTGCTGCATTCATTTCCAGGTCTGCCTGATTCATTTTAAATACCTAGAGTAAATGCATTCTTTGCCTCAACCTGGAGTTTGATAGACAGTGTCCTAAAGACAGTCAGCAGTGCCATTTTTGTGACATATGTGTGGTCATCCTACCTCAATGAAACTGACAAATATTTAGAATTCACCTACATTCCCTCCCAAAGTGCATTATTAGGGCTGGAACACAGTCCTGGGGTAGTTTTCAGGTCTGACCTAGGCCCATCTTTTCTGTGCCCAGGGAGATGGTGTTGAGGGAACTTGGGAAGCTCTAAACCCTGGATGCTTTCACTACCCAGGTCCAAACATTTGCAAATGTTAGACAAATGTCAAAAAGCATCTAAGGTATTATAGAAGTAGACACACGTACTTATCTGCTGTAGTTGTTTGATACAAAATCTTGATTTGGGCTATTTTCAAAAGGGACTCTCCTTTTTACAGATGCAAGAAGAACTACTTACAGAAGGATTTAAAAAGCAAGCTGAAGAGTTAAATAAAGAGATAGAAGAACTAAAAGAAGCCATTGAAATAACTAAAAATAATAAGTCCATAAATATTTCAGAGGTCCTTGATGTGGCTAGCATGGCATTAGTTGCAGTACTACCTGGGCATTATAAATTAGTTGGTATGGGAACGAAATTTCTCAGTGAGGCTATGAAAAGGGCTGAGAATCCCTATTAAGTATATCTTGAAAGGCTTCTTATGTTTTAATAGTGTAACACTGTAGCTCATTTTTTAAATATGTTTTCATGACAGTTTTGTTGAAGAGGAGTTTAAAAATAAAAACTGATTACCAAAGAATTACTAAAGTGATTACCAGGGCCTGAAATGCAAAAAGAACAAACAATTTTGAGAATTAGTTAAGTTAAAGAAATGGAAAACAAGTTGGAGGATAATGATTAATTATAGAAAAGTGTTAAGAAGAGCTAAAAAACAAATGGTAAGAGGAAGAACAGTCATAATCTATGATACAGTCATGGAGATCAATTCATTAAGTTATAAGGAGCCCTTATAAATCAGTGAGGAAAGAGCAACAAACACAATATTTTAAATGTGCGAAAATATACCAAGAGAATAAATGTGTTCAATTTTACTGATTATAAATGATGTACAAGGTAAAATTAGGAGGTACCTGTGTCGCCTCTCAGATGGGCCAGGAAGTACAGTTTGGACAGGGCACCAGCTAGCAAGAGTTCCAGGAAGTTGGCGGTCTCTGATATTTGCTAGGGAGAGTGCAAACTGATGCAAATATATACCAAAAATTTAAATGCAAATACTGCTGATACAGAAGTCCACATTTAGGAATTTATCTTACAGATTTATTTACCCAAGTTAAAAATGGCTTATGTAGTAGTATATTTGTTGAAGGATTGTTGTAATTCCAGAAGATTGGAAACAACTTTCAAGTCTCTCTGTCACATACTGGTGAAGTAAATCCTGAGACACACTTACAAAGGAATACTCTACAGTCACTGAAATGGAAAGGGAAACTCTTATTTGTGCTAACATGAGAAAATCTCAAGATGCAGAAAGTGTGTATAGTTGTATTACCAATTTAAAAAAATAATGAGGGGGCTTCCCTGGTGGCGCAGTGGTTGAGAGTCCGCCTGCTGATGCAGGGGACATGGGTTCGTGCCCCAGTCCGGGAAGATCCCACATGCCGCGGAGCGGCTGGGCCCGTGAGCCATGGCCGCTGAGCCTGCACATCCGGAGCCTGTGCTCCGCAACGGGAGAAGCCACAACAGTGAGAAGCCCGCGTACCAAAAAATAAAAATAAATAAATAAAAATAATAATAATGAGTATATGCATATATTATCATCTATCTTTGGAAAATACAAAAGAAATTGGTATCCATGAACATAACCAGGGCTCGAACCAGTGTCCCCTGCATTGGCAGGTGGATTCTTAAGCACTGTGCCACCAGGGAAGTCCCAGGATGAAAGTATTAAACACTACTAGAAATAACATGCCAGCTCAACAGGAAAAATCTACTTATTACGGCCAGAAACAAAAAGTATAAGATGTGCATCCTAATTTTCTTGTCATTTGGGGCTCTTGGTAAGGCCTGGAAATTCTAGTCCCTAATTTATTTACAGATAAAACGTCCCCTGGGATGTTGGCTAAAATGTTCCCTAAATACTCAGGTTTATAAAGATGGTGATTTCAAAGGAAAATTTCTCTTCAAGTTCAATTCAGCATTTTAGGAATTCTTCTCAGCTGTCTAATGCTTGACGCTTGTACTTCGAATAAACTGCTTATAATTCCACGATTGGACAAATTCTCTTGATTCAGGGATATTGCACACAGGACACAGACTTCACTAGACACCCTGGCTTCCTCCCCCTGTGCCCCTTATTTGCTAACATCTGTTATTCCTTACGGTCTCTGATTTCCTGAGACTGGGTGTGGTGTCCCTCCTCTGTGCTGCCATTGTACCATGTTTCCCTCTGACCACAGGACTTTTTATATAGTTGTGAACCTGAAATGACCTATTTACATTTTGTCTCCCCTACCGAGTCCTGATCTCATCTACTTGATGATCCTCACTGTATATTTACCTCCCACCACAAAGTCCACCACATAAGCCCCAGGTGTTCAAACAATGCACGTGAATAAATACATGAGCTTCCACCCATCAGGGCCCCAAATTGCCATTTCCTTCCTCTATTAACTGCTGCCTAGGGTTCTCAAGATGAAGTACACAGTTTTAGGAACTAGTACTAAGAGGAATCGGGAAGAAAGCACATGCATGCCTGTCTGAACCTGCTGCTCTTCTCCTTGAGAGAGGGACACTCCATGTGCTCTGAGTTACTTAAACTTTTCTCCCAGGAAACTTAGCCAGCAATGAAGGCAGCACCTTTGGCTCACAGAACAATGATACTGTTTAAAAGAGTAAAGAAAGAGCCAGTAATTGGCAAACTCTCATTGTCACCATAATTGTCACCTGTTCAAGGAGCTTCCGTTGAAAGAAAGCTAAGCTTTCGGTACGAGGATCAATTTCTCACTGAACATGACACCCACAGGCTGACAGACTGTGGAATCTATAGGACGGCTCTGCTTTCTTAAGGGTTGTGAGTTATGCTCAGTTGCCATTTCTCTGGAATAAGTCCTGCAGCTGGTCCAGTCCCCAAAGGCCCTCTGGTGTCACCTTTGAGGTGGAGGAATGCCCTGAATACCGAATGTCTGGATGGTCTGGAAAAGGGGGTGAGGGGTCGGTAATGAGTTCTGCTTCCCCATCAACTCTCCCCAACACACATGACAAGCAATGCAAATAAGAAACATGCACACAAGTCGGTGCCATGAAGTGATCATGGTTTAGAGAAAGGAAGGGATCAGGAGTGAGGGAAAGGACAGTTATAGCAGAGTGAAAGGAATCTTCGCTACTTTGATGTTCAGTCATAAGTGGGCATCTTTTGGAATAAAGTTATATACATCTCAAGAGAAGGCTTCAGGTGAAAGGCATCTTCCATACTTGATAATTAATAAATAATTGTTAAATTACTGAAGGAATCAAAGATCTATACAAGTACTTGTTCAACAATTTTGTAGGAAGGCAGCATCACAACCATTCTTTCACACAGTATTTTGGAGCAGGAAGAAGTGAGCTACTCTGGACATTTCTACTTTCCTTTCCCCTTCTCCTCAAATTTGTGCATAGCCTGTGTCACAAGTGCTCTCTCACCTGTTAGCTGGGTATTGTACAGTCCTCACAGAATGGATTTATTAAGGAGATTTATTAAGGAGATTCTACAGTGTTACAGATGGGTTACAGGAACTCATTAGATATGCAAAAAAAATAGAAGAGACTTCTCTTCAAGAATACAGGAAGTAGCTTCTTAAGGAAGCAAGACTGACAAGACAGTGTCAGGTGGTCTCCTTTGGTCTCTTCAGGCTTAGGTTAAATTCTGCTCATTGTGTACATTGAGTGTAACACAGGCAAGAACATTTAAACAACCAGCGTGCAGCCTGGGGAAGTCCTTCTGTATGAAGCAAAGGCACAGTCCATGGTGGATGCCACGAGCAGCTGTGGCAGGTCCTCTGAGCTTGAAGTTCTGTCAGGGTTTGGGTCCTCTCTGGAGTGCGGAGAAGCAGGGCAACAGGAGCGAACCCAGGAACATGCACACTTGGCAGGAGCCACTGCCCCTGCCCTACCTTATGTCCTGTTCATACGAGGGGGTTGAGACCTGTTCAATTCTCTATTTTAAGCCACACTGACTTCATTATTATTATTGACTGTTATGCCAGCTAGCAAACTCTTTTTGTTAATTCAGAAAAGAAGACATCCTGTACAAAAATCACCTTATCTTAAGACGTTTTATTCTAGATTTGGTAAATTCACATTCTATAAACCACCCTATGGGTATAAATTGGAGTCAGCATGTAAAACTACGCAGCACACCTGTATTCCTGAACTATTTTAATGTTAATTACCACATGGAAAAAAGTAATTATTTCCAGTTCCAAGCTGCTATTGTCTTGAATCTTTGTCTCCTACTTGGTCACTAGAATAAAACACCTTGATTGTACCCTCCAACTTCATCAATTGCCTCTGGTTTCCCTGATTTCTGTCCCAATCAAGAGAACTAGTAAAATCTCTCATTGTGGTCACATTTCCTATGTAACCTACCTGATTAAGATAATTCATCTGCGTACATTGAACGCTATATGTGACCAACTTTGTACAGTGTCATTGCTTCGTAAATACTCATCTAATAAATGAATGAAAGATGGATTTCAATACCAAACTCCTAGCAGAAATTTTTTCTTGAAACAAAAGATTTTTGTTTTTCAAAAGATAAGTAATTTACCGCTGTGTATGTGTTCTATGACTATAAAACAATTCAAAATCATTTTAAAACTTCACTAGTCAAGAAAGAATAAAAATAGTAAACTAAAATCCCAACCATGAGCTAGAAATGCTGTTACTACTGAAACATATAATGATCAAGGATTTTTTATTAGTTTATAATTTTTTTCATAAATAGAACAATTTTGTACCTATTATGAATGGAATTATTCACAACCAACATGCCTAAATTTATCTATAGACAATAACTTTGGTCATATGGAAAGGTATGTGCACTGTAGGCAGGAAATTCATTCTTGTGTATTATTGGTGAATTAAAAGTCTTAACAAAAAAATCCTCTCCATAACAATATAAATAGAAGGAAATTTGTTATATTATTGAATAAGCAGTACCTAGTACATGCATATAGGTGGATTGAAATGACTAGAAAGAATAAAATAATGTTACTTATATATGCAAGCATATATGAATCCTTTTACATTGCACAATTTTTAGCCAGTATATAACACGTTTTCTTAGAATCAATTGTATCCTGTTTTCCCATAAGTAGACTGGACAGCACAGTTTGCTGTTATATGATGAACTTTTTGTACCTACCTTCATAGAGTTCAATCTATGCTAACTTGGGAACTGAGGTATCCATTGTTTGGTTAATTGCCCTCCCCTAAAAGAATAATCTAACTTCTCTTATCTCTCTGAGAAGAAATGGTTACAGCCAGGATTGAGCCTAGGTTAAGCTCCCAAGGTGTCAGGGAGCCTGGAGCTCTAACTTTCTAGGTGTTCACACTTCAAAAAGGATGGAGCCCAAACACTTGGAGACTTCTCTGGGTTGTTAAGCTGCCAATGGTTTTAATTAGTTCCTGGGAAGTTCTACTGACATTCAAAATTTTAGAGAAAGTAGATTGGTCCAGCAACTATGGAAAACAGTAGGGAGTTTCCTCCAAAAACTGAAACTAGAACTACCATGTGACCCAGCTATTCCAATTCTGGGTATTTACCCAAAGAACACGAAAACATTAGTTCAAAATGATATATGCACCCCTATGATATTTGCAGCATTATTTGCAATAGCCAAGATATGGAAACAACCTAAGTGCCTATCAACGGATGAGTGGCTAAAGAAGATGAATAGTTTATACATAAAATAAGTGCTACTTAGCCATAAAAAAGAATGAAATTCTGCCATATGCAATAACAAGGATGGACCTTGAAGGTATTATGCTAAGTGAAATATCAATAGCTCAAACAGAGAAAGACAAATACCATACTATTTCACTCATATGTGGAATCTAAAAAAAGCAAATGAGCAAATAAAATAAAACAAAACATACATACAGCAGACAATCTGTGGTTACCAGAGGGAAAGGGAGTCGGGGTAAACAAAACTGGTGAGGGGGTCAACTGTAGGATGATGGATGGCAACTAGACTTGTGGTGGTGATCACTTTGTTGTGTATACAAATGTCAAATTATAATGCTGTACACATGAAAGTTATATTAAAAGAAGTGGGGAAAGGACTCTTGCCCAATTGTGTCCGAAGAAACACTCTGAAAAGGAAATGGGTAAATTGCCCTTTTTTCAGGTTACAAACATAAAGAATTCACCATTATTTACCTTTATGTCATACACAGTTCACAAAAAGTTTTAATTGTCCTTAGAATAAATTTTTGTTTCCCTGACATAAAAATCAGATTTTATTGTTCAGGAGAATAAGCAGCTAATTTCTTAGCATTAGTCTTATTTCAAGTAGTCCTGCCCTATTTTCATTTTCAATCTCACCTTTTTTTTTTTTTTTGCGGTACGCGGACCTCTCACTGTTGTGGCCTCTCCCGTTGCGGAGCACAGGCTCTGGACGCGCAGGCTTAGCGGCCATGGCTCATGGGCCTAGCCGCTCTGTGGCATGTGGCATCTTCCCGGACCGGGGCACGAACCCGTGTCCCCTGCATTGGCAGGCGAACTCTCAACCACTGCGCCACCAGGGAAGCCCCAATCTCACCTTTTTTAACCATGAATCAGGTTTCAAATTTTGTTCTGAAATTGACACCAGAACTTTACATTCTTGAAGAAAGGTGGGGATGAACTTTAGACCTTAACATTCACAAAATGTTAATCAGACAAAAGAAAGGAAAGGCAAGGAGAGAGACAGGCAGAATTCATGCATTCTTGCCCAATTTTTCTCAGATTAGAGTTGAATAGAGTCTTAAATTCTATCAAAACAATGCCTTGTCATTTGAGAATTTGACACTATTTTCTTGAAAGCTTTGGCAAGAAATTAACTTTAGATCAGGTTGATATTGTCCAGTGACTAAAAAGAGTCTAATTTCTTGACCTGACTGTGACATAGAAGAAGCAGCAGTTCAGGGCATGTTTTAATTGTTCTCTGTTTTTGAGAAAAAGTATTGATAATTGGAGGCCTCAACTGGCCTTTCTATTAGTGTAAGTTTTCTCCCAAAAGATCTTTAAATTTTTAAATTAATACATGACAAGGGAACTCAAAAATGCTCAGTTCAAAAGTGTACCATAGGTGAAATATCACAAAATGAACACATGCCAGTAATTATTACCCAGGTCAAAAATAAGAACACTCCCAAACGCAGTTTTCTTATACCCCTTTAAAACATTAACTCCTCACTTTAGCTTGTAGATAGTTACTACCTGACTTTAACATCAGAGATCAAATTTTCTTGTTTGTGAACTTTACATAAATGGAATCAAACAACTGGCATTCTACTGTGTCTGGTTCCTTTCACTCAACATTACCACTGGGAGATTCATTCATGTTGTTGGATATAACTGTAATTTTGTAATTTTCATACTGTAAGTCTTTTATAGAGATTATAAGGAGTTATAAGTTATACTGTGCAAACATACTACAATGTACTTCTCTAGTTACTGTTGGTTAACAATTTGGCTATTTTCACTGTTGAAGTATTATAAATATTGATGATATGATCATTATATGTATCTCTTTGGTGTACATGTGCATCCATTTCTGATAGCAATATATTTAAGAGTGAAATGGCCAAGTCCTTGGGTGCTTATGTTAAACTTTAGTGTTAATATATAATGCCAGACAGTTTTCCTAACTGGTGGACTCTACTGTCTGTTGCTGCATAATAAACACCCAAAACCTACTGGATTAAAGCAACAATTATTTTATTTCTCGCAATGTTGTGAGTTGGGTGGGTAGTTCTTTACCTGGTCTCATTCACATGGCTGGTGGGACCAGTTCTTACCACCTGGTATCACTCATGTGGCTGCATTCCACTAGTTAATCAGTAGGAGGTGGAGGACCCTGCATTGCCTCATCCACGTGTCTGTGGCCTCAGTGAGATGGCCTGAAGACTGAGACCTCTCTCTTCACATGGACTTTCATCATCAAGTCATCTAGTCCACATTTTCTGAGTCAGCCATTGATTGATTCCCATTTTATCATGGTATGCTTCATGCTATGAAGTTGAACAGACTATCACCTTGTCCAACAAATCTTGTAGGCCTGTTGTAAGAGGAAATGGGTCCTGATCATAGGAAAAAAATGGCTCTTTTACCGCTTTCCTCTGAAGAGTTGGGAAACTAAATAGGGGACGGGATTGGCATCTTTTTAGAAATAAGCCCTCAGTGTGAGCAGGTCAGAAATAATCAACTCTACACTGGAAGCAAATCATTCTTCATTATAGGGTAAGACTGAAAACCAAGGTGATATGTTTTGTGTTTATTTGTATCTCAAAGAGCTGACAAATACTGGATCATGATCACCTCAAGTTATCAAGATTGAGACATTGAAATTAAAAACACACAAAAAAGACTACTAACAGAAGTCTTTCACTGCTTTTAACTCTACAAAAGTATCAAAATTATCGAATCACCTAGCCCTGGTTAAAGACGCCATGCCTACAATTGTGTAAATAAATACGCCATGTAGACTAGAATTCAGAGAAAAAATAAGCCATGATTCATCAGAGAATATTTTATGATGGTAGCTTCATTACCTGAATGAATTTAAAGCAATATGCAAGCTAATACATATGGAAGTGATAAAGAATAAATTTAAAAAATGCAGAGAGATCAAAATCTGAAAACATGATTGAGTAAAAAATCAACAGAGTAAGAGTCACACTGAGGTATCAGGCCTGGGTGAACAACGTGCATGCAGACACAGAGCAAAGATTAAGGACCAATGAGTGGGAAGACAAGATGGGCCTTGGCAGATCCAGGGGGCATCCTGTACAGTAAGAGGAGGAAGCCACTGGGGTGTCTGAATCCCTCCATCTGACCCAGACCCTGCCCAGGGACAGACTTAAGAGAATCCAGGACCAAGGCTTGGTTAGGACAGTGTATGTGTTTCGAAGTACAGAGATATATTTGACACATTTCTCCAGATGAAGACTACCGATTATTGACACTATATACCTGACCTGAAAAAGCTCAGTTTTGTTCATTCCAAAGATCTAAATGTGAAGAAGTAGAACTTCCAAAGCAAACTTTGTGATGAAGTTAGAAGATGTGAGATACCAGGGAAAAAAATTCATTTCCTGGAGAATGAGATGCAAAAAAAAAAAAAAAAAAAAAAAAAGGATGGGAATACAATGTAGCACATCCTTCTGGAGACGACTTTGTCCATATCTAACAAAACCATATGCTCTTACCTTTTGACCCTGCCATCCCACTTCCAGTAATCTATCCTGGAGAAAGGGCTGCAACAATATGAAAATAAATATACACAAGATTTGTAGGTTTGTTCATTTCAGCATTGTTTGTAATTGCAATATACTGAAAACAATCTAAATGTCCATACATAGAAAAGTGGTTAAAAAAAACTCTGGCATATCCACACAGTGGTGTAAGCAGCTACAAAAGAATACAAAAGCTTTCTATGAATTTATATGCACAGCTTTCTATATATCTGTACTGTGAGAAATTTCATCTTAGAAAAATGTGTGTAATAAAACATACATGTATCTGTTCGTCTGTGGGAAGGAAATACAAGAAGAATAAACTGGGAACTAACAAAAGTGGGTGGCTGTATAGCATGAGTGGGAATGGTGTGGATAGAATAGAATGAAAGGTGATGTTGGAATAGAACAGTAAACTGAAGAAGTGGCATTTCTCTGAGTACACCTTTTTGGAAAGTTATGACTCTTATGAACCATGTTTCTCACACTCAGAATGTAAATTATTCAAATCAATCAATGTGATAAAGGCAAATTTGAGTGCAAGCAGGAACAAATAACCCTGACTGTATTATAAATGAATAAGTTAACCACACTGGAGAAAGAAAGAACTAATCTAATCAACTTTGGAATGCAGTGTTCTGACTATATACGTAAGGTTAAAGACAAAAAGAAATATACACTGATAACGTACTCTGGATAGTAAATTTACTTATCACAGAGGTATGTATCAGCAATTTTGAAACTACTTTATGTATCTATGTACTAAGATGGAACATATAAGCAAATTTATTATGGATAATGAGAGCCAGGTCTCTCATGTCAAGAGAAATTAGTTAAAAATAAAGAAAGAGAAAAGCTTGAATAAACCTTATTGTATTTTATTGGTATGGGAAATATCAGCAGGAAATCAAGGTTATATGTAGAAATGGATAAAGAATAAATATAGATATGCATATTCATGTTAGTATATATAAATGTATTTCTTCTTAACTCTGCCCTCTGAGAGAGGCTAGAAGTAATGCACACACCTAGTGTGACATCTTCATGTATAATTTTGTTATCCAACATAAGGAATCAGGCAATACTGGAGAAATGTTTAATTTCAGTGTTGAAGCAAGGCAGATTCTAGATGGGCCTAGGATGTCTTGTGGTGTCAGAAAGTAAGGAAGTGCTCAAAACATGATGGGAGCATGCCCAAAATAGCCAAGAACCAGCTTGAAGAAGCTCTAAATGAACAAATATAGGACAAGTTGAGCAAAATAAATAAATAATGATAATAAAATATTAAACCCCACAGAATTAAACAATACTTGAGCCCATACTAAATTAACTAAGTAATTGAATGAGTAAATACTTAAATGTAGGAGAAGGGACACCCTCTTCCCTAAAATGAACTTGAATCAATAAATGTAGATGAAATGAATAAAAATCATCTTTAGACAAACAACACAGTAATAATTTTTCAAGCAAGAATCACCAAGGTATGCTAAAAGTAGCAGCTTTAAAAATTGATATTAGGGCTTCCCTGGTGGCGCAGTGGTTGAGAGTCTGCCTGCCGATGCGGGGGACGCAGGTTCATGCCCCGGTCCGGGAGGATCCCACATGCCGCGGAGCGGCTGGGCCTGTGGGCCATGGCCACTGAGCCTGCACGTCTGGAGTCTGTGCTCCACAACGGGAGAGGCTACAGCAGTGACAGGCCCGCGTACTGCAAACCAAACAAACAAACAAACATTGATGTTAAAGTATGCTGACAATGCACTCTCATAGTATGAGTATTTCCCCAAATAGTACTTTTTAATTAGAAAGAAGTAAATGATAACTTTACAGTGAGGAAACGTGACAGACACCACCTTAACCTGTGATTAAAGTTACAGTCAAAACTTCACAGTAAATCACATTAACAAATCATTTGCACAATGTACTGAACATGGAAGAACATCACTTCCAAGTCATTCTTGCCAAAAATGTATATCTTAAATCAAATCATGGGGAAACATCAGAAATACCCAAATCAGAGATTTTCTACAAAGTGGTTGACCAGTACTCTTCCAAAATGTCAAAGTCAAGAAAGACCATGTAAAAGTGAGAAACTGTCAAAGAGGAGAGAAGACTAAGGAAACCTAATGACTAAATGCAATGAGGGTCCTGGACTGGATTGTAGGAGCAAAAAGGACATTACTGGGGAAAGTTGTGAAATGCAAATAAGGTGTACAGATTGGTTAAAGGTATTGTATCAACTTTAAAATCCTGTTTCAATTATTGTTTTATCACAGGCAACAAAAGCAAAAATAGAATAGTGGGACCACATCAAAGTAAAAATCTTCTGTACAGGAAAGGAAACAATTAACAAAGTGGAAAGGCCTCCTAAAGAATGGGAGAAAATATTTGCATACCATGTATCTGATAAGGAGTTAATTTCCAAACTATGCAAAGAACTTCAACTCAGTATCAAAAAAACAAGCAAACAAATAACACCATTAAAAAATGACAAAGGACTTGAATAGGCATTTCTCTGAAGAAGACAGAAATGGCCAACAGGTATATGAAAAGATCCTCAACATCATTAATCATCAGGGAAATGCAAATTAAAAACCACAGTGACATATCACATCTCACCAGTTAGGATGGCCATTATCAAAAAACAGAAGATAAATGTTTTCAAGGATAGAAGAAATAGAAACCTTTGTGTACTGCTGGTGAAAATGCAAAATGGTACAGCCACTATGGAAAACAGTATGCAGGCTCTTCAAAAAATTAAAAATAAAACTATTTCTTCTAGATTTTCCAGTTTGTTGGCATATAATTCTTCATAAAAGTCCTAGGATCCTTTTTATTTCTGTGGAATCAGTTGTATTGTTTCCTTCTTCACTTCTGATTTTTATTATTTGAATCTCCTCTCTTATTTTCTTAGTCTAGCTAAAGGTTTACCAATTTTGTTTGTATTTTCAAAAATAACTCAGTTTTGTTGACATTTTCTATTGTGTTTTCAGTTTCTATTTCATTTATTTCTACTCTGATCTTTGCTATTTCTTTTTGTTCTTCTAACTTTAGGTTTAGTTTGTACTTCTTTTTCTAGTTCTTTGAGGTGTAAAATTAGATTGTTTATTTGAGATATTTTTTCATTTGTCTGCTAATATAGATGTTTATCTGTAAACTTCCCTCTTAGAACTGAATTTGCTGCATCCTACTAGTTTTTGTATGTTGTGTTTTCCTCTTTGTTTGTCTAAAGATATATATTTTTTAATTTCTCTTTTTGTTCTCTGATTGCAATGGCTAGGACTTCCAAAACTATATAGTGAATAGTTGAATAATAGTGGCTAGTGTGGATATCCTGTCTTGTTCCTGATCTTAGAAGAAATGCTTGCAGTTTTTTACCATTGACAATGATGTTTGCTGTGGGTTTGTCGTATATGGCCTTTATTATGTTGAGGTAGGTTCCCTCTATGCGCACTTTCTGGAGAGTTTTTGTCATAAATGGCTGTTGAATTTTGCCCAAAGCTTTTTCTGCATCTATTGAGATTATCATATGGTTTTTATTCTTTAATTTGTTGATGTGGTGTATCACACTGATTGATTTGCAGATATTGAAAAATTCTTCCAGCCCTGGGATAAATCCCACTTGATCATGGTGTATGATCCTTTCAATGTGTTGTTGGATTCTGTTTGCTAGTATTTTGTTGAGGATACTTATGTCTATGTTGATCAGTGATATTGGCCTGTAATTTTCTTTTTTTTTGACATCTTTGTCTGGTTTTGGTATCAGGGTTATTGTGGCCTCTTAGAATGAGCTTGAGAGTGTTCCTTCCTCTGCAAATTTTTGGAAGAGTTTGAGAACGGTAGGTGTTAGCTCTTTTTTAAATGTTTGATAGAATTAGCCTGAGAAGCCGTCTGGTCCTGGACTTCTGTTTGTTGGAAGATTTTTAAACACAGTTTCAATTTCAGTACGTGTGATTGGTTTGTTCATATTTTCTGTATCTTCCTGGTTCAGTCTTGGAAGATTGTACCTTTCTAAGAATTTGTCCATTTCTTCCAGGTTGTCCATTTTACTGGCATACAGTTGCTTGTAGTAATCTCTTATGATCCTTTGTATTTCTGGGGTATCCGTTGTAACTTCTCCTTTTTCATTTCTAATTTTATTGAATTGAGTCCTCTCCCTTTTTTTCTTGATCAGTCTGGCTAAAGGTTTATCAATTTTGTTTATCTTCTCAAAGAACCAGCTTTTAGTTTCATTGATCTTTACTACTGATTTCTTTATCTCTATTTCATTTATTTCTGCTCTGACTTTATAATTTCTTTCCTTCTACTAACTTTGGCTTTTGGAAAAGAAGAAGTAAAACTGTCACTGTTTGCTGATGACACGGTACTATACATTAAAAAAACCCTAAAGATGTTACCAGAAAACTACTAGAGCTCATCAATGAATTTGGTAAAGTTGCAGGATACAAAATTAATTCACAGAAATCTCTTGCAGTCCTATACACTAACAACGAAAGAACAGAAAGAGATATCACAAAACAATCCCATTTACCATCGCATCAAAAAGAATAAAATACATAGGAATAAATCTACCTAGGGAGGCAAAAGACCTATACTCAGAAAACTATAAGATATTGGTGAAAGAAATCAAAGATGACACAAACAGTTGGAAAGATATACCATGTTCATGGATTGGAAGAATCAATATTATGAAAATGACTATACTACCCAAAGCAATCTACAGATTCAATGCAATCCCTATCAAATTACCAATGGTATTTTTCAGAGAATTAGAACAAATAATTTTACAATTTGTATGGAAACACAAAAGACCCTGAATAGCCAAGGCAATCTTGAGGAAGAAAAACAAGCTGGAGGAATCAGGCTTCCTGACTTCAGACTATACCACAAAGCTAAAGTCATCAAAACAGTATGGTACTGGCACAAAAACAAAAATATAGATTAATGGAACAGGATAGAAAGTCCAGATATAAACCCATGCACCTATGGTCACCTAATCTATGACAAAGGAGGCAAGAATATACAATGGAGAAAAGACAGTCTCTTCAATAAGCGGTGCTGGGAAAACTGGACAGCTACATGTAAAAGAATGAAATTAGAACACTCCCTAACACCATACACAAAAATAAACTCAAAATGGATTAAAGACCTAAATATAAGGCTGGATACTATAAAGCTCTTAGAGGGAAACATAGGCAGAACACTCTCTGACATAAATCACAGCAATATCTTTCTCAGTCTACCTCTACCTCCCATTAAAAACAAAAATAAACAAATGGGACCTAATTAAACTTAAAAGCTTTTGCACAGACTTGGGAGCACCCTCCTTGCCAGCCCCTCCTCGGGAGAAGTGCTTCACACCAAGCTGACACACTTTGTCCCTGCACAGCCCCCGTCCACCACCCTGTGGCTGCCCCACTGGCCGAAAAGTTTCTCCAGGTACGGAATTCCGGGCTTGGCTACCACCAGCATGGAGTGTGAGCACCAGTCTGGAGCCAGCCTGCCTGATGCCTTGGAGCAACAGATATGTCAGAAACTGAAGCAAGAAAGTACTCGGCAGAGGGCAGAGTCAAGATGGCAGACTAGGAGGATGCAGAATTTGTGTCTCTGCACAACTAGGGCACCTACCAGGCACTGGTGGGGGACCACGGACAACTAATGGGTTGGGAGGAACCCCCAGCGACTGGGTAGGACGTGGGATGTGGGGAAAGTGAAGGGGGAGGAGAAGTGGAGGCGGGATGGGACTGGTGCCCTGAGGGGCGGCTGGGGGTGGGGGGAAGGGATCCCACGCCCAAAGTGGGAATTGGTGGACCACTGGGAGGGCAGAGGATCAAAGGGAGTGTGGCCAGGTTCCCCCTGTACACTTGGCCCCTGGGAGCCTGTTGAGATCCCAGGCCTGATCCTCTGCCCAACAAGGCCCCCTCCAGCCACATGGGTCCTGAGGGAGTGGGAGGGAGGGAAAGGGGAGCAAAAGTAAAGGCCAGACCTACAGTATGAGCACCCCTGAGGGGTGGCTGGGGGAGGGAAGGAGTTCCTACCCCAAGTGGGACCCACCCATAGTTAGGGGTCCAGCAGCGATGGGGGAGATGGTGGGGGGGTGGTGCCGAGGAATGGAAGGGAATGTGGCCAGCACTTTACCGGTCCACTTAGGCACTGGCAAGCCTGTTAGTCTCCGAGCCTAATCCTCTGCCCTTGGACCCTCCCTCCTGCCGCACAGAGCCCAAGCCCCGCCCCTACACCCCCACTCAGGGCCCTACCTCTACACTTGGAGACCCCCTCTGAGACCCCCTCCAGTGCACTGGGCCTAAACCTCACCCACACACCCTCACTCAGGGCCCTACCTCCAAACTCCAGAACGCCACAGTCCAGAGGCCCTCCTTTCCACGCGCTGCCTCTCCCCTTCCACGCAGGTCCTAAGCAGAGGCCCCACCCCACACTTGAATGACACCCCACCTAGGCCCTGCCCCCAAGGCCATTTCCGGCCGCATGGGTCCTGGGCCTAGGCCCCGCCCCAAGCTCAAACGTCACCCCCTCACCTGCCTAGATCCTTCCCCACCCTAAACCCCACCACTGCCTAAGTTCCACCCCTGCCTAAACTCTGCCCCCATAGCCAAGGCTTTTTTTTTCTTTTTTCCTCTTTTAGATTGGGGTTCTCTTTCACCTTGTTGATTCATTGTTGTTGATTCATTTATATTTTTATTTTTCCTAATAAATCATTTATTTTTCTGATTTTATTTTATTCTTTATACTTTGTTATTGTTTTCTCCTTTTGGCTTCTTTCTCCTGCCACCCTCCCCCGCCATTTTGGGTTTTTTTTTCTTTTTTCTGTTATGGTTTTATTTTACCTTGTTGCAGTTGTTTCAATTATGTTTTTGTTTTTCTTAATATACTTTTTATCTTCCTAATGTTATTTTGTTTCTTATTCTTTGATATTATACTGCTCCTTTTTTTTTTTGCCATGCCACGCAGCTTGCAGGATCTTGGTTCCCAGGCTGGATGTTGGGCCCAAGCTCCTGTGGTGGGAGCTCTGAGTCCAAACTGCTGGACTAACAGAGAACCTCAGACCCCAGGGATTATTAATCAGAGTAAGGCCTCCTGGAGGTCCTAGTCTCAGCACCAAGACCCAACTGTATCCAACTGCCTGCAAACTCCAATACTGGACGCCTCAGGCCAAACAACCAGTAAGACAGGAATACAGCCCCACCTATCAAAAAAAAAAAATTAAACGAAAAAAATATGTTAAAGACAAAGGAGCAAGGTAAAAACCTACAAGACCAAATAAATGAAGACAAAATAGGCAACTTACCTGAAAAAAGAATTCAGAGTAATGATAGTAAAAATGATCCAAAGTCTCGGAAACACAATGGAGAAAATACAAGAAACATTTAACAAGGATCTAGAAGAACTAAAGGGAAAAACAAACAATTTTTTTTGATGATGAGCAACATCAATGATGTTGATGAACAACACAATAACTGAAATTAAAAATACTCTAGAAGGAAATCAATAGCACAATTACTGAGGCAGAAGAACGGATAAGTGAACTGGAAGATAAAATGGTGGAAATAACTGCCAGGGAGCAGAATTAAGAAAAAAGAATGAAAAGAACTGAGGACAGTCTCAGAGACCTCTGGGGGGAACATTAAACACACCAACATTAAGATTATAGGGGTCCCAGAATACGAAGAGAAAAAGAAAGGGTCTGAGAAAATATTTGAAGAGAATAGAGTTGAAAATTTCCCTAACATGGGAAAGGAAATAGTCAATCAAGTCCAGGAAGCACAGAGAGTCCCATACAGGATACATCCAAGGAGAAACACACCAAGACACATATTAATCAAACTATCAAAAATTAAATACAAAAAAAAAATATTAAAAGCAGCAAGGGAAAAGCAACAAATAACATACAAGGGAATCCCCATGAGGTTAAAAGCTGATCTTTCAGCAGAAACTCTGCAAGCCAGAAGGAGGGGCAGGACATATTCAAAGTGATGAAAGGGAAAATCCTACAACCAAGATTACTTTACCCAGCAAGGATCTTATTCAGATTCGACAGAGAAATTAAAACCTTTACAAACAAGCAAAAGTTAAGAGAATTCAGCACCACCAAACCAGCTTTACAAGAAATACTAAATGAACTGCTCTAAGCAGGAAGCACAAGAGAAAGAAAAGACCTACCAAAAAAACCCCAAAACAATTAAGAAAATGGTAATAGGAACATACATATCGATAATTACCTTAAATGTAAATGGATTAAGTGCTCCAACCAAAAGACATAGACTGGCTGAATGGATACAAAAACAAGACCCATATGTATGCTGTGTACAAGAGACCCACTTCAGACCTAGGGACACATACAGACTGAAAGTGAGAGGATGGAAAAAGATATTCCATGCAAATGGAAATCAGAAGAAAGCTGGAGAAGCAATTCTCATATCAGACAAAATAGACTTTAAAATAAAGACTATTACAAGAGACAAAGAAGGACACTACATAATGATCAAGGGATCAATCCAAGAAGAAGACATAACAATTGCAAATATGTATGCACCCAACATAGGAGAACCTCAATACATAAGGCAAATGCTAACAGCCATAAAAGGGGAAATCAACAGTAACACAATAATAGTAGGAGACTTTAACACCCCACTTCCATCAATGGAGAGATCATCCAAAATGAAAATAAATAAGGAAACACAAGCTTTAAATGACATATTAGACAAGATGGACTTAATTGATATTTATAGGACATTCCATCCAAAAACAATACAATACACTTTCTTCTCAAGTGCTCATGGAACATTCCCCAGGATAGATCATACCTTGGATCACAAATCAAGCCTTGGTAAATTTAAGAAAATTGAAATCATACGAAGTATTTTTTCCAACCGCAATGCTATGAGACTAGATATCAATTACTGGATAAAACCTGTAAAAAATACAAACACATGGAGCCTAAATAATATGCTACTAAATAACCAACAGATCACTGAAGAAATCAAAGAGGAAATCAAAAATTACCTAGAAAAAAATGACAATGAAAAGATGACAACACAAAACCTATGGGATACAGCAAAAGCAGTTCTAAGAGGGATGTTAATAGCAATATAATCTTACCTCAAGAAACAAGAAAATTCTCAAATAAACAATCTAACCTTATACCTAAAGCAACTAGAGAAAGAAGAACAAAAAGAAAACCCCAAAGTTAGCAGCAAGAAAGAAATCATAAAGATCGGATTAGAAATAAATGAAAAAGAAATGAAGGAAACAGTAGCAAAGAGCAATAAAACTAAAAGCTGGTTCTTTGAGAAGATAAACAAAATTGATAAACCATTAGCCAGACTCATCAAGAAAAAATGGGAGAAGACTCAAATCAACAGATTTAGAAATGAAAAAGAAGTAAAAATTGACACTGCAGAAATACAAAGGATCATGAGAGATTACTACAAGCAACTAATGCCAGTAAAATGGACAACTGGGAAGAAATGGACAAATTCTTAGAAAAGTACAGCTTTCTGAGACTGAACCAGGAAGAAATAGAAAATATAAACAGACCAATCACAAGCACTGAAATTGAAACCATGATTAAAAATCTTCCAAAAAAGCCCAGGACCAGGTGGATTCATAGGTGAATTCTATCAAATATTTAGAGAAGACCTAACACCTGTTATTCTCAAACTCTTCTAAAATATAGCAGAGGGAGGAAGAATCCCAAACTCGTTCTATGAGGCCACCATCGCCCTGATACCAAAACGAGACAAGGATGTCACAAAAAAAGAAAACTACAGGCCAATATCACTGATGAACACAGATGCAAAAATCCTCGACAAAATACTAGCAAACAGAATCCAACAGCACATTAAAAGGATCATGCACCATGATCAAGTACTGTTGACCCCAGGAATGCAAGGATTCTTCAATATACGCAAATCAATCAATGTGATATACCATATTAACAAATTGAAGGATACAAACTATATGACCATCTCAATAGAGGCAGAAAAAACTTTCAACAAAATTCAACACCAATTTATGATAAAAACTCTCCAGAAAGTAGGCAAAGAGGGAAACTACGTCAACATAATAAAGGCCATATACAACAAACCCAGAGCCAACATCATTCTCAATGGTGAAAAACTGATAGCATTTCCTCTAAGATCAGGAAGAAGAGAAGATTGCCCACTCTCACCACTATTATTCAACATAGTTCTGGAAGTTTTAGCCACAGCAGAGAAGAAAAAGAAAGAAAAGGAATGCAAACTGTTTGCACATGACATGATACTATACATAGAGAATCCTAAAGATGCTACCAGAAAATACTAGAGCTAATTAATGAATTTGGTAGAGCAGCAGGATACAGAATTAATGTACAGAAAACTCTTGCATTGCTATACACTAATGATGAAAAATCTGAAAGAGAAATTAAGGAAACACTCCCATTTACCATTGCAACAAAAAGAATAAAATACCTAAGAATAAACCTACCTAAGGAGACAAAAGAACTGTATGCAGAAAACTATAAGACACTGATGAAAGAAATTAAAGATGATACAAGCAGATAGAGAGACATACCATGTTCTTGGATTGGAAGAATCAACATTGTGAAAATAACTATACTACCCAAAGCAATCTACAGATTCATTGCAATCCCTATCAAATTACCAATGGCATTTTTCACAGAACTAGAACAAAAAAAATTCACAATTTGTATGGAAACACCAAAGACCCCGAATAGCTAAAGCAATCTTGAGAACAAAAAACGGAGCTGGAGGAATCAGGCTCCCTGACCTCAGACTATACTACAAAGCTACAGTAATCAAGACAGTATGGTACTGGCACAAAAACAGAAAGATAGATCAATGGAACAGGATAGAAAGCCCAGAGATAAACTCACGCACATATGGTCACCTTATCTTTGATAAAGGAGGCAGGAATGTACAGTGGAGAAAGGACAGCCTCTTCAATAAGTGGTGCTGGGAAAACTGGACAGGTACATCTAAAAGTATGAGATTAGGTCACTCCCTAACACCATACACAAAAATAAGCTCAAAATGGATTAAAGACCTAAATGTAAGGCCAGAAACTATCAAACTCTTAGAGGAAAACATAGGCAGAACACTCTATGACATAAATCACAGCAAGATCCTTTTTGACACGCCTCCTGGAGAAATGGAAATAAAAACAAAAATAAACAAATGGGACCTAATGAAACTGCAAAGCTTTTGTACAGCAAAGGAAACCATAAACAAGACCAAAAGACAACCCTCAGAATGGGAGAAAATATTTGCAAATGAAGCAACTGACAAAGGATGAATCTCCAATATTTACAAGCAGCTCATGCAGCTCAATAACAAAAAAACAAACAACCCAATCCAAAAATGGGCAGCATACCTAAATAGACATTTCTCCAAGGAAGATATATAGACTGCCAACAAACACATGAAAGAATTCTCAACATCATTAATCATTAGGGAAATGCAAATCAAACTACAATGAGATATCATCTCACACCAGTCAGAATGGCCATCATCAAAAAATCTAGAAAGAATAAATGCTGGAGAGGGTGTGGAAAAAGGGAACACTCTTGCAATGCTGGTGGGAATTGGTACAGCCACTATGGAGAACAGTATGGAGGTTCCTTAAAAAACTACAAATAGAACTACCATACGACCCAGCAATCCCACTACTGGGCATATATCCTGAGAAAACCATAATTCAAAAAGAGTCATGTACCAAAATGTTCATTGCAGCTCTACTTACAATAGCCAGGAGATGGGAACAACCTAAGTGTCCATCATCGGATGAATGGATAAAGAAGATGTGGCACATATATCCAGTGGAATATTACTCAGCCATAAAAAGAAACGAAGTTGAGCTATTTGTAATGAGGTGGATGGACCTAGAGTCTGTCATACAGAGTGAAGTAAGTCAGAAAGAGAAAGACAAATACTGTATGCTAACACATATATATGGAATTTAAGAAAAATAATGTCATGAAAAACCTAGGGGTAAGACAGGAATAAAGACACAGACCTACTAGAGAATGGACTTGAGGATATGGGGAGGGGGAAGGGTAAGCTGTGACAAAGCGAGAGAGTGGCACGGACATATATACACTACCAAACGTAAAATAGATAGCTAGTGGGAAGCAGCCGCATAGCACAGGGCGATCAGTTCGGTGCTTTGTGACCACCAAGAGGGGTGGGATAGGGAGTGTGGGAGTGAGGGAGATGCAAGAGGGAAGAGATATGGGAACATATGTATATGTATAACTGTTTCACTTTGTTATAAAGCAGAAACTAACACACCATTGTAAAGCAATTATTCTCCAATAAAGATGTTAAAAAAAAAAGAAACATAAAAAAAGAAAAGAAAAGAGGTAAATATTAACTAATCATGGATCAGACCAAAAAAATTAAAGGGATAGAGAAATGAAATTTCTTTTCTTCTCCAAGAAGGAGGTAACTTAAAGTTAGATCCAACTGATTCATCTAAAGAATGTTTTCATTTCCTCTAACAGAACAGCCCTGATAACAAAGTTACAAAATTATAATTTTCAGCACCTACATAGAAATGGCCATTGTGATATTGTTTTCTCTTTTTTTGTTAGCCAACCATCAGGCCCAGTAACCTTGCTTTAGCTTCAGTGAAAGCTTCCGGTACTCATCAGCTGTGACGGGTTGTCCATTTGCTTCCAGCTCCAGGGAGAAATCTCTCAGAGTCCACACCAAGTCTGGAAAGAAGCTCACAAAGTCAGCTGAGTCTTTGGCCTCACGTTTACCAAGTGAGGATTTTGCCCTGATTCAATCTGTCAGTTCTGTCACATAGCTGAGATGTTAACATAGGAAAACTACAGAAAAGGAGTAGCACCTTTTATGCTGTATTTTCTCCCAAAGCTTATCTAAAATAATTTTTCTTAATTAGTTTATTCATTAATTCATTCCACAAACATTTATTGAAAACTTACTATGGGAGACCTTCAAGATGGCAGAGGAGTAAGACATGGAGGTCACCTTCCTCCCCACAAATACATCAAAAAAACATCTACATGTGGAACAACTCCTACAGAACACTTACTGAATGCTGGCAGAAGACCTCAGACTTCCAAAAGGGCATTAAAATCCCCACGTACCCGGGTCGGGCAAAAGAAAAAAGAAAAAACAGAGAGAAATGAATAGGGACGGACCTGTGCTTCTGGGAGGGAGCTGTGAAGGAGGAAAAGTTTCCCCACACTAGGAAGCCCCTTCACTTGCAGGGACAGGGAGGGGGAAGCTTCGGAGCCTCGGAGGAGAGCACAGCAACAGGGGTGCAGAGGGCAAAGCAGAGAGATTCCCGCACAGAGGATTGGTGCCGACCAGCACTCACCAGCCCGAGAGGCTTGTCTGCTCACCCACCAGGGCGGGGGGGGACTGGGAGCTGAGGCTTGGGCTTCAGAGGTCAGACTCCAAGATGACTGGGGTTGGTTGCATGAAGACAGCCTGAAGGGGGCTAGTGTGCCACAGCTAGCCAGGAGGGAGCCCGGGAAAAAGTCTAGACCTGCCGGAGAGGCAAGAAACCATTGTTTCAGGGTGTGCAAGAAGAGGGGCTTCCTGCTCCGTGTACCCACAGATGGCGGAGCAGTGCCTAAGCAAGCTCCAGAGATGGGCACGAACCGCGACTATCATCTGGGACCCCACAGACAGGCGTGGACCACTACCACTGCAACTGCTGCCACCAAGAATCCTGTATGCAAGCACAGGTCACTATCCACATCTCCCCTCTTGGGAGCCTGTGCAGCACACCACTGCCAGGGTCCCGTGATCCAGGGCCAACTTCCCTGGGAGAACACACAGCGTGCCTTAGGCTGTTGCAATGCCATGCCGGTCTCTTCCACTGCAGGCACACCCTGCATTCCAATTATGACTACCATACCCCTCCCTCTCCCAGGGCTGAGTGAGCAAGAGACACCTGATCAGCTGCTGCTTTAACCCCTTCCTGTCTGGGTGGGGAAAAGATGCCTGAAGGCACCCTACATGCAGAGACAGGGCCAAAACCAAAGCTGAACCATAGGAGCTGTGCAAACAAACAAGAGAAAGGGACATTTCTGCTACAGCCTCAGGAGCAGTGGATTAAATCCCTGCAATCGGCTTGATAAATCCTGCATCTGTGAAATACCTGAATAGAAAATGAATGTTCCCAAAACTGAGGTGGTGGGCTCTGGGAGCAACTATAGACTTGGGGTTGGGGTTTGCTTTGTGTGTTTGATTTGTTTTTGGTGTTATGTTTATCTTAGTTTTTAGGGCTTGTTTTCATTGGTGGGTTTCTTTATTTTTGGGGTTGCTCTCTTCTTTTTTTTTTCTTTTTCCTTGTGTGTGTGTATGTTTCTTTGCATGATTTTGTCTGTTTAGTTTTCTTTAACCATTTTTCCTGGGGTTCTGTCTGTTTGTTTTTTTTTTCTTTTTATGAGTGTGTGTGTTTCTTTGTGTGATTTTATTTGTTTAGTTTTGCATTTACTGTTTGTTTTGGGGTGCTTTCTGTTATTGTTTTTTCTCCTTCTTTCTTTCTTTCTTTCTTTTCTTCCATGTCATGTGGCTAGCAGGGTCTTGGTGCTCCAGCCAGGTGTTGGGCCTGAGCCTCTGAGGTGGGAGAGCTAAATTCAGGACATTGGACCACCAGAGACCTCCCGGCCCCACTTAATATCAATTGGCGAGAGCTCTCCCAGAGATTTCCATCTCAATGCTAAGACCCAGCTCCACCAAACAACCAGCAAGCTCCACTGCTGGACACCCCATGCCAAACAACTAGCAAGACAGGAACACAAACCCACCCATTAGCAGAGAGGCTGCCTAAAATCATACTACGTTCACAGACACCCCAAAACACACTATCAGATGCAGCCCTGCCCACCAGAAAGACAAGATCCAGCTCCACCCACCAAAACACAGGCACCAGTCCCCCCCACCAGGAAGCCTACACAAGTCACTGAACCAACCTCACCCACTGGGGGCAGACACTAAAAACAATGGGAACTACGAACCCATAGACTGCGAAAAGGAGACCCCAAACACAGTAAGTGAAACAAAATGAGAAGACAGAGAATTATGCAGCAGATGAAGAAGCAAGGTAAAAACCCACCAGACCACACAAATGAGGAAATAGGCAGTCTACCTGAAAAAGAATTCAGAGTAATGATAGTAAAGATGATCCAAAATCTCAGAAATAGAATGGAAAAAATACAAGAAACGTTTAACAAGGACCTAGAAGAACTAAAGAGCAAACAAAGAATGATGAACAACATAGTAAATGGAATTAAAAATTCTCTAGAAGGAATCAATATAGCAGAATAACTGAGACAGAAGAATGTTTAAGTAACCTGGAAGATAAAATAGTGAAAATAACTACCACAGAGCAGAATAAAGAAAAAAGAATGAAAAGAATTGAGGACAGTCTCAGAGACATCTGGGGCAACATTAAATGCACCAACATTCAGATTATAGCAGTCCCAGAATAAGAAGAGAAAAAGAAAGTGTCTAAGAAAATATTTGAAGGACTATAATTGAAAATTTCCCTAACATGGGATAGGAAATAGTCAATCAAGTCCAGGAAGCACAGAGAGTCCCATACAGGATACATCCAAGGAGAAACACACCAAGACACATATTAATCAAACTATCAAAAATTAAATACAAAAAAAAATATTAAAAGAAGCAAGGGAAAAGCAACAAACAACACACAAGGGAATCCCCATAAGCTTAACAGCTGATCTTTCAGCAGAAACTCTGCAAGCCAGAAGGGAGTGGCAGGACATATTTAAAGTGATGAAAAGGAAAAATTTACAACCAAGATTACTCTATCCAGCAAGGATCTCATTCAGAATTTGATGGAGAAATTAAAACCTTTACAGACAAGGAAAAGCTAAGATAATTCAGCACCACCAAACCAGCTTTACAACAAATGCTAAAGGAACTTCTCTAGGTAGGAAACACAAAAGAAGGAAAAGACCAGCAATAACAAATCCAAAACAATTAAGAAAATGGTAATAGGAACATACATATAGATAGTTACCTTAAATGTAAATGGATTAAATGCTCCAACCAAAAGACACAGACTCACTGAATGGATACAAAACCAAGACCAGTAAATATGCTGTTTACAAGAGACCCACTTCAGACCCAGGGACACATACAGACTGAAAGTGAGGAAATGGAAAAAGATATTCCATGCAAATGGAAATCAGAAGAAAGCTGGAGAAGCAATTCTCATATCAGACAAAATAGACTTTAAAATAAAGACTATTACAAGAGACAAAGAAGGACACTACATAATGATCAAGGGATCAATCCAAGAAGAAGATATAACAATTATAAATATTTATGCACCCAACATAGGAGCACCTCAATACATAAGGCAAATGCTAACAGCCATAAAGGGGAAATCAACAGTAATACAGTAATAGTAGGGGACTTTGACACCTCATTTCCACCAATGGACAGATCATCCAAAATGAAAATAAATAAGGAAACACAAGCTTTAAATGTCACATTAGACAAGATGGACTTAATTGATATTTATAGGGCATTCCATCCAAAAACAACAAAATAAACTTTCTTCTCAAATGCCCATGGAACATTCTCCAGGATAAACCATATCTTGGGTGACAAATAAAGCCTTGGTAAATTTAAGAAAATCGAAATTGCATCAAGTGTCCCTTTGACAACAAACCCAAGAGACTAGATATGAATTACAGGAAAAACTGTAAAAAAATTTAAAAAAATGGAGGCTAAACAATACGCTACTAAATAACCAAGAGATCACTGAAGAAATCAAAGAGGGAATAAAAAAATACCTAGAAACAAATGACAGTGAAAACACGATGACCCAAAACCTATGGGATGCAGCAGAAACAGTTCTAAGAGGGAAGTATAGTCATACAGTCCTACCTCAAAAACAAGAAAATTCCAAATAAACAACCTAACCTTACATCTTAAGCAATTAGAGAAAGAAGAACAAAAAACCCTCAAAGTTAGCAGAAGGAAAGAAATCAGATCTGAAAGAAATGAAAAAGAAATGAAGGAAATAATAGCAAAGATCGTTCTCTGAGAAAATGAACAGAATTGATAAACCATTAGCCAGACTCCTCAGCGATAAAAGGGAGAAGACTCAAATCAACAGATTTAGAAATGAAAAAGGAGAAATAACAACTGACACTGCAGAAATACAAAGGATCATGAGAGACTACTACAAGCAACTCTATGCCAATAAAATGGAAAGCCTGGAAGAAATGGACAAATTCTTAGAAAAGTACAACCTTCTAAGACTGAACCAGGAAGAAATAGAAAATATGAACAGACCAATCACAAGTACTGAAATTGAAATTGTGACTAAAAATCTCCCAACAAACGAAAGCCCAGGATCAGGTGTCTACACTGGAGAATTCTATCAAACATTTAGAGAAGAGCTAAAACCTTTCCTTCTCAAAATCTTCCAAAATATAACAGAGAGAGAAACACTCCCAAACTCATTCTATGAGGCCACCATCACCCTGATACCAAAACCAGACAAAGATGTCACAAAAAAAAGAAAATTACAGACCAATATCACTAATGAAGATAGATGCAAAAATCCTCAACCAAAGACTAGCAAACAGAATACAACAGCACATTAAAAGGACCATGATCAGTTGGGGTTTATCCCAGGAATGCAAGGATTCTTCAATATACACAAATCAATCAATGTGATACAACATATTAACAAATTGAAGCATAAAACCATATGATAATCTCAATAGATGCAGAAAGAGCTTTTGACAAAATTCAACACCCATTTTTCATAAAAACTCTCCAGAAAGTAGGCATAGAGCAAACCTACCCCAACATAATAAAGGCCATATATGACAAACCCACAGCCAACATCATTCTCAATGGTGAAAAACTGAAAGCATTTCCTCTAAGATCAGAAACAAGACAAGGGTGCCCACTCTCACCACTATTATTCAACATAGTTTTGGAAGTTTTAGCCACAGCAATCAGAGAAGAAAAAGAAATAAAAGGAAACCAAATTGGAAAAGAAATAAAACTGTCACTGTTTGCAGATGACATGATACTATACATAGAGAATCCTATAGATGTTGCCAAAAAACTACTAGAGCTTATCAATGAATTTGGTAAAGTAGCAGGATGCAAAATTAATGCACAGAAATCTCTTGCATTCCTATACATTAACAATGAAAAATCAGAAAGAGAAATTAAGGAAACACTCCCATTTACTATTGCAACAAAAATAATAAAATACCTAAGATTAAACCTACCTAAGGAGACAAAAGACCTGTATGCAGAAAACTATAAGACACTGACGAAATAAATTAAAGATGGTACAAACAGAAGGAGAGATATACCATGTTCTTGGATTGGAAGATTCAACATTGTGAAAATGACTATACTACCCCCCAAAATCTACAGATTCAATGCAATCCCTATCAAACTACCAATGGCACTTTTCACAGAACTAGTACAAAAAATTTCACAATTTGTATGGAAACACAAAAGACCCAAATAGCCAAATCAATCTTGGGAAAGAAAAACGGAGCTGGTGGAATCAGGTTCCCTGACTTCAGACTATACTACAAAGCTACAGTAATCAAGACAGTATGGTACTGACACAAAAACTGAAATATGGATAATTGGAGCAGGATATAAAGCCTAGAGTTAAACCCATGCATATATGGTCAACTTATGTTTGACAAAGGAGGCAAGGATGTTCAATGGAGAAAAGACAGTCTCTTCAATAAGTTGTGCTGAGAATACTGGACAGCTACATGTAAAAGAATGAAATTAGAAGACTTCCTAACACCATACAAAAAAATAAACTCAAAATGGATTAAAGACCTAAATATAAGGTCAGACACTATAAAACTCTTAGAGGAAAACATAGGCACAACACTCTATGACATACATCACAGCAAGATCCTTTTTGACTGACTTCCTAGAGAAATGGAAATGAAAACAAAAATAAACAAATGGGACCTATTGAAACTTAAAAGATTTTGCACAGCAAAGGAAACCGTAAACAACACTAAAAGGCAAACTTCAAATGGTAGAAGATATTTGCAAAGGAAACAACTGACAAAGGGTTCATCTCCAACATATATAAGCATGTCATTTAGCTCAATACCAAAAAAACAAACAACCCAATCCAAAAATGGGTGGAAGACCTAAATAGACATTTCTACAAAGAAGATATACAGATTGCCAACAAACACGTGAAAGGATGCTCACCATCACTCATCATTAGAGACATCCACATCAAAACTACCATGAGGTATCACCTCACACCAGTTAGAATGGTCATCATCAGAAAATTTACAAACAACAAATGCTGGAGATGGTTTGGAGAAAAGAGAACCCTCTTGCACTGTTTGTGGGAATGTAAATTGACAGAGCCACATGGAGAACAGTATGGAGCTTCCTTAAAAAACTAAAAATAGAATTACCATATGACCCAGCAATCCCACTACTGGGCATATACCCAGAGAAAACCATAATTCAAAAAGACACATGCACCCCAAAGTTCACTGCAGCACTATTTACAATAGCCAGGTCATGGAAGGAACCTAAATGCCCACCTACAGATGAATGGATAAAGAAGATGTGGTAAATGTATATAATGGAATATTAGCCATAAAAAGGAATGAACTTGGGTCATTTTTAGAGATGTGGATGGACCTACAGTCTGTCATACAGAGTGAAGTAAGTCAAAAAGAGAAAAATAATTATCGTATATTAACACATATATGTGGAATCTAGAAAAATGGTACAGATGAAACAGTTTGCAAGGCAGAAATAGAGACACAGATGTAGAGGACAAACGTATGGACACCAAGGGGGGAAAGAGAGGGTGTGGGATGAGTTGGGAGATTGGGATTGACATATATACACTAATATGTATAAAACAGATAACTAGTAAAAACCTGCTGTATAAAAAATAAATTAATTAAAATTTTAAAAAATGTTAGCCTTAGAAAAGGAAAATCTTGTCACATGCTACAACATGGGTTAAGTATGAAGACGTTATTTTAAAAAAATAACCCAGTTAGAAAAAGATCAGTACCTTCTGATTCCACTTATATGAGGTATGTAAGGTAGTCAAACTCACAGAAACATAAAGTAGAATGGTGGTTGTCAAGGGCTAGGGTGAAAGGTTAAGGGGGAGTTGTTCGATGGGTATAGAGTTTCAGTTTTGCAGGATGAAGAAGCTCTGGAGATTTGTTCCATGGAATTATGGAATATAATTAACATGTAAGTATAGTTAATCTGTACACTTAAAAGAGAATGGTAAAATTTATGTTGTTTTTTAACCACAATTAAAAAGGAAACATAATAATGTAAGAATATACATAACAATTTGAACTGAAATATAGAAAACTGCACAATAATACTGAAGGACTAAAAAAGAGTTTTAAATAAATAAAGCAACAATCCATACACCAAAATGAAAGCAATTAACTAAAAATAGTATCTAGGAGTCAGTTTCTCTTTCCTGTACCAATCAGGAAGGAGCTGGCTTCCTAACACCTAGTCAATTTCTGAGAAACTACGTTTATTTTTGCTTTTGCTTTCCACTGTCATGTGTTCAATAAAAGAGTTGCAAGTTGGCCTTAATTGACATAAGAAAACCCTTTCTCATGAGAAAAAGTAGAGGAGAGCCAGAGACTTTTAATTTATAAAATGACCTATCAGAATGTTAGTATAGTTAATAAGGCTACAGCACCAGAGTGTTTCAGTCCACTTTTGCAAATACAGAGCCATGGTGGGCAAAAGGGTGAAGGGGATTAAGAGGTACATACCTCTAGTTATACAATGCATAAACCACAGGGATGTAATATACAGCATAAGGAATATGGTCAGTGATATTTTAATAACTTTGTATGAGGACAGGTGGTTACAGACTTATTGTGGTGATCATTTCATAATGTATGCACATGTCAAATTATTATGTAGTACACCTGACACTAATATAATATTGTATGTCAACTATATTTCAATTTAAAAGTTATTTTACAAAATGTAAGAAAAAACCAACATATCAATATTATATATACATAAGATATATAATTTTAAAAGTATAACTAAATTGACAAAATACTTTACATAGGCATTTTATCATTTCTTCTACACTTCAAATTGGAAAAATGTGGGGTAACCTTCATATTTGGAGCCATTTTATATTCAGACACACATAATATCCATTGAGCTTATACTCTCTTCCGAACTCTGTTTTAATTGCTGGAGACACACACCTGTGAACACATGAGGTCCCTGTTTTTATGAAGTTGAATTTCAGGTAGTCACAGGGAAAAGTAAAAAAAAAAAAGCAAGGGGCTTCCCTGGTGACGCAGTGGTTGGGAGTCCGCCTCCCGATGCAGGGGACACGGGTTCGTGCCCCGGTACGGGAAGATTCCACATGCCGTGGAGTGGCTGGGCCCGTGAGCCATGGCTGCTGCGCCTGCGCGTCCGGAGCCTGTGCTCTGCAACGGGAGAGGCCACAACAGTGAGAGGCCCGCGTACCGCAAAAAGAAGAAGAAAAAAAAAAAAAAAAAAAAAAGGTGATGGGTTGGAGATTAACTTACATGGAAGACCTCAGTGAGAAGATGCCATTTAGCTGAGACCAGTAGAATAAGAAGGAACCAATCTTGCTGAGATCAGTGGTAAGAAAGTTCCAGATGCAGAAAATTGCTGTACATAGACCGCTAAGGCAGGAAGAAACTAGGTGTGTTCCAGCAACTGAAAGACCCAGATAAACCACATTTTTCAAAGCAAGTTAAAGTGCTACTTACTCAGAGACACTTCAAAAGATAATGGCAAAGAGGGAAAGCAAGGAGTGTACTTTATTTGTTAAATTTCAGACACTGGCTTCCAGGTGTGGAGAAATGCACTTATACTATGAGATCAGGAGAGAAACTTATAGATATCTCCTTTTCTCCTCACTTCCCTATTCCTTCCTTCAGAAACATTGTTCAGGGGGAGAAAAAACATAGTTTAAGGGTAAACAGAGTTTCAAATTTGCATCCTACCTCTATAACTTGCTTAATGAATCTGAACAGGCATATTATTTTACCCTCCCTCAAGCCTCCTGCAAGATGGAGACAATACCGCTTATTTTGCATGACTGTAGTCAGGATTGAATTAGACATGTAACATGTGTACCTCTTCGAAAGCAATCAAGAAATAAAACTGTTACTTCTGCTATTCACTGAGCAAACGTGGAAAGGCAGTATAATGAAGTGGCTTAACAAGAGGGTTTGGAATCAAGAATGATTCGGTTCAGATTATTTACAGTGCTGTGATTTGGGACAAGACATTAAATCTTTCTGTGCCTCAGTTTCTATAAAATGGTGGGGAAATGTTTGTTATGAGATATCAGTTATTTAACCCATGTAGAACGGACAGCACTGAGCCTGGAACACATGTGTAACACATGGAGCCCCTTCCAGCCTGTGCACTGGGTATTAAGTTCCAGGGGCTGCGTGTTCACGAATGTGTGTCCTTTTCCTCACTTACAGCATGCACAAATGAGGAACCAGGTCCACTGTAAGTGTGTCCATTATTTAAAGAAATTAAAACTAAAAATATGCTTCCTCATTCTAGGTTTCCCAAACTGACCCCCAATCCCGGATACATTCCATTACATTTAAGTATCTAATAGACACTTTTTTAAACACCAAATTGTTTCTCAGATGTCTTTCAAAAAAAATTAATGTGAAGGTTCTAGTTGAGAAGTAGTGTCAAACCCATGTTCCCTCCAAAGAGGATAGCTTCCAAAAATTCCTTTTATGCTTACTGAGTCATTGTTCTGTTTTCAGTGCTTTCAGTTTCATATTACTGTAAATCTTTTACAGAGATTGCTTCACTGCTTCGGTCTGGTATTTACAGGAAATCACGCGAGTCCAATGACATTGGGTGGGTGAAATAAAAGTCTAACCATCTAGTGAGAGACAGAGAAGTTACAGAACCACTCCACCCAAACTGAGAAGAAAACAGGTAAGAACTCTACTTTTTCCTCAAAGCAGCTCTGTCTCCAGTGCTAAAGCAGCCTTGCTCTGGGAAAAGGAGCCCATGTTAAGATTAGTGCAGGGATGGGAAGGGATTTTTAAGGGTTAGTTAGTTTTCTAAAAAATGACCAGCATCAAGATAGGTTTCAGCTGAGCCTAATGTGGGGCACGAGGTCAGATGAAATCCTGGTGTTATCAGGTGGCAGCACATCCCTGGGTCATTACTGTGCTTGTGTAGAATTAGGCACCAGGGACATGGAGCTAAACTAAGATCTTGAAATGCATTAGGATTGTCTTTCTCTTTGCTGAGGTTGTCTGTGTTGACTGGGGACACAATTAAATTACCATTGTCTTTTTTTTTTTTTTTTGCCGTACGCGGGCCTCTCACTGTTGTGGCCTCTCCCACTGCGGAGCACAGGCTCCGGACATGCAGGCTCAGCGGCCGTGGCTCACGGGCCCAGCCCCTCTGTGGCATGTGGGATCTTCCCGGACCGGGGCACGAACCCATGTGCCCTGCATCGGCAGGCCGACTCTCAACCACTGTGCCACCAGGGAAGCCCCAAAATTACCATTGTCTTTGATACAACTTGTTCAATACTGATGTACCTGCAGCTAAGAAACTGAAAGGGCAACAAATAGGTTATTTTCATGAGAAGGAAAGAATAGTAAATGAGATGCAGTGGAAACAGCTACATGACACTGTTAAAGACAAAAGAAAAATCCTGAAACCCAAAGTGAAAGGTGTAGATTCATGAAAATATCATACTCTTCAGTCCTACATTTGAACTTTGTTTCAAAGTGGACTTCTTCTTTTAGAAATAGCACAAGTTCACTAGATCCAATTTCTTGTGGTCAATTCACTCCTTACCCCTTAGGAGCAGAATTCAGCCCCACTACTTTACTAAAAAGCTTCCTCTTTAAAGAATCTACTGTGGTGCAGCACTGAAGGCAGCATCTTTGTTTACTTTGCCCTCTCTGTGCTCTCAAGAAGTTTGGATCTTGCCTTTTGCAAACTCTTCCTCTGAATTCCTTGACTTGGCATTAGCTTATTCATCACCTACCTTGTCTGACACCTCTCTCTTCTTTTCAGCTTCCCCTCCCCTTTTCCATCCCCATCCCCCCTCTTTACCCCTACTCCTCTTCCTGTTTCTACTTCTCCTCTACAAAATGGAAAAAAAGAAGAAAACAGAAAACTTGGAAGTGCATGGTTGGAAATATAGATATTTTCTTTCAACAACTTTCTTCTTTAGTTCTCCTGATCTGTCTCCTGATCTTTTAATATTTATTTCATTATCTTTTGTTCCCTTACACATACACACACACACACACACACACACACACACACACACACACACGTACAAATACGATTTTTAGCAACATGCAGTATTCGCAGATGTGCACTTTACCCCCACTTAGTTTGAGGCTAATTTATTCTGAAGCTAATAAATTTTAAGTTTCAGAGCCCCTTGCTTCCACAAGCCCATACCAAGGTTTTGGAAGGGTCCCTAGCCACGTGTTTCACAAGGTCACATATTTTTATAAAATTTGCTAAAGTAAGTTCCACTTCTAGAATAGCAGTGTGAGAAGTTCTGTGGACCCTTATCCCAGTAAAAATAAGGCTAACTAGTGAGAAAAAACACATTTCAAATCACCAGAAATTGTTCAGAGACATATATCAAGTGATGAACATTTATTCATGAAATTCTTTATTCATAGTAAGAATTAGTGAATAAATAAATATTGTATTTCTCACACATAGCCAGGGTGTACAATGAATCTCTCTGAATCTTATTCTATTTTACATTTAATGTCTAGTATAAATTTTTAAATGAAAGTCCAAAATAAAAGTTTTCCATGGTAAACTAAATATAAGATTTTGTTCATGAGGGTGGTTGAATATTGATAAATCACTGTCATACCAATATTTTTTTAGTGGACTACTTTGATAATACTTCCATAACTTTCTAAAATGTCTTTCCCTCATCTATGTCACTGTTGACACAAAACTAGGTCATGTTGGGGGATTTTATGATTCCTCCTTCTGAATGCAAAATAACCTTGTGAAAACTCTTGATCTGCTTAGACCAGAAATTCTAATTCATCCCATCTCTTCCCCTGCAGACAAGGGAACATGGACTCAGAGACCCACATGTCAGGCCCAGAGTGCCTCATCGAGAACATTAATGGGCGACTATTGGTTAATCCGAAAGCTCTGAAGATCCTGTCTGCCATTCAGCAGCCCGTTGTGGTGGTGGCTATCGTGGGCCTCTACCGCACCGGCAAATCCTACCTGATGAACAAGCTGGCTGGGAAGAACAAGGGTGAGTGGCCCCAGCAAAGCCCAGCCGAGTCCCTTCTGCCAACCACACTCCCAGCGTGCAGAACAGTGATGTGAGGAGAGGACGTTAGAGACCTGGGAGGAATATTGAAAGCTAACTTTCAATACAGTGATGGGTTTCTTATTTACTCTGTGCTGGACGATAAGAGTCAACTCTTTCTCACCACTTTGCCTTAATTTTCTCTTTAAAGTATAAATATGCCTTTCTGGAAGGAGTAAGGTAGTAATAAAGAAAATTAATACAGATAATAATAAACAATAAAACATTTACTAAAATGTATGTGGATTAACATCAAGCTTATACTGATCTTTAAGGTAAAATAAATATTTCAGTTTGTACTGAATGTTCTAATTTCTCTCTTCTTCTGGTTGCAGTTAAGATCAATATTGATTATGTTTTCATTGGTCGCTTTAAACCTTGATGTTGTTAACTATTATCTCAATTTCAAGATCCATCTGCTATTAAAACTCCACCCTTTCTTAACCCCATGCCCCCTTGCAGGTTTTTCTCTGGGCTCCACGGTGCAATCTCACACGAAGGGCATCTGGATGTGGTGTGTGCCTCATCCCAAGAAGCCAGAACATACTCTAGTTCTGCTTGATACTGAGGGCCTGGGGGATGTGGAGAAGGTAAGGACTGAGGATTCAAATTTGGACTAAGCCCCTCATGTCTGAATATTCTCTACACTATTTAATTTTTCTTTAAATAAGAACTTGCACTTAACCACGTTTTTTCATTTCTGTTTACATGCCATGAGACCCAATTTAGCAATGAGGGGTCAGGAAAATATTCATAAGGCAGAATCCTAGGAGAAGAGCATAGTCGTCAGTCGACACTATTCTAATTATTAAAAGGCTGTAAGCTAAGCCAGTTAACCCAGATGCATAAAGGGAATACAAATAAATTCAACATAATGAATCTTATCCTGCAAAGAACTTTAGTTAAGGATTTAGGTTCTGAAGTCCCATACCCTTGGCTTTAAATTTAAAGTCTGTCAGTAATTCAATGATCTTAGCACATTATTTGATCTCTTTTAACCTCAGCTTTCTTATCTGTAAAACAGATGTAATAGATCTACATTTGCCTCATAGTATTGTTTTGAATACTTAAAAGATAAGTAATGGAAAGTGTTAGGTGCACAACAATTGCTCAGTGAGATAGATACATGTATTATTACCCTTATATTAAGACAATTCTTCTGTAAAAATAAAGAGAAAAGTTTACATTTAAATTATATTTAAGGCCTTAGAATGCCCACAAGCAATGACTATTTGTTTGCAATTATCTACCAATGATTATAAGAGGGTCTAGTGAGAATCAAGGTAGACCAAAAACACTAATCAGAAAACTATTCAAAGTTCAAGTCCTACTAACTATCATTTTTGCTTGGATTTGGTTTCCTCGTATAGGGCGTTAGTCTAAAAAAAAAACTCTAATTAAATGAGCATCCTTTTACTACTGCTGATCTGAAAAGTGCCATGAGAATGAAAAATAATCCTGGTCCAAATGTACTCTGATTTCCAGGGTGACAACCAGAATGACTCCTGGATATTTGCCCTAGCAATACTCCTGAGCAGCACTTTTGTGTACAATAGTATGGGAACCATCAACCAGCAGGCCATGGACCAACTTCAGTATCTTTTTTGGGTTCAAACCAGCATCAGAGTCAGAGGGGAGACCAGTATTAATAAAAACAGCTGCCTAACTGTGAGTCCTTGTGAATCAAGCACAAAAAGAGAAACATAAAAAATAATTCAAGGGCAGGGGGAAAATCCTACGTATCAATACCTACTGAAGAATTGATACTTGGGTTAAGAACAAAGGCGAAACAAGGGTTTTGTATATGTAACTAATATAGGGTGGCGGGCGCTGTCCTTTTAGGCCAGTTTTCCTTAATTTGCTGCTCAGCTATGTGACGGAGCTCACAGAGAGAATCAGGGCAAAAGCTTCACCTGATGTGGATGGGGTTGAGGATTCAGCTGACTTTGTGAGCTTCTTTCCAGACTTTGTATGGACACTGAGGGATTTCTCCCTAGACTTGGAGGCAGATGGACAATCCATCACAGCAGACGAGTACCTGGAGAATTCACTCAGGCTTAAGAAAGGTAAAGGGAACTTAGAATCGGTAAATGGGATGACAAAACACGATAAAACGATCGTTCTTTAGTTTTCTATCAAGAGTTTTCTTATATTTATAGTTTCTATTTCTTCTCAGGGGGCGATTACTAAGAAGTAACACTTGTTTACTATCTGAATGAACAGATTTGATTTGATTTTCTCCCTGTTTTAAGAACAGGTTTCATTTCTTTCACCTTTCCCTGTGCTGTGATTAGACTTACATCATATCCCTGCTTAGGGCTTGTGGTGCTGTAATTAACCGAAGAATATGGAGTAGAATAGGTAATTAATTTGAAGAAAATAAATAAAAGCATGAACCATGCACTAGTCTAGGGGTTGGCAAAGGATGGCTCACAGGCAAATAATGTCCAATCCAGCCTGCCAGCTGATTTTGTAAATAAGGTTTTATTGGAATCATGCTATGCCCATTCATTTATAGACTGTCTATGGCTGATTCCATGCTTACAGTAGTAGAATTGAGTACTTGGAAAAGAGACCATCTGGCTTGCAAAGCCTAAAATATTTACTGTTTGGCCCTTTACAGAAAAAGTTTGCAAGCCCCTATATTAGGCACATTCTTTTTATCTTCTTCCAGGTACCAGTCAAAAAGATAAAAATTTTAATCTGCCTCGACTCTGTATCCGGAAGTTCTTCCCAAAGAAGAAATGCTTTATCTTCGATCGGCCCACTGATAGGAAGAAACTGGGCCAGCTTGAGGAACTGTGTGATGATAAGCTGGACCCCGAATTTGTGCAACAAGCTGCAGTCTTCTGTTCCTACATCTTTAGAAATTCCAAAACTAAAACCCTTTCAGGAGGCATCAAGGTCAATGGACCTCGTGAGTTCTCTTCCCAGTCTTTACTCTCACGGTTAACACGAAAAGATGGTGTAATAACATCCACCTAGCTTCCGCTTTGAAAAATGCACATCTACTGCTATTATTGTGTTAAATTCTAGATGTCACCAACACTTCTAACAGGTTTTATTAGTCACAATTCTTAGGTGAGGAAAGATAGAAAAGGCCAAAGGAAAATAGCTCTAAAAGCTTAAAACTGTCCTAGTAAACTGAACCTTCCCTGTGCAATGGTTGTCACTAGATAAGTGCAGCTATCTAAATTTAAATGTAAACTAATTAAAATTAAAGAAATTTAACATTCTGATCACACAGCTGTGTCTCAAGGGCTCACACTACACATGTGTAGTGGCTACCACACTGGACAGCACATATAGAATACTTCCATCATCACAGAAAGTTCTTCTGGACAATGCTCTGCTAGAATAAACAAAATGCAGGACTCCCTTTGATTTGTTCCACAAATATTAATCGAATGTTTCCCATGGACCTACCAGGGCTGATGATACAGACATAAATGAGAGAGATATGGTTTCTGTCCTAACAATGCTTGGGGGTGAAGTAAATGTACTCAATAAACACAGGCCTAGGCTATCTAGAGCAGAGGTTCTCAACCTTTGATGTGCATATGTACCACCTGAGGATCTTGCCAAAGACGAGGGTCTAAGTCAGTTGAACTGGGGCAGAGGCTGAGAGTCTGCATTTTTAGCCAGTTTTCAGGTGATACTGAGGACATTGATGCTGTAAGGCAAATGGTTGGTAATAGACATGATAAGAATTGCACAGAATAGAAAGTTTCCTCACTCCTCCTACAATAAACATCATCATTTGATCTCTATTTGTAGGTCTAGAAACCCTGGTGCAGACCTATGTCAGTGCCATCAGTAGTGGGGATCTGCCCTGCGTGGAGAATGCAGTCCTGGCCTTGTCTGAGATCGAGAACACAGCTGCAGTGAAAAAGGCCATTGCCCACTATGACCAGCAGATGGCTCAGAAGCTGCAGCTGCCCACGGAAACCCTCCAGGAGCTGCTGGACCTGCACAGGACTATTGAGAAGGAGGCCATTGAAGTCTTCATGAGGATGTCCTGGAAAGATATAGACCATTTATTTCAAAAGGATTTAGCGGTAATTTTTTCCTTAAGTTTATACAGATTAGGCTCTTGGAAAGTAAAGTACTACTAGAAAATGAAATGGGTGCTTATTTTGAGAAAAGCAATTTTTACTAGACTTTTAAATGGTGACAAACACTATTTGTTATTATCATAAGAGGAACCAATTTTATTATGATATACTTTTTTTCTTTTTTTTACGGTACGCGGGCCTCTCACTGTTGCAGCCTCTCCCGTTGCGGACCTCAGGCTCCGGACGCGCAGGCTCAGCAGCCATGGCTCACGGGCCCAGCTGCTCCGTGGAATGTGGGATCTTCCCGCACTGGGGCACGAACCCATGTCCCCTGCATCGGCAGGCGGACTCTCAACCACTGTGCCACCAGGGAAGCCCTATGATATACTTTATTATGGTGCATTGAAACTTTTTTCTTTCATGAATAAACTAATATTCTTCCCTATAATTTCATTACATACATATAAGTAACAATCAGAGCTTCTAATCAAATTACATGCTCATTGTTATCAGGCTGATTGGATATTTTGGCCAAAAACAAAGAAAATTTTAGCCTTAGTTATCATGAGCAGGCTTATGTTGAGCCACATTTAGTGCATATGCAATCACTGGTCCAGTTTGAAAAGCAGGAGTTTATCTCCAAAGGTGTAGTATATAGCTAGCAATCTCTGCTCTGAAGGTCACCTCCATGGTGAAAGGGACCTTTGTAGAAAGTCAGGATCAGCAGGAAGGATATGGTGTTGTGAGTGCCTGTAAGTTCTTCTAGGGGGTCACAGACCTTTTATATTTTTATTTTTTTGAGAAGACTTTCCAGAAATTCTGAGGTCAAGTTAACATCTTTTCACTATTCTTTTTACTTCCTATTTTTTACATTAAAGGCCCAGCTAGACGAAAAGCGAGATGACTTTTGTAACAAGAATCTTAAAGCATCATCAGATCGTTGCTCAGCTTTACTTAAGGATATTTTCAGTCCTCTAGAAGAAGGTCTGAAAAAGGGGATTTATTCTAAACGAGGAGGCTATCGCCTCTTCATTGAAAAGATACAAGAGCTGAAGAAAAAGTATCTTCAGGAGCCCAGGAAGGGAATACAGGTAACCAAAATTGATTCTGGGAAGTTGCTGACGTGTTCCTTGAAACAACATGACCAAGCGAATTGCACACAGATGCGCAATTACAGGACCGACAGCATTCATGCTCTCATTTAATAAACACATACAGGGAGCCTGTTATACCAGATATATCCTATGTGCTCATCCAAAAGAGTGCACTCAATTAACAACTGAGTTACAAATTGGATTATCAGAGGTATCCAAAATTTCAAATAATGTCATCATTTATCTCTCTGCATGTTCCTCCCCTCAACCTCACACTTCCCTCCCTCCCATTCTCCCTCCATACCTTTTTCTGATCTGCTTTCTCAATGATGGCTTCATTCTCCAACAAGTTCACCCCATATGAGACCACAGTGCCAACAGCTCCAAAATTAGAGCCCTCAGTCTAAAAGAACAGAGAATCACTATTTATATCTATATCAATCTCTTATAAAGATTCTGCTCAGGAAGCTGTCATGCTTGGCCAGCCTGGAGCATGTGCTCACCCCAGTGACAGGGAATCTTGACCACCAGCATGCCAAGACCAAGAGGAGCAATTCCTAGAGGGCAAGATGGTGGTCAAACAGGAATAAGTGCTTACAGCTATTTCCTATTACTAACCCCATTCTTTTCTGGGTCCTAGGCTGAAGAAATTCTTCAGGAATATTTGAAGTCCAAGGAGCCTGTGATTGCTGCAATTCTACAGACAGACCAGACTCTCTCAGAGAAGGAAAAGTTGATTGAAGGTGAGCAGCGAGTCAAGAGACTAGACAGCCTTGAAAGCGCTTAAAAATTCTAATTAATTTGGCTGGGTGAGCGTAGGATCCTTAAACTATAGCAAGATGAGAAAAGATGCCTCTTACTTGCTAAAGTCATTTTTGAGTAGGGCATACACAGTCAGTAGCAACAGTGACAGGTTAAGTGTACATGGAAGAAAGAAGCAACATGGTCACCCACATTCATTTTTCTTTTTCCTTTTCCTCCTAACAGTGGAACGTGTGAAAGCTGAATCTGCACAGACTGCTGCAAAAATGCTGGAGGAAATGCAAATAAAGAATCAGCAGATGATGGAACAGAAAGAAAAGAGTTATCAGGAACATGTGAAACAACTGACTGAGAAGATGGAGAGGGATAGGGCCCAGTTGCTGCAAGAGCAAGAGAGAACTCTATCTCTCAAACTTCAGGTATTTAATTGTATCACCTTGAGGTTCCTGTTATTCTGTTTTCTCTCCACACTCCCTGTTCACAAACTTGGCATGGCAGTGAGAACATGAAGCCCAGAAGAAGGACCTTGCTTGCCCACTTGTACTTTTCAATCCCTATCTACCAGCCTGAACTGGCCCCTACAATGTCTGGTTGTTAAAAGATTTTATTTGCAGTTATGTCACACCCAGTCCATTACCACTATATCTGCCAATCATGGTAGCTATTATCTCCTAGATATTATAAAAAAGTCTTATCCATATCTCTTGCTTAGTACTATACGAAGCAAGAGCTGCTATGTCCATATTACTTAGGAGATGAAACAGAGGTTCAGACAAGACTAAATAATTTTTATAGGGCCACAATGCTTGGGAAGATATCTGAACAGTCTTCACCAGTTAGAGGAATCCACGAATTTTTCTTCTGTCACAGATTTTAGCTCGAAGAGAACCTTCATAAGCAGAAGGACTCAACTCTCACACCACTGTGTCAGTCTATCACTCCTACCTGTTTTCTTTGTCCTGCTCCTAGTATGTTTTGAGCTGGGAATTAAGTGCAGAAAGCCAGTATGGTCTGTCTGGGGCCCTGATTCCCTTACCTGCACTTTGCCCCCCTGCCACCAAATTGTGGAAGCTTAGATCAAATTCCCTGATCTAAGATTCAGACACTGTATCAGATTTTGCAAATTCTTCACTTATTTCTGTGTTGTGTGTGTGTACATAAAAAAATCACAATGCATAGATAAGATCTGAAGCCAAACATTTCATTAAGATTGCCGACAAAGATTATATACAATTAATGGGACAAAAAAAATTAATACTGGTAATTAGGTTCATCAACATATTGGGATATATAAGCCCAAAATCCTTCTTGACTCAAGGAGACTCAGAAAAAGTAATCACAGAGCTAGAAGGACCAAGAGAAAGTATAATGAAATTAATGGTAGAGAAAATTTCAAGAAGAAATTAAATATTTTTTTAAAAATCTATGAATGTGGAAACTAGATAGAAGTTAGAGATTTACTTAATGTGACACGTTATTCAGTCTCCATTTGTACTTTTTTAGGAACAGCGCCGACTACTACAGGAAGGATTCCAAGAAGAGAACAGACGACTTCATAAAGAAATACAGAATCTCCAGAAGGAGATGCAAAAACCAAGGACGCAATGTTGCCTAAGCTAAAGAACTAAAAATTAGAGCTTTCCTGGTCACTCTTATCAGAGGCATCACTCAAGCAGTTTAAAATTAAGAAAAATGTCACCACACTTGATAATATTTAGATTTCACAGTTTTATTATACTAAATATTTGCAAAGGCATGCAGTACTATAATTGAAATCATGTCCATCTTCCTCACAATACTGTAAACTGTGTAACAAGATGCATTTTACCTCTGTGCCAACCCAGGAGGTATCATAACCTTGTACCACCCAGGAGCTTCTTCTTCCAGATGACTACAAGTTAGACAAGTGGATACTGAGCAAAGTCTTAGGTTAAAGTCTTGGGACATAGTTGGTCATGAGTTTGGCCAAGTGCACCACAAGTTCCAATATCAGGGACAACCATTCTAGCTTCTTAGTGAAAACAGTATACAGTGTCCCATTGTTTCAAGACTGCACAGTCTGTCAGCAATGGTGTGATTCCTGGACACTGGGAATGGGCAACACTTACTGGTGAATTCCAAGCTAAAGCAAATCACCTTATATAGCGATCTAGAAGCTCTACAGAATGTCTGTAGGAAGATGGAAGAAGCCATTAGCATGAGTATGAGTTGGATCATAAATAAATGGGCTAAAGAAGGAAACTTTCCCTTCTTGCTCAGTTCACCCAGATTATAACTGTAATGGGACTCTTTAGAACTTTAGGTAAGTGACCCTGGACTAAACATAGTAACATTATGACAAGTATACATTGTGTGTTTGTAGCAATTTATAATTTGCAAAGATGAACTTGAAATGATGACTGATAATATGTTAGAAAACTGAGCTAAATTAATTATTAGATCATTTATAACCCTAGAGTTTAGGCTATCTTTTCCCAATTCTTAAGAAGCATACTTGAAAGCCTGCTTATTTTCCCCCAAGAGAATATGCGTTGTTTTTTGCTGTTTTTGACCAGTAAAATAATGCTCTTGATATTACTTAGTATAGACTTTATCACAATTGTCAAAAGCCCTAGGTATGTGGTTGAAGTTTCTTAAAGCAATTAAGAATTATTTTCAATCTGGAAATAAATTATGCTTCACTGAACTTTACATTTCTGATTTTTTTTAAGTTTTTCACCAAAAAAATAAGGTTCTAATTTATATAGCAAAGGTTGGCTAACTTTTCTGTAAAAGATGGGATAGTAACTATTCATGGCTTTGTGAGCCATATGGTCTCTGACTCAACTACTCAACTCTGCCATAAAGCAGCCATTAATGATACATAAATGGGTGGGCATGGCTGTGTTCCCAGAATACATTGTTTTCAAAAACAGGTGGCACTCAGAAGCCATAGTTTGCAGACCCTTGCTTTATATAACAGAAACAACTCTCAGAATGGAAGAAAATATTTGCAAATGCAGCAACTGACAAAAGATTAATCTCCAAAATATACAAGCAGCTCATGCAGCTCAATATCAAAAGAACAAACTACCCAATCCAAAAATGGGCAGAAGACCTAAATAGACATTTCTCCAAAGAAGATATACAGATTGCCAACAAACACATGAAAGGATGCTCAACATCACTAAACATTAGAGAAATGCAAATCAAAACTACAATGAGATATCATCTCACACACACCAGTTAGAATGGCCATCATCAAAAAATCTAGAAACAATAAATGCTGGAGAGGGTGTAGAGAAAAGGGAACCCTCCTGCACTGTTGGTGGGAATGTAAATTGATATAGCCACTATGGAGAACAGTATGAAGGTTCCTTAAAAAACTAAAAATAGAATTACCATATGACCCAGCAATCCCACTACTGGGCATTATACCCTGAGAAAACCATAATTCAAAAAGAGACGTGTGCTACAATGTTCATTATTAACAGTTCATTATAAATAGTTCAAGGCACTATTTACAATAGCCAGGACATGGAAGCAACCTAAATGTCCATTGACAGATGAATGGATAAAGAAAATTTACTATATATATACAATGGAATATTACTCAGCCATAAAAAGGAATGAAACTGTGTCAGTTGTAGTGAGGTGGATGGACCTAGAGTCTGTCATACAGAGTGAAGTTAGTCAGAAAGAGAAAAACAAATACCATATATTAATGCATGTATATGGAATCTAGGAAAATGGTACTGATGAACCTAGTGGCAGGGCAGGAATAGAGATACAGATGTAGGTAATGGACTTGAGGACACATGGGGGAAGGGGAGGCTGGAAGAAGTGAGAGAGTAGCATTGACATGTATACACTACCATGTGTACAATAGATAGCTAGTGGGAAGCTGCTGCATAGCACAGGGAGATCAGCTCAGTGCTTTGTGATGACCTAGATGGGTGGGATGGGGAGGGTGGGAAGGAGGGGATATATGTATACATATAGCTGATTCACTTTGTTATACAGCAGAAAATAACACAACATTTTAAAGGAATTATAATCTAATAAAGATGTAAATAAATAAGATTTTAAAAGTACAATGAGATATCATTTCTTACCTATTAGATGGTTACTATTTTTTGAAAACCTGAAAAGATTACAAGTGTTGGCAAGGATGTGGTGAAATTTTAACCTTCAAACACTGTTAGTAGGAATGTAAAATGGTGCATCAGCTATGGAGATAGTGTGGGTGTTCCTCACAAAAATTAAAAATAGAACTACTGTATGATCCAACAATCCCACTTCTGGGTATATATGCAAAAGAATTTAAATCAGGATCTCAAAGAGATATCTGCATTCTCACTTTCATTGTAGCATTATTCACAACAGCCAAGATATAGAAACCTAAGTGTCCATCAACAGATTATTGGATAAAGAAAATGTGATAGATACATACAAGGAATATTATTCAGCCTTAATTAAGAAGGAAAGTTTGCCATTTGCAACGTGGATAAACCTGGAGGACATTATGCTAAGTGAAATAAACCAGTTACAAAAAGACAAATACTTTATGACTTCACATATATGAGGTGTCTCAAATCATCAAACTCATTGAAACAGAGAATATAATAGTGGTAAGCAGGGAGTTGGGGAAGGGGTGAGAATGGGAACCTATTGTCCAAAGGGTATAAAGTTTCAGTTATGCTAGATGAATAAGTTCTTGAGATCTGCTGTGAAACATAATGCCTATAGTTAAAAATACGCTATTGTGCATTTTAAATGTGTTAAGAGAGTAGAACACATTTTTAGTGTTCTTACGGCAAACAAAAAGGGAGGTGGGGAGAGGTTATGGGAGGTGTTGGAAATGTCAACTACCTTGATTGTATCGCGTGTGTTTGCATATGTGCAAACACATCAAATTTTACATTAAATGTATGTAGCTCTTTGTATGTACATTATAACTCAATAAAACCATTTAAAAACTTTTGGAAAACAATTCTACAAATCCAAATGGTCCCTTATGAATTGGGAATTTTATCAAGCATTTAAAGAAAAAAATGACACCAATTCAAAATGGAAGAGAAAAGATTTCCTGACTCATTCTACAAGAGAAACATTATTCTGATACCACAATCAGACAAAAACACTACAAAAAAAAAGAAAACTGAGAGAGGGGGAAGATGGCAGAAGAGTAAGATGCGGAAATCACCTTCCTCCCCACAGATACATCAGAAATACATCTACACGTGGAACAACTCCTACAGAACACCTACTGAATGCTGGCAGAAGACCTCAGACCTCCCAAAAGGCAAGAAACTCCCCCACGTACCTGGGGAGAGCAAAAGAAAAAAGAATAAACAGAGACAAAAGAATGGAGATGGGACGTGCACTAGTGGGAGGGGGCTGTGAAGGAGGAAAGGTTTCCACACACTAGAAGCTCCTTCGCGGGCGGAGACTGCGGGTGGTGCAGGGGGGAAGCTTCGGAGCCTCGGAGGAGAGCGCAGCCACAGGGGTGCGGAGAGATTCCCACACAGAGGATCGGTGCGACCGGCACTCACCAGGCCGAGAGGCTTGTCTGCTCACCTGCTGGGGCAGGCGGGGCTGGAAGCTGAGGCTCGGGCTTTGGTCGGAGCGCCAGTAGAGGACTGGGGTTGGCGGCTTGAACACAGACTGCAGGGGGTTAGTGCACCACGGCTAGCCAGGAGGAAGTCCGGGGAAAAGTCTGGAACTGCCGAAGAGGCAAGAGACTCTTTCTTACCTCTTTGTTTCCTGGTGCGCGAGGAGAGGGGATTAAGAGTGCTGCTTAAAGGAGCTCCAGAGACAGGCGCAAGCCGTGGCTAACAGCGCGGACCCCATAGACGGACATGAGACGCTAAGGCTGCTGCTGCTGCCACCAAGGGGCCTGTGTGCGAGCACAGGTCACTGTCCACACCCCTCTTCCCAGGAGCCTGTGCAACCCGCCACTGCCAGGTTCCCGGGGTCCAGGGACAACTTCCCTCGGGGAACGCACGGCGCGCCTCAGGCTGGTGCAACGTCACGTCGGCCTCTGCTGCCGCAGGTTCGCCCCACACTCCGTACCCAACCCTCCCCCCGGCCTGAGTGAGCCAGAGACCCCGAATCAGCGGCTCCTTTAACCCCGTCCTGTCTGAGCGATGAACAGATGCCCTCCAGCAACCTACACGCAAAGGCAGGGCCAAATCCAAAGCTGAACCCCGGGAGCTGTGCGAACAGAGAAGAGAAAGGGAAATCTCTCTCAGCAGCCTCAGGAGCAGCGGATTAAAACTCCACAATCAACTTGATGTACCCTACATCTGTGGAATACCTAATAGACAAACCTGAATCCCAAATTGAGGAGGTGGACTTTGAGAGCAACATTTATGATTTTTTCCCCTTTTCCTCTTTTTGTGAGTGTGTATGTGCATGCTTCTGTGTGAGATTTTGTCTGTATAGCTTTGCTTTCACCATTTATCCTAGGGTTCTATCTGTCCATTTTCTTTTTTTTTTAACTTAAATTTTGTTTTTCTTAATAAGTATTTTTTTTATTTTAAAAACTTTATTTTACCTTACTTTATTTTCTTTTCTTTTATCCTCTTTCTTTCTTTCTTTCTACTTTTTCTCCCTTTTATTCTGAGCCGTGTGGATGAAAGGCTCTTGGTGCTGCAGCCAGGAGTCAGTGCTGTGCCTCTGAGGTGGGAGAGCCAACTTCAGGACACTGGTCCACAAGAGACTTCCCAGCTCCACGTAATATCAAATGGCGAAAATCTCCCAGAGATCTCCATCTCAAGACCAACACCCAGCTTCACTCAACGACCAGCAAGCTACAGTGCTGGACACCCTGTGCCAAACAACTAGCAAGACAGGAACACAACCCCACCCATTAGCAGAGAGCCTGCCTAAAATCACAATAAGTCCACAGACACCCCAAAACACATCACCAGATGTGGACCTGCCCACCAGAAAGACAAGATCCAGCCTCATCCACCAGAACACAGGCACTAGTTCCCTCCACCAGGAAGCCTACACAACCCACTGAACCAACTTTCGGCACTGGGGACAGACACCGAAAACAATGGGAACTACGAACATGCAGCCTGCAAAAAGGAGACCCTAAACACAGTAAGATAAGCAAAATGAGAAGACAGGAAAACACACAACAGATGAAGGAGCAAGATAAAAACCCACCACACCTAACAAATGAAGGGGAAATAGGCAGTCTACCTGAAAAAGAATTCAGAATAATGATAGTAAACATGATCCAAAATCTTGGAAATAGAATAGAGAAAACGCAAGAAACATTTAAAAAGGACCTAGAAGAACTTAAGATGAAACAAGAAATGATGAACAACACAATAAATTAAATTAAAAATACTCTAGAAGGGATCAATAGCACAATAACTGAGGCAGAAGAACGGATAAGTGACCTGGAAGATAAAATAGTGGAAGTAATACTGCAGAGCAGAATTAAGAAAAAAGAATGAAAAGAACTGAGGACAGTCTCAGAGACCTCTGGGACAACATTAAATGCACCAATATTCGAATTATAGGGGTTCCAGAAGAAGAAGAGAAAAAGAAAGGGACTGAGAAAATATTTGAAGAGATTATAGTTGAAAACTTCCCTAATATGCAAAAGGAAATAGTTAATCAAGTCCAGGAAGCACAGAGAGTCCCATACAGGATAAATCCAAGGAGAAACATGCCAAGACACATATTAATCAAACTATCAAAGATTAAATACAAAGAAAAAATATTAAAAGAAGCAAGGGAAAAGCAACAAACAACACACAAGGGAATCCCCATAAGCTTAACAGCTGATCTTTCAGCAGAAACTCTGCAAGCCAGAAGGGAGTGGCAGGACATATTTAAAGTGATGAAGGAGAAAAACCGGCAACCAAGATTACTCTATCCAGCAAGGATCTCATTCAGATTTGATGGAGAAATTAAAACATTTACAGACAAGTAAAAGCTGAGAGACTTCAGCACCACCAAACCAGCTTTACAACAAATGCTAAAGGATCTTCTCTAGGCAAGAAACACAAGAGAAGGAAAAGACCTACAATAACAAACTCAAAACAATTAAGAAAATGGGAAAAGGAATATACATATCGATAATTACCTTAAATGCAAATGGACTAAATGCTCCCACCAAAAGACACAGACTGGCTGAATGGATATAAAAACAGGACCCATATATATGCTGTCTACAAGAGACCCACTTCAGACCTAGAGACACATACAGACTGAAAGTGAGGAGATGGAAAAATATATTCCATGCAAGTGGAAATCAGAAGAAAGCTGGAGTAGCAATTCTCATATCAGCCAAAATAGACTTTAAAATAAAGACTATTAGAAGAGACAAAGAAGAACACTACATAATGATCAAGGGATCAATCCAAGAAGAAGATATAACAATGGTAAATATTTATGCACCCAACATAGGACACCTCAATACATAAGGCAAATACTAACAGCCATAAAAGGGGAATCGACAGTAACACATTCATAATAGGGGACTTTAACACCCCACTTTCACCAATGGACAGATCATCCAAAATGAAAATAAATAAGGAAACACAAGCTTTAAATGATACATTAAACAAGATGGACTTAATTGATATCTATAGGACATTCCATCCAAAAACAACAGAATACACATTTTTCTCAAGTGCTCATGGAACATTCTCCAGGATAGATCATATCGTGGGTCACAAATCAAGCCTAGGTAAATTTAAGAAAATTGAAATTGTATCAAGTATCTTTTCCAACCACAATGCTATGAGACTAGATATCAATTACAGGAAAAGATCTATAAAAAATAAAAACACATGGAGGCTAAACAATACACTACTTAATAACGAAGTGATCACTGAAGAAATCAAAGAGGAAATCAAAAAATACCTAGAAACAAATGACAATGGAAACCCAAACCGATGACCCAAAACCTATGGGATGCAGCAAAAGCAGTTCTAAGAGGGAAGTTTATAGCAATACAATCCTACCTTAAGAAATAGGAAACATCTCGAATAAACAACCTAACTTTGCTCCTAAAGCAATTAGAGAAAGAAGAACAAAAAAACCCCCCAAAGTTAGCAGAAGGAAAGAAATCATAAAGATCAGATCAGAAATAAATGAAAAAGAAATGAAGGAAACAATAGCAAAGATCAATAAAACTAAAAGCTGGTTCTTTGAGAAGATACATAAAATTGATAAACCATTAGCTAGACTCACCAAGAAAAAAAGGGAGAAGACTCAAATCAATAGAATTAGAAATGAAAAAGCAGAAGTAAAACCTGACACTGCAGAAATACAAAAGATCATGAGAGATTACTACAAGCAACTCTATGCCAATAAAATGGACAACCTGGAGAAAATGGACAAATTCTTAAAAATGCACAACCTGCCAAGACTGAAACAGGAAGAAATAGAAAATATGAACGGACCAATCACAAGCACTGAAATTGAAGCAGTGATTAAAAATCTTCCAACAAAGAAAAGCCCAGGACCAGATGGCTTCACAGGCGTATTCTATCAAACATTTAGAGAAGAGCTAATACCTATCCTTCTCAAACTCTTCCAAAATATAGTAAAGGCAGGAACACTCCCAAACTCATTCTACGAGGCCACCATCACCCTGATACCAAAACCAGACAAGGATGTCACAAAGAAAGAAAGCTACAGGCCAATATCACTGATAAACATAGATGCAAAAATCCTCAACAAAATACTAGCAAACAGAATCCAACAGCACATTAAGAGGATCATACACCATGATCAAGTGGGGTTTATTCCAGGAATGCAAGGATCTTCAATATATGCAAATCAGTCAATGTGATACACCATATTAACAAATTGAAGGAGAAAAACCATATGGTCATCTCAATAGATGCAGAGAAAGCTGTCAACAAAATTCAACACCCATCTATGATAAAAACCCTGCAGAAAGTAGGCATAGAGGGAACTTTCCTCAACATAATAAAGGCCATATATGATAAACCCACAGCCAACATCGTCCTCAATGGTGAAAAACTGAAAGCATTTCCACTAAGATCAGGAATGAGACAACGTTGCCCACTCTCACCACTCTTATTCAACATAGTTTTGGAAGTTTTAGCCACAGCAATCAGAGAAGAAAAGGAAATAAAAGGAATCCAAATCGGAAAAGAAGAAGTAAAGCTGTCACTGTTTGCAGATGACATGATACTCTACATAGAGAACCCTAAAGATGCTACCAGAAAACTACTAGAGCTGATCAATGAATTTGGTAAAGTGGCAGGATACAAAATTAATGCACAGAAATCTCTGGCATTCCTATACACTAATGATTAAAAATCTGAAAGTGGAATCAAGAAAACACTCCCATTTACCATTGCAACAAAAAGAATAAAATATCTAGGAATAAACCTACCTAAGGAGACAAAGGATCTGTATGCAGAAAATTATAAGACACTGATGAAAGAAATTAAAGCTGATACAAAGAGATGGAGAAATATACCATGTTCTTGGATTGGAAGAATCAACATTGTGAAAATGACTCCACTACCCAAAGCAATCTACAGATTCAATGCAATCCCTATCAAACTACCACTGGCATTTTTCACAGAACTAGAACAAAAAATTTCACAGTTTGTATGGAAACACCAAAGACCCCGAATAGAAAAAGCAGTCTTGAGAACCTAAAACGGAGCTGGAGGAATCAGGCTCCCTGACCTCAGAATATACTACAAAGCTACAGTAATCAAGACAACATGGTACTGGGACAAAAACAGAAATATAGATCAATGGAACAGGATAGAAAGCCCAGAGGTAAACCCACGCACATATGGTCACCTTATCTTTTATAAAGGAGGCAGGAATGTACAGCGGAGAAAGGACAGCCTCTTCAATAAGTGGTGCTGGGAAAACTGGACAGGTACAAGTAAAAGCATTAGATTAGAACACTCCCTAACACCATACACAAAAATAAGCTCAAAATGGATTAAAGACCTAAATGTAAGGCCAGAAACTATCAAACTCTTAGAGGAAAACATAGGCAGAACACTCTATGACATAAATCACAGCAAGATCCTTTTTGACACGCCTCCTGGAGAAATGGAAATAAAAACAAAAATAAACAAATGGGACCTAATGAAACTTCAAAGATTTTGCACAGCAAAGGAAACCATAAACAAGACCAAAAGACAACCCTCAGAATGGGAGAAAATATTTGCAAATGAAGCAACTGACAAAGGATGAATCTCCAATATTTACAAGCAGCTCATGCAGCTGAATAATAAAAAAACAAAGAGCCCAATCCAAAAATGGGCAGAAGTCCTAAATAGACATTTCTCCAAAGAAGATATACAGACTGCCAACAAACACATGAAAGATTGCTCAACATCATTAATCATTAGAGAAATGCAAATCAAAACTACAATGAGATATCATCTCATACCGGTCAGAATGGCCATCATCAAAAAATCTATAAACAATAAATGCTGGAGAGGGTGTGGAGAAAAGGGAACACTCTTGCACTGCTGGTGGGAATGTGAATTGGTACAGCCACTATGGAGAACAGTATGGAGGTTCCTTAAAAATCTACAAATAGAACTACCATATGACCCAGCAATCCCACTACTGGGCATATACCCTGAGAAAACCATAATTCAAAAAGAGTCATGTACCTAAATGTTCATTACAGCTCTATTTACAATAGCCAGGAGATGGAAACTACCTAAGTGTCCATCATCGGATGAATGGATAAAGAAGATGTGGCACATATATACAATGGAATATTACTCAGCCATGAAAAGAAACGAAATTGAGTTATTTGTAGTGAGGTGGATGGACCTAGAGTCTGTCATACAGAGTGAAGTAAGTCAGAAAGAGAAAGACAAATACCATATGCTAACACATATATATGGAATCTAAGAAAGAAAAAAATGTCATGAAGAACCTAGGGGTAAGACAGGAATAAGGACACAGACCTACTAGAGAATGGACTTGAGGATATGGGGAGGGGGAAGGGTAAGCTGTGACAAAGTGAGAGAGTGGCATGGACATATATATATACACTACTAAACGTAAAATAGATAGCTAGTGGGAAGTAGTCGCATAGCACAGGGAGATCTGCTAGGTGGTTTGTGACCACTTAGAGGGGTGGGATAGGAAGGGTGGGAGGGAGGGAGACGCAAGAGGGAAGAGATATGGGAACATAGGTATATGTATAACTGATTCACTTTGTTATAAAGCAGAAACTAACACAACATTGTAAATTATACTCCAATAAAGATGTAAGAAAAAAAAAAGAAAAGAAAACTAAAGACTATTATCCTTATGAAAATATATGCAAAAATCCTCAACAAAATATTAGCAAGTCAAATCCAGAAATACATAAACATAATGCACCTCGACCAAGTGGGGTTCCTTCTGTGAATGCAAGAGTAGTTAAAAAATCAATTAATGCAATTCACCCTACTAAAAGTCTGAAGAAAGAAAACCACTTAGTTATATAAATAGATGCAGAAGAACCTTGACAAAACACCTATCATGATAAAACTCCCAGCAAACTAGAGTAAAAATGAACTTCTACAAGCTGACAAAAGGCATCTACAGAAAACCTATAGGTGACATCATATTTAATGATCAAAAACTGAGTGCTTGGCCTCTACTAAAGGAAAAAGCAAGGATGTCTGCATTCACCAGTCCAGTTCAACGTTATACTGAAAGTCTTAGCATAATATAGGAAGAAAAAGAAACAAAAGGCACATAGATCAGAAAGGATAAAATAGAATGTCCTTATTCTCCAACAACAAGATCATCCATATAGAAGGTCCCAGGAAATCTACCTCTTAGAACTAATAAGTGAGTTTAACAAGGTTGTAACCCACAAGATCAACACACAAAAATCTACCTTCAATTATATTTCTATATACAAGCAATGAACCACAGTAGACCAAAACTGAAAAATGAATACCATTTACAATAGCTACCAAAAATGAATACTTACGGTGTAAATCTAACAAAACATGTATAGGTGTTGAAAACCAATCTAAGACCAAGAGATTATAGGATAGATTCCATCTCCCTAGTAGTTTTCACAATGACCCTTCCACTCTCTGAAGAGTAGAAGTTTTAAGACCCTTTTTCTAGAGTTAACCCTGACAAAAGCATGTGCCTAACATTGGTTAAGTTCAAATGAGCTTAACCAATGGACTAGAAATACATCCATTGTTGCATTGGGCTTTTGTCCAAATAGAAAGAGGAAAAAATATGGGCAGGAACTCAGAATGCCAAATAATTTGCCTATCATATACAAACACACATATCCCACCCTTCCCATCTACTGGGAGGTCCTTGACAGAGGGTCAGTCATAGAACACAAGACAGGCAAACTCACCCAGTTTTTATTGTGGAGATTTTTTTCCAACCTAACTCCAAAACGATCCCCCTATAAAGTTAAATGAGACTACCTGGAAATCAGGAATTGTTCAGACTAAAGGAATTCATCCATTCAAAAGATTTGTACTCTGCCAAGGACTGAGAAACACAGTTGAAGTCTCTCTCTTAAGGAGCTAACAGTCTAATGGTGAATACAGATATTAAACAAATAAATGCAGGAAGTTAAATACCCAGGAAACTGAGGGGAGAGGATTTCTATGATTTAGGAAGGAGTTGATCTAATCCACCTATACCAAGATATCTGAGATGATGCCTTAATATGTCTTAAACATGTTTCCCCTTATCAATCAATTAGTAGAAAAAAAAATCCAAATTGGGAGGGAGAAATAGGAAGAGAGACAAACTGAGGAAACAAAAGGTCTATCACCTGGCCCCAAAATATAACATGATAATAGTGTATCATGCACTCAGCTTCTTTTTCAGGCGATTGGTGAAAGAAATGAAGAGAGCAATGAGCTCCATCTAGTGGCCAATACAAGTATTTTAATTTTTCTTCACAGTATTTTATCACTACCTGATATCACCTAAATTTGTTTGTTCATATTTATTGCCTGTCTCCCTCAATAAAACATAAGCTCCATGTGGGCAGAAACTTTCTCTATTTTGTTCATCATGGAATCAGCAGGATCTAGAAGGCCGTCAGGCACATAGTAAGCCCTCCATTTTAAACACACGAATGATTATCTTATATACAACATTTATCATCCCAACCGCATTCCTGATGCTTTTCCCTGAAAGTTTACCATTTATCTAAAGTCATATTGAATGTTTCTAGAATTTGATAGTTATTTGTATTCTTGTACTATGTAGAAAGGAATCTTCTCCTTCTTTCTCCCCCCAAAGGATTTCGTCATTATCCCTTCTTTAGAGACCTAGAGAACCTGGTGTCAATTTATGTTCCTGCCACTGCTTTGGGGATCTACCTGGCATAAAGCATGCAGTACTGACTTTGGACCAGCAGCAGTGCCAAAAGGACACTGCACAGCACAACAAATTGAGGGAGCAAAGGTCAGTAGCCATAAACATCCTCCAGGAGCTGAGAACGTGCCTAGAGGGCTCTGAAAGCTGAAAAGCTCCAGTGTGAGCCACGAATTCCAGAGGCAAAGTCAGATTGAGAAAGGAACACAACACTTCCCCAAGAAGAGCAATTTCTACCAGGTTCTAAGGCAGTGATACTTACTTGTGTAGCAGCATTTTTAAATACACATTAGCCAGAAGCCACAACCTAATCCATGTTTTGGAGGGCACAGTACTTGACAGTGTTTCCACAGCACAATTTTTATTGTTATATGTTACATATGGAACCCATGTTTTGAATGAATTTTTTTTAACCAACTGAAATGTAAAGTCAAAATTCATTTTCTCTTTTAAAAAATTGTTCAAAGATTGTGAAGCCTTTCTCGTATTGAGTACCCAGTACTAACAATTGAATTGCTATAAATCCAGCCAAATGTGTATGTGAAAATATACACAGGCAGGCGAACAGATAGATAAATAGATACACAGTTATGCTGCACAACATTTCTGTGGGCAAATGAACAATTTCTACTACAGTTTTTGAAATATTTAAGCTAATGTTTGTACAGCTATTATTACCTGGCTGAAAAGCATTAATTTACAGTAATAATACATATCCGTACTCAAAATATTCCATTTTAAATAGCTACATGAGGCTGAAAACTAAACATAACTTTTTCTTTTATACAGCAGGTTCTTATTAGTTACCTATTTTATACATATTAGTGCATATATGTCAATCCCAACCTCCCAATTCATCCCACCACAACCAACCCCAGCCCCACTTTCCCCCTTGGTGTCCACATATTTGTTCTCTACATCTATGTCTCTATTTCCACCTTGCAAACCGGTTCATCTGTACCATTTTTCTACATTCCACATATATGTGTTACTATATGATATTTGTTTTTCTCTTTCTGACCTACTTCACTCTGTATGACAGTCTCTAGGCCCATCCACGTCTCTCCAAAAGACTCAGTTTTGTTCCTTTTTATGGCTGAGTAATATGCCATTGTATATATGTACCACATCTTCTTTATCCATTCGTCTGTTGATGGGGATTTAGGTTGATTCCATGACCTGGCTATTGTAAACAGTGCTGCAATGAACATTGGGGTGCATGTGTCTTTTTGAATTATGGTTTGCTCAGGGTATATGCCCAGTAGTGGGATTGCTGGGTCGTATGGTAGTTCTATTTTTAGTTTTTTAAGGAAGCTCCATATTGTTCTCCATAGTGGCTGTATCAATTTACATTCCCACCAGCAGTGCAAGAGGGTTCCCCTTCCTCCACACCCTCTCCAGCATTTGTTGTTTGTAGATTTTCTGATGATGACCATTCTAACTGGTGTGAGGCAATACCTCATTGTAGTTATTTTTTTCTTCTTTTTTTCTTTTTTTTTAATTTGCAGAACGCGGGCCTCTCACTGTTGTGGCCTCTCCCGTTGCGGAGCACAGGCTCCGGACGCACAGGCTCAGAGGCCATGGCTCACGGGCCCAGCTGCTCCGTGGCATGTGGGATCTCCCCGGACTGGGGCACGAACCCGTGTTCCCTGCATTGGCAGGCGGACTCTCAACCACTGTTCCACCAGGGAAGCCCCTCACTGTAGTTTTGATTTGCATTTCTCTAATAATTAGTGATGTTGAGCAGCTTTTCATGTGCTTCTTGGCCATCTGTACATCTTCTTTGGAGAAATGTCTATTTAGGTCTTCTGCTCATTTCTTGATTGGGTTGTTTGTTTTTTTAATATTGAGCTGCATGAGCTGTTTATATATTTGGGAGATTAATCCTTTGTCCATTGATTCATTTGCAAATATTTTCTCCCATTCTGAGGGTTGTCTTTTCATTTGTTTATAGTTTCCTTTGCTGTGCAAAAGCTTTGAAGTTTTATTAGGTCTCATTTGTTTATTTTTGTTTTTATTTCCATTACTCTAGGAGGTGGGTCAAAAAAAGATCTTGCTGTGATTTATGCCAAAGAGTGTTCTTCCTAAGTTTTCCTCTAAGAGTTTTATAGTGACCGGTCTTATAATCAGGTCTTTAATCCATTTTGAGTTTATTTTTGTGTAGGGTGCTAGGGAGTGTTCTAATTTCATTCTTTTACATGTAGCTGTCCAGTTTTCCCAGCACCACTTATTGAAGAGACTGTCTTTTCTCCATCGTATATCCTTGCCTCTTTGTCATAGATTAGTTGACCATAAGTGTGTGGGTTTATCTCTGGGCTTTCTATCCTATTCCATTGATCTATATTTCTGTTTTTGTGCAAGTACCATGTTGTCTTGATTACTGTAGCTTTGTAGTATAATCTGAAGTCAGGGAATCTGATTCCTCCAGCTCCATTTTTTTCCCTCAAGACTGCTTTGGCTATTTGGGGTCTTTTGTGTCACCATACAAATTTTAAGATTTTTTGTTCTAGTTCTGTAAAAAATGCCATTGGTAATTTGATAGGGATTGCACTGAATCTGTAGATTGCTTTGGGTAGTATAGTCATTTTCACAATATTCATTCTTCCAATCCAAGAACATGTTATATCTCTCCATCTGTTTGTGTTGTCTTTGATTTCTTTCTTCAGTGTCTTATAGTTTTCTGTGTACAGGTCTTTTACCTCCTTAGCTTTATTTCTAGGTATTTCATTCTTTTTTTTGCAATGGTGAATGGGATTGTTTCCTTAATTTCTCTTTCTGATCTTTCATTGTTAGTTTATAGGAATGCAAGAGATTTCTGTGCATTAATTCTGTATCCTGCAACTTTACCAAATGCATAGATAAGCCCTAGTAGTTTTCTGGTGGCTTCTTTAGGATTATCTATGTATAGTATCATATCATCTGCAAACAGTGACGTTTTTACTTCTTTTCCCATTTGAATTCCTTTTATTTCTTTTTCTTCTCTGATTGTTGTGGCTAGGACTTCCAAAACTATGTTGAATAATAGTGGCTAGAGTGGACTTGTCTTCTTCCTGATCTTAGAGGAAATGCTTTCAGTTTTTCACTATTGAGAATGATGTTCCCTGTGGGTTTGTCATATATGGCCTTTATTATGTTGAGGTATGTTCCCTCTATGCCTCTGGAGAGTTTTTATCATAAATGAGTGTTGAATTTTGTCAAAAGCATTTTCTGCCTCTATTGAGATGATCATATGGTTTTTATTCTTCAATTTGTTAATATGGTGTATCACACTGATTGATTTGCGTATATTGAAGAATCTTTGAATCCCTGGGATAAATCTCACTTGATCATGGTGTATGACCCTTTTAATGTGTTGTTGGATTCTGTTTGCTAGTATTTTGTTGAGGATTTTTGTATCCATATTCATCAGTGATATTGGTGTGTAATTTTCTTTTTTTGTAGTATCTTTGTCTTCTTTTGGTATCAGGGTGATGGTGGCCTCGTGGAATGAGTTTGGGAGTGTTCCTCCCTCTGCTGTATTTTGGAAGAGTTTGAGAAGGATGGGTGTTAACTCTTCTCTAAATGTTTGATAGAATTCACCTGTGAATCCATCTGGTCCTGGATTTTTGTTTGTTGGAAGATTTTTAATCAGTTTCAATTTCATTACTTGCGATTTGTCTGTTAATATTTTCTATTTCTTCCTGGTTCAGTCTTGGAAGTTTATATGTTTGTAAGGATTTGTCCATTTCTTCCAGGTTGTCCATTTTATTGGCATAGAGTTGCTCGTAGTAGTCTTTATGATGCTTTGTATTTCTGCGGTGTCCGTTGTAACTTCTCCTTTTTCATTTCTAATTTTATTGATTTGAGTCCTCTCCCTCTTTTTCTTAATGAGTCTGGCTAAAGTTTTATCAATTTTTTAAATTTTCTCAAAGAATCAGCTTTTAGTTTTATTGATCTTTGCTATTGTTCTCCTCGTTTCTATTTCATTTATTTCTGCTCTGATCTTTATGATTTCTTTCCTTCTACTAACTTGGGCTTTGTTTGTTCTTCTTTCTCTAGTTCCTTTACGTGTAAGGTTAGATTGTTTGAGATTTTTCTTGTTTCTTGAGGTAGGATTGTATAGCTATAAACTTCGCTCTTAGAACTGCTTTTGCTGCATCCCATAGGTTTTGGATCATCTTTTTTCGTTGTCATTTCTCTCTAGGTATTTTTTGATTTCCTCTTTGATTTCTTCAGTGATCTCTTGGTTATTTAGTTACTTATTGTTTAGCCTCCATGTGTTTGTGTTTTTTTAAATTTTTCTTCCCAGTAATTGATTTCTAATCTCATAGCGTTGTGGTTGGAAAAGACACTTGATATGATTAAATTTTCTTAAATTTACCAAGGCTTGATTTGTGACCCAAGATGTGACCTATCTTGGAGAGTGTTCTGTTTGCACTTGAGAAGAAAGTGTAATCTGCTGTTTTCGGATGGAATGTCCTATAAATATCAATTAAATCTATCTGGTCTATTATGTCATTTAAATCTTGTGTTTCCTCATTAATTTTCTGTATGGATGATCTGTCCATTGGTGTAACTGAGGTGTTAAAGTCCCCCACTATTATGGTGTTACTGTCAATCTCTTCTTTTATAGCTGTTAGCAGCTGCCTTATGTATTAAGGTGCTATGTTGTGTGCATCTATATTTATAATTGTTATATCTTCTTCTTGGATTGATCCCTTGATCATTATGTAGTATCCTTCCTTGTCTCTTGTAACATTCTTTATTCTAAAGTCTATTTTATCTGATATGAGTATTGCTACTCCAGCTTTCTTTTGATTCCCATTTGCATTGAATATGGTTTTCCATCCCCTCACTTTCAGTCTGTATGTGTCCCTAGATCTGAAGTGGGTCTCTTGTAGACAGCATATATATGGGTCTTGTTTTTGTATCCATTCAGCAAGCCTGTGTCTTTTGGTTGGAGCATTTAATCCATTCACTTTTAAGGTAATTATTCAGATGTATGTTCCTGTTACCATTTTCTTAATTGTTATGTGTTTGTTTTTTTAGGTCCTTTTCTTCTCTTGTGTTTTCCCCTCGAGAAATTTTTTTAGCATTTGTTTTAGAGCTGGTTTGGTGGTGCTGAATTCTCTTAGCTTTTGCTTGTCTGTAAAGCTTTTGATTTCTCCATTGAATTTGAATGAGATACTTGCTGGGTAGAGTAATCTTGGTTGTAGGTTCTTCCCTTTCATCATTTTATATATATCATGCCACTCCCTTCTGGTTTGTAGAGTTTCTGCTGAGAAATCATCTGTTAACCTTATGGGAGTTCCTTTGTATGTTATTTGTCCTTTTTCCCTTGGTGCTTTCAATACTTTTTCTTTGTCTTTAATTTTTTGTCAGTTTGATTACTATGTGTCTTGGCGTGTTTCTCCTTGGGTTTATCCTGCCTGGGACTCTGTGCTTCCTGGACTTGGGTGGTTATTTCTTTTCCCATGTTAGAGAAGTTTTCAACTATAATCAATTCAAATATTTTCTTGGGTCCTTTCTCTCTCTCCTGTCCTTCTGGATCCCTATAATGTGAATGTTGTTGCATTTCATGTTGTCCCAGAGGTCTCTTAGGCTGTCTTCATTTCTTTTCTCTTTATTCTGTTCCACAGCAGTGAATTCCACCATTCAGTCTTCCAGGTCACTTATCCATTCTTCTGCCTCAGTTATTCTGCTACTGATTCCTTCTAGTGTATTTTTCATTTCAGTTATTGTATTGTTCATTTCTGTGTGTTTAATTTTTCTATGTGTTTGTTCTTTAATTCTTCTAGGTCTTTGTTAAACATTTCTTGCATCTTCTCAGTCTTTACCTCCATTCTTTTTCTGAGGTCCTGGGTCATCTTCATTATCATTATTCTGAATTCTTTTTCTGGAAGGTTGCCTATCTCCACTTTATTTAGTTGTTTTTCTGGGATTTTGTCTTGTTCCTTCATCTGATGTATAGCCCTCTGCCTTTTCATTTTGTCTATCTTTTTGTGAATGCGATTTTCATTCCACAGGCTGCAGAATTGTAGTTCTTCTTGTTTCTGCTGTCTGTCCTCTAAACATAACTCTTTTGACAGATATAATCATATATATTTGAAGTAGACAACATGGTGATTCCATATATATATATACATTGTAGAATGATTACAAAGATCAAGATAATTAACACATACATCCCCTCACACAATTAACATAGTTAACTCTTTTCTGTGTGGGTGCGTGTGTGTGCATGCGTATGTTGAAAACACTTAAGATTTACTCTCAGCAACTTTCAAGAACATAACTCTTTATAGCGAGAGTGTAAGATGGAAAACACTTTAGGAACTTACAAACCCAGACTTAATTGTCATTTTTTCCTGGAGCAGGTCCTTCCTAGTACTGCTTGAGTATTATGAGTAAAGGAAGAATGTAGTTCTGCCTGCCTGACCCTTAATACCTACAAGGGACAGATGCTGCTTGAGAAGTGGCCTTATTACTCCAGATAATAAGGCATTGCTTGTATCTTCCACTTTGTTCTCCTCTCTGCCATTCTATTGTCGCCTGCAAGGTCCATGTAAAGTGAGATGTCTTTGGTGAGCAAATGAGAGGAGTCAGTAAACCATCACAGCAGTACTATGACTGCATATCAGGAAACCTATACAAAAGATTTAAACAAAATTGAGGTTGATTTCTCTCTTATGTCAATACAGTAGGTCTGGAGCTAGAGTGGTAGCTTCATGATATCAGGTCTCAGGCTCCTTGTCTTCCATACTATTGTTCTACCATCTTCAACTTGAAGATTCTACCTGGTTGTGCAAGAGGGTAGTAGCCAACATGTCTGTACTCAGACTGTCAGGGAAACCACAAACAGAGGGAGCAATAAGGGCATATGATCCTTCAAGACATTTCCTGGAAGCAGCACATATAGCTTCCACTTATATCCCGTTGGCTAGAATTTAGTCATATGGCCCCCACCCAGCTAAAACAAAGACTGGAAATCCAGTCTTTATACCAAGCACTCATATACTCTGCTGAAATTTGGGGGTTGTATTACTATAGAAGAAAAGAATACTAAATATTGGGGCATAACTAGCAGCCCTATCCTAAAGATTCTCTTTCCCTTTTTCTTAAGGAAAAATTGTATAGTACTTAGTAAGAACCAAGCACAATTCTAAGGGTTTTTTTTTTTTTCAGTCTATGAAGTCATTTAATCCTTAAAATAGCACTGTAAGTAATGTTCTATTACACACATTTTACCGATAAGGAAATTGAAATACAGAGAAATGAAGTAACTTGCCCAAGTTTACACCGCTAGAAAATTGCAGAGCTGAGACCTGAACCAGACAGGTTGGCTTGCCAACTAAGCTATACTGCCTTCTCTCTGCTGTATTTCAGAATATTTTTAGCCCTCTGTATGAGAAAGTGGAAAAGACTTTAAAAGGGAGATACCATCTTTTTATTCAGAAAACAAATGAGCACAAGATATAAGAAAAGCACAGCCTTTAGTTATTAATTCCAAGGAGTCACTTACATTTCTGTTTTAAAAGCCAACATGAGTATAAAGAATAACACAGGGCTTCCATGGTGGCGCAGTGGTTGAGAGTCCGCCTGCTGATGCAGGGAACACAGGTTCGTGTCCCGGTCCGGGAAGATCCGACATGCCGCGGAGCGGCTGGGCCTGTGAGCCATGGCCGCTGCGCCTGCGCGTCTGGAGCCTGTGCTCTGCAACTGGAGAGGCCACAACAGTGAGAGGCCCGCGTACCGCAAAAAAAAAAAAAAAAAAAACAATAACACAAACCTTGGCATATGAACAAAGTATTTGAATGCCCAGCATTTGGTCTTCCAATCATTGAATGAACGTGCATGTAAACCAATAACAACAATAAGAGATGGCAAATCAAACATATTTATACTCTCTCTCTCTACTTAAACCACACTGAAATAACAGTGAGGAGGTTCTTTTAAGCCATAACCCTATGAGCAAATGAACAAGGGGAAAGACAGTGACAACAAATTTATAGACCTTAGAAAGCAAACAGGCAGGTAGAAATTGACAGCAGATTCAAAAACGGTTAATCCCAGACTAGTCATAAAGAAAGCCAAAAAAGCAACTAGATCCACCCCCACAGAACTCTCCAAAGGTTCAGGACTAAAAACACGAGGGTCATTTAAAGGCCTTTCTAAGAAACAACTAGATCCTCAGATCCCCACTGCAAGTTTGCACATCCCCACCAAATTTCCTCCTTCACTTCAGCAAGAGATTGGAAGTTTATACTCTGAAGAGGGTAAACAGAGAGTGTATGAATTAGGACAAACTAGGCAGAGGTGACTGTGGAGTGGTAGAGCTGAAAAAGAGGAATAAGTGAATGTCGGCAGAATGAACGTTGTGACCCTAGCCCTCTTTTCTTCCTCTGCCACCACCATAGCCCAGACAACATCATATCTCCCACTAACAACCTCCTAACCTCCTCCTTCCTGCTTCTACTCTCGCCTACCTGCAAGTCTCTTCTCCAAAGTAACTAGAGTGACTTTTTAAAATGTAATTAAGATTATATTATTCCTCTGCTTAAGATCTTCCAATGGCTACACCAATATAAAATTGAAACTTTCTGTGGTCTTCAAGGCTCTGCGTGATCTGGTCCCTGCCTTTCTCTCCACCCTAATCTGGAAGCACTTTCCCCTGGATTACAGTGCATTAGACACACTGGCCTCTTTCTTATTCCTTGCATGCCAAGTTTATTCTCATATCAGAGCCTTTTCAACTGCTATTTTCCTATCCAGAATAATTTTTTGCAAAGTTGTGTCTTTATCATTCAATTCTGGTTCAAATGTTACCTTCTCAAAAAAAGCCTATCCTGACTATCGTATTTAAACTCTCTGCAGTCTCCACCCCTCATTGCTTCTTTCATAGCACTTATCACCATCTGAAGTCATTGTATATACTTACTTGTCTATTGCCTGTTTCTTCCTCTTTAAGGTTTGAGACACTCACTTTCTCTGCCTCATTTCCCCCAGAAGCCTCCACACCTATGTTTCCAATTCACGTATTTGTTAAATATGAGAAAAAGATAAGCAGTACTTGCCATCAGGAACTGAACTGACACTTCCCCTTAAGGCTTCGGTATTGTTAGGAACTAGCCCTGGTGTTCCCCTGTAAAATAGAAAAATCGGACAGAACACTAACATCAGTCACTCTCTGGTTATGATGAAATGAGACAACAGATAAGATCACTCAATAAACTTGCTTAAACTCCAATAAAAACAAGGTCACTGCAAACTACAAAAATAGCAAACCTCCTCTTCTCCTGGTTAGCAAAACCATTGCTTCTTTACCAACTACAGACTTAGCCTTGCAATTTTCCTCCCTTCTTCTACATAAGATGTATTATGATGCCCAATCTAATAATCACCCCCACTTCCAGACAGCACCCAAAACAGCATGAATCTCCATTTCCTTGAACCCTCCCCTCCAAATCACCCAATACATGCTCAAATACTTGTCCCTATTGTACACAAGCATCTCTCCATTCACCTGATAATCTTCTGAATCTCGCAGTACCTAGGTGCAGAGTAGATTCCTTCAACCAGAGATTATCTTTGTTCTTTCTTCTGCAGTTGAATAACAAGCTACTGTTCCCCAACTCCTTCTATCCTCTCATTGTCTTAAATTAGGAGATAAGGAAAATCTACTTATGAAACCTAATTCTTACCAGAACCTCTCCTTTGGCTAACACTGCCCTCAATAAAGGAGTAATTTCTGGTGTTCCTTTTTCTCTTAGCCAATTTTTCTTCTTCACGTTTAAAGTGTCACTTATTTTCCTTCTCAGTTTCATACCCTATTCCATTCCCGGTTCTCTGATCGAATTCGTTTTACTGTTCAGGAAAGTAAAGTTCCTTTTTTTCCCCCCTCACCACCATCATAGGTGATAAATACATCTACAAAACTTTTCGCACACTCTCTTTAGTCTTGCCCTCTCTGGCACCTTCTAACATCGTTCAAACTACATGCTTCCCCTCAGCTAAGCCCTGTGACCCCACAGCTTGCTTTTTCTTCCAAATCAATCCTTTGTCCTATAACCCGCCTCAAATCAATAGGTCACATACATCCAATTAGACCTCAACTTCATACCCAATCCCGGCTATATACAAGCCTCCGCCCCATTCCACCCCTCACCTAGACCCGCGTCTATTGCAAGGCCCTGATCCGGCTCCGCACCTCCACCTGCCAAGTCCAGTCCCGGTTCCCGGCTGTCCTCACAGCACATCACGCCCGAGTCTAGACACCACAGCCAATCCCCGGCCACATCCCCACGCACCTCCCTCCCGCCCCCTTACTCTCCTGTGCCCGGCGCCTTTCACCTCCCCCTTCTCCACGCCCGCCCAGTTGCGTCCAGTCAGCTACCCCGGCCTGTCCCTCAACCAATCGGCGTTTGGAATCCCGACCCCACAGTCAATCCCTTCCAGGCTCCGCCCCCACGTCCGAGTCCCGGCCCATCAGGCTCTTGAGGCTTCGCGGGACTGGAACTCAGGGAGACAAGGTGTTCGCGTGACGGGTGTGAGTGGGGCGCAAGGTGGTCACTTGGTGGGGCTGAGGGCAGTGATCTCGGGTGCGGAGACGCGCGGAGGGAGGTTGGGAGGGAGGGAGGCCTAGCTGGGGTGCGCTCGCCCGGCCGCGCGCCTGGCGGGCTGGGAGAAAGAGCCGGGGCTGGATTTCCTTCAGCATTCGGACTCGCCGTTCGGAGCGGAGGCGGGAGCGCGGGCCTGGGCCGCTGACCCCCGGCCCTGGCGGCCCACGGGGCTGGTAGCAGAGGGTCAGCGCTGGAATTTCAGAGTTTGCTTGCTCTAGAGAGGGAATGGCCCTGAGGTGACTGGTCTTATAGGGTGGGGTCCCTTGGACCCCGGTCCTTGTCTCCTCCTTTTGCGCTTCATTTTTGCAATTTGGGCATTTTGTAAACGGTGTGGGAAGCTGACACCGACTCCAGTTCATCCGTAATCTGTATTCTTCCAGTTCATCCGTAATCGGTATAATCAATTTAAAAAAAGGAACAAGGCTGCTCACTTGCCACGTAAGTGACTCTTAGTGGAACCCATAGTTTTTAAGATAAAAGAGAAAAGAGGCCCAATCTGTTGCTTTTGGAGACCCCAGCCAGTACGGACATTCTTCCGTCTTGCTGGCGCGCGGCTCCCCCGCTGCTACCTGAGGGTGCAGCCGGGCAGCTGGCTCCTTCCACACTGGGCTGCACACCCACCATTACAAAGTTAACTCACGTGGGGCTGAAACCAAACTCGTGACAACTTAAACCGGACAGCCAGATTCCTTCCCTCTGCAGAAATTTGTAATTAATTACACGAATCCCATTTTCACAAAACAGCTTTTCAGCAATTTCAGGATCATGTCTCCTAACTTAAGTCTTGTGCCGGCTCAGTATGGCTGATTTTTCCCATTCTTGCTTCAGTGACATGGCTTTGAGGCTTATTCCCACTGTATTTCCCGCGCCAGTACCTTGTTCACCTCCTATATGCCCTATGTTGTATCAGTAAGCCTTATAAACATTCTAGAAGTGGACCAACAGGTACAGCGTGAGGTGGAAATAAACTTTCCTTGGGTCAGACTCTTAACCTGGGTTGTGCATTCATTAGCACTAGGCCTTTTTGCAGTCACCTCACATTAATCTTCCTTGAGCTTGCTGTTAACCTGAACATCTGTACTTTGTGAAATTCACTAAATCTTTTCCTACCTCTCCTCCACATATGCAAAGTGGTTATGAATTGATTATCTGGGTTTAGGTCCAGAGTTTCAAACTTTTTACAGTTCATCTTGACTGCTTTATTCATCTTTTAGCTCTGGATTCTCCAACAATCCATCAGCCTTCTCAGCTTCAGGTCCCCTCAAGCTGTGCCACACATATCTTCTGTATCTTCATTTTAAACAGCCTACACCAATGATAATAAATAGTTTAATTTTCTATTGATCATGTGTATATGACTGTGGAGTTTATCTTATGTATAGTATGCCATAATCAGGTTTACTAGATACCCTGATTCACAATTTCCTGATTTTCTTCACAGAACTCTGTTTTTAAGTATAAATGAAACAGTGAAAATATTGTTTAAAATGAAAAGCCATATACCTTTTGATTTTGTCCAACTTTTCAATTACATCCCAATCTATTCATTTAGCTTCTCGGTGAATATGCATATGAAATGTTAATTGCTTTAGAAAAGTGCTGCTCAAAAAATGTTTATTTAAAGTACAGAAGAAAAAAGCTTCAGGGGTTCTGAATTTGTATCTATCAGCCTGCTTAGATTTCTTTGGAGCCGATAATTCACTGGTGCCCTCACAGTTCCTTTTACAATGAAATTACCTAGTGAGAGAGTAATGAGTGAGAAGAAAAAAGATCTGGGCATTGAGGAATTCTGTCATTTAAGTTTGGGAAAATGAGAGATTGTCATAGGTCAAAAGCCAAGGGAAAATGGTGTTTCTGGGAGGAGACAGGGCTTGACCAGCTGATCTAAAGCTGCAGAGAGCTCAAGGAAAGTGAGAATTGCAAAATGTCCAGTGAATTTAACAATATGAATGTCAAAATTGACTTGCGCAAGAGCTGCTTCTATGGAATGATGGGTACAAAAATCAGATTGCACTGGGTTAGGGAGTATAGATTGAGGAAAGGGGACAGTTAATAAAATGATATGTTTTCATTGGGTTGGCCAAAAAGTTCGGTTTTTTCCAATAAGATGGCTCTAGTAGCACTTGGTTGTCTTTAACTTCATTCGAAACAATTTTATTAGATTGTATTGTGACAGCTTTCAAATCAGTGTGCATTTTTAAAAAACTTATCAAAATTGGTGAATTTTTGTATAGCCATTTTAATATTGACGATGGAAGAAAAAAGCAATATTTTCTGCATATTATGCTTTATTATTTCAAGAAAGGTAAAAACGCAACCTAAGCGCAAAAAAAGATTTCTGCAGTGTATGGAGAAGGTGCTGTGAGTGACTGAACGTGTCAAAAGTGTTTTGTGAAGTTTTGTGCTGGAGATTTCTCGCTGGGTGACGCTCCATGGTTGGGTAGACCAGTTGAAGTTGATAGTGATCAAATCGAGACATTGATTGACAACAATCAACGTTATACCACTTGGGAGATAGCTGACATACTCAAAATATCCAAATCAAGCATTGAAAATCATTTGCATCGGCTTGGTTATGTGAATCACTTTGATGTTTGGGTTCCACATAAGTTAAGCGAAGAAAACCTTCTTGACCGTACTTCCGCATGCAATTCTCTACTTAAACGTAATGAAAATGTTACGTTTTTAAAACAAATTGGGACAGGCGATGAAAAGTGGATACTGTACAATAATGTGGAATGGAGGAGATCATGGGGCAAGGGAAATGAACCACCAGCAACCACATCAAAGGCTGGTCTTCGCCTAAAGAAGGTGATCTTGTGTATATGGTGGGATTGGAAGGGAGTCCTCTATTATGAGGTCCTTCCAGAAAACCAAACGATTAATTCCAACAAGTACTGCTCCCAATTAGACCAACTGAAAGCAACAGTTGACAAAAAGTGTCCGGAATTAGTCAACAGAAAACACATGATCTTCCATCAAGATAATGCAAGACCACATGTTTCTTTGATGACCAGACAAAAACAGCTTGGCTGGGAAGTTCTGATTCATCTGCCATATTTACCAGACATTGTACCTTTGGATTTCCATTTATTTCGGTCTTTATAAAATTCTCTTAATGGAAAAAATTTTAATTCCCTCGAAGACTGTAAAAGGCACCTGGAACAATTCTTTGCTCAAAAAGATAAAAAGTTTTGGGAAGATGGAATTATGAAGTTGCCTGAAAAATGGCAGAAGGTCGTGGAACAAAACAGTGAATTCGTTGTTCAATGAAGTTCTTGGTGAAAATGAATAATGTGTCTTTTATTTTTACCTTAAACTTTTTGGCCAACCCAATAACTAGAGGAGACTTGAGCAAGGAAAGCTGAATATGCCGAGGAGAGGGGTAATAATCAATGGAGCAAAGTCTCTGTGGAGGGGAGAGGAATGACATCTAAGTCATGGGAGGAGGGACTGTCCTTTTGTAGCAGGGTCACTTCCTTTATTATAGTAGGAAGAAAAAAGGAATATTTTTAGGTTTGTTTTTTTACACGTGGGTAGGTTGAAAGAATTCACGTCTGATGGCTTCTGTTTTCTCTGTGATAGAGAGCAAGGTCATCTGCTTAGACTAAGGAGGGTTTTATGTTAGAGGAGTGTGGGAAAAATTTAATCATTTTGTACTATGGGAGAGAAATATTGCCTATTCTCTTATGGCTTTTGGGTGGGCCCAAGAATTAAACTGACATAATACAGATTAACAGGAGAAAAGCACACATTTAATAAAAGTTCTGTGTGACACAGGAACTTTCACAAGGAAATGAAGACCCAAAGAAGTAGCAAAACCAAGTGCTTTTATGCTAGATTGAACAAAGAGAGGCCATTGTGGAAAAGTAACCAAAAAATATAGGGAGACTAAAGGAAGATAAGAATTATTTTAACAAGGTCTGTTTGTACAGAATTCTCTCAGCTTTAACTCCCTGTCTAAGAGTGTTTCTTTTTTCCCAGTATAGGGCAGGTATCTTTCACATGGGAATTTTATCTCCTGTTTTCAGGAAGAAAGGGGGAGATCAGATCACTCTTCTTGCCTCGGCTGTTTTTCCAGTGCCTTTAGCTCACAATAATCCTTAGGCCAAAGTGGCAATTTTTGGGGGAGTATATTCTCCCATCCTGTACCTATAAAATATAGTAGAAATGCTGGAGAGTGTTGGGGGTCAATTTGAGATTAATGACCATAATTTGTGGTGAAACCGATCCTATCCTGTGTGATTTTCTCCAGCAGGCCACAGCTTCATGGGCCATAGGAAAAACAGACACTGTAATTGAGTTCATCCAGGGCCAGGGTTTTATAGATACCTATCTATAAAAGACAGACGGGGAGTTAGGGCATTGTAAAGAACATTATTGAAGCAGTGGAACTGGCGTCTAAATTGGAAAATAAAGGAAGGTGAGGTCTGATTGAGAAAAGGAGAGGCAGCCTCCTAGAGATCTTGATGATATTTAAGAATAGTAATCATTGGAATAAGTAAGCAAATTGGAAGGATAGGTAGTTTATGGTCAAAGATCAGAATACTTCAATTAATTGTTTTGGAATTAGACCAGATTGAGGTAATGGCAAGGTGCAGGGTGTGACTATAGGAGAGAGTGCCTAGGGTGGGATGGAAGAGAATAGTGATGGGCACAGGGATGTCAGTTGTTGGATGGACCATCTCTGAAGACATGGGAATTACCTGGGATGATCACAGTACTTAGAGTTGAGAAGAAAACTGTGTGCCTAATGACAAAATCTCTAATGAATGACAAGGAGTTATCAGCAGGCCAGAAGATAATATCATTGAAGCAGATGACGGAAGTAGTAGTCTGGTAATGGTAAAATAGACGGTAAGAAAGAGATAAGTGAGGCATATACAAGCAAAAGCTGACACTGAGGCATATAGGAGTGGTATCTTCAGGGAGCAATAAGGTTTCAGTTCAAGCTAGGAGGTACAAGGAACACTCTGAAACCATAAAGATGTAATGGGATTCGCTGAGAATGGTGCAGCCGTTCCGAAAGACACAGTAGAAAGTTTGGAAAGTGGAAGAGAAATGAAGGGCTGGGTCAGTTTCCAGGCAATACTTTGCATTATGGTGGTAATGTGCTGCAGAAAACAGGGAAGAAGAGGTGGGAATCAGGCTTTGGGATTTCCAGATGAAAACAGGTAGATTTAGTGTCAATTTCCAAAGGGGAATGGGTATTGAGGTGTGGTGGCCAGAGGGTGTGGCTCACCCAACCTGGGGGGAATCTCCCAAGACCTGCAGCCTGAGGTCACACACAACCAGCCACTGACGTACAGTACTTTCTGAGATTACCTTGAAACCAAGGATTCATTTATTCATCTGTTTTGAAGTATGGGGAAACTAAGGCCCACCAAAGGTCAGGGAATTGTCCCAGGATAGAAACCTTTTTTTAATATCAAAAATAAGGGTTAGAATCCAGGTATCCTGACTCCTAGTCCTGTTTGCTCCCCTCCCAGCTCCCCAACCCCATTTATCTGAAGAAGGTAGAAGAGGTTTCTCTCACTTTTCTACTTGCAAGAAAGAATTTTACTTATACTTTCCTTAATAACAAATAAATTAGGTTGAATTTAAATAAATGGGCATTTTTTTTCTGAAAAATATATTGTCCTAAATCAAATAACTCTATGATACTGAATGAAGATTGTTCAACATAGTCACTGTTGTTTGGTAATACCTTTCCTCAGAACTAGCCCTACTGCCTAATCCAATTAATATTTTATTCCTGAACAGAACTATTAATGACCAAAGAATAGGCATTTCTTGATTTAAGAAAACCTGCTCTTTGACTTGAAAGACGTAAAACATAAGGGGTAATTATTTACTTTACAAAGGAATCAATATTTCGTAAAAGGACTCATTATAAATAGTTCACTTAAATCATTAATTTATAATGTGATTTTATGTATTCATTCAGTCATTTGACACATTTATTTATCACGTGCCTCCTATGTGCCAGAGAAGACAGTGGTGAACTAAACGCACCAGGACCCCCTGTTCATGGCGCTTACATTAAATTATCAAATGAATGAGTGAGTGGTCAGCCAAACAAACAGAAAGTGCTTTGCAGAGAATTAACCTAAGCTGATGTGATGTAGAATGGCTAAGAGGCTGTCATTTAAGCTGAATTTTATTGACAAGGTAAGGAATTTCCATTTCACTTTTTAAGAAACATCCAATATATTATTTTTCACATCTGTAGCCTTCACATTTTGGTAACTTAAAGAGATTCATAGCTATTGATAGTTTCAGTGGTCCCTTTGAATCAATAAAGTGTGTCTTTTTTTCTAAAAGTTTGATTATTAGAGATGAAGGAAATGCCATCCACTGATAGAACATTGTCAGAGTAAAACCTTATGGGAAGTTTCTGCTTTCCTGAATGCTTTCACTTCTAAATGGCAGTATAATAAGAATTCCATTTTGCTTTGATCTCCCTACTTTGACCCATGATTGATAATGATTTCCTTACAAGTAGAGAAGTAATCTAGATTCATGCCTCTTAGCAAGCCATTTCAATAGATTTCCAGCTACCTAGCTATCTTCTGGAATTGTTGAAGGCAGTACCGCCTGAGAAAATAAGGGAAGATTCATTCGTATATTCTTCATATTTATCAAGGACCTACTATAATCCTTTTCAAACAACTTTCTAAATAACCTGTTTCTAACAACTTTAATTTACTGTTACAAATTGCATTTTTACTAGTGACTTCTCCAGACGATTCTGAAATTTAAGTAGTTCTTAGACTGAAATATTCTGGATTTTATGCCTACTAGGAATGGAACTTTTACTTCCTGTAGTTTAATGCTCTTGACTAAATTAGAACTTTGTTTTTTAAATTCACCATATCCTTACAGATCTCTACTTTAAAACGACACATGCATAAATTTGTATAAGGAGGATTCTATTAGAATGATTCCAGTGATGAGAGATTATATCATAGAAAGAAAACTCAGCTATCAATAAATGTTATTTTTATTTTATACAAGTTTATGGTCTATCACCTAGCTATAAATGTTTAATAGTGATATAAGTATATATTTACTCCCTTTAAAATTTTTTCTTTTGTCCTGTAGCATGTTTTTGGCCCGGGCGAGACTGTGCACCCTTGGCAGTAGACCTAAATTCCTGAAGACAATTTGTGCTTCAAAAATACTTGGACTCTCTACTTCTGCTGTAAGTATTGCTTAATCACTTACAGAAATAATAGTGCACATATTCTGCAGTGTCCAAAAAACATAATTTTTTAGATACTTTATAATTATTTTATTAGAATGGGTATTTCTGTTATATAAACTGAAATTATCTCTTGTCATCAGCTAGACCTGACCTTCACTGGGCAGCTGCTTGCCTGTCTATGTATCAGGCATATTGCTGGGCATTTTATTCAATATCTCACTTTATTTTATTTTTTTTAATTGAAGTATAGTTAATTTATAATATTATGTTAGTTTCAGGTGTACAGTTTAGTGAATCCATTTTTTTGCAGATTATATTTCATCATAGGTTATTATAAGATATTGGGTATAATTCCTTGTGTTACACAGTAAATCTTTGTTGCTTATCTATTTTATGTATAGTAGTTTGTATCTGTTAATCACATACTCCTAATTCTCTCCCCCTGCACACTCTTTGATAATCATAAGTTTGTTTTCTATGTCTGTAAGCCTGTTTCTGTTTTGTATATACATTCATTTGTATTTTTAGATTCCACATATAAGTGCTGTCATATAGTATTTGTTTTTCTCTGTATGACTTACTTTACTAAGCATAATATTCTCTAGGTCCATCCACATTGCTGCAAATGGCAATATTTCATTTATTATGGCTGAGTAATATTCCATTGTATATATACCGCATCTTCTTATGCCAGTCATCTGTTGATGCTTGGGTTCCTTCCATTGTAAATGGAATTTTCTCCCATTCTGTAGGTTGTCTTTTTGTTTCATTGATGGTTTCCTTTGCTGTGTAAAAACTTAAGTTTAATTAGGTCCCATTTGTTTATTTTTTCCTTTATTTCTTTTGCCTTGGGAGGCTAATTAAGAAAATATTGCTACCATTTATGTCAAAGACTGTTTCACATATGTTCTCTTCTATGTGTTTTATGATGTTATATCTTACATTTAGGTCTTCAAGCTATTTTGAGTTTATTTTTGTATATGGTGTGAGGGAATGTTCTAACCTTATTGTTTTACATGTGTCTGTCCAGTTCTCCCAGCACCACTTATTGAGGAGATTATCTTTTCTCCATGTATATTCTTGCTTACTTTGTCATAGATTAGTTGACCACAGCTGGGTGGGTTTATTCCTGGTCTCTCTAGTCTGTTCCATTAATGTGGGTGTCTGTTTTTGTGCCAAAACCATGCTATTTTGATTACTGTAGCTTTGTAGTATTGTCTGAAGTCTGGGAGTGTTGTACCTACTGCTTTGTTCTTTGTCGTCAGGATTGCTTTGGCAATTCTGGATCTCTTATGGTTCCTATAAATTTTTTTTTAACATCTTTATTGGAGTATAATTGCTTTACAATGGTGTGTTAGTTTCTGCTGTATAACAAAGTGAATCAGCTATATGTATACATATATCCCCATATGCCCTCCCTCTTGTGTCTCCCTCCCACCCTCCCTATCCCTATAAATTTTAGGATTATTTATTCTAGTTCTGTGAAAAATTTCATGGGCAATTTGATAGGGATCACATTAAATTTGTAGGTTGCTTTGGGTAGTATGGCCATTTTAACAATATTAATTCTTCCAACTCAAGAGCACAGGTTATCTTTTCATTTCATTGAATCATCTTCAATTTCCTGTATCAGTGTTTTATAGTTTTCAGTGTATAAATCTTTCACCTCCTTCATTAAGTTTCTTCCTAAGTTTTTTGTTTTGTTTTGTTTTTATGTGATTTTAAATAGGATTTTTTTTTACATTCACTTTCTGATATTTTATTACTTGGGAATAGAAAAGCAATAGATTTCTGTATCTTAATCTTGTATTCTACAACTTTGCTGAATTCATTTATTGGTTCTAATGGGTTTTGTGTGAGACTTTATGGTTCTCTACATAGAGTATCATGTCATCTGCAAATAGTGACAGTTTGACCTCTTCCCTTTCAATTTGGATACCTTTTATTTCTTCTTCTTGTCCTATTGCTGTGTCTAGGACTTCCAATACTATGTTAAATAAAAGCAGCGAAAGACAAGGCATCCTTGTCTTGTTCCTGAATTTAGTGGGAAGGCTTTCAGCTTTTAACCATTGAATATTATGTTACCTGTGGGTTTGTCATAAATGGTCTTTATTGTGTTGAAATATGTTCCCTGTATACCCACTTTGACAAGAGTTTTTACCATGAATGGTTGTTGAATTCTGTCAAATGCTTTTTCTGCATCTATTGAGAATACATGTAGTTTTTGTGTTTCCTTTTGTTGATATGGTGTATCACATTGATTGATTTGTGTATGTTGAACCATGCATGTGACACTGGAATAAATCCAACTTGATCATGGTATATGATCCTCTTTAAGTATTGTTGGATTCAGTTTGCTAATCTTTTGTTGAGGATTTTTGCCTCTATATTCATCAAAGATATTGGCCTGTAATAATTTTCTTTTTTTGTAGTGTCTTTGTCTGGTTTTGTATCAGGGTAATGGTGGCCTTGTAGAGTGAATTTGGGAGTTTTCCCTCTTCTTCAGTTTTTTGGAATACTTTGAGAAGAATAAGTTCTTTTTTTGTTTGTTTGGTAGAATTCCCCATTGAAGCCATTGAGTCCTGATCTTTTGTTTGCGAGGAATTTTTATTTTTTATTTTTTTTTTTGCGGTACGCGGGCCTCACTGTTGTGGCCTCTCCCGTTGCGGAGCACAGGCTCTGGACGCGCAGGCTTAGCAGCCATGGCTCACGGGCCCAGCCACTCCGCGGCATGTGGGATCTTCCCGGACCGGGGCACGAACCCGTGTCCCCTGCATCGGCAGGCAGACTCTCAACCACTACGCCATCAGGGAAGCCTGCGAGGAATTTTTTAAATTACAGATTCTGTTTTGCTTCTAGTGATTGGTCTGTTTAAATTGTTTCTTCTTTTTCTTTTTTTCTTTGTGGTACGTGGGCCTCTCACTGCTGCGGCCTCTCCCATCGTGGAGCACAGGCTCCGGACGCGCAGGCTCCCGACGCGCAGGCTCCGGACGCGCAGGCTCAGCGTCCATGGCTCACGGGCCCAGCCGCTCCGTGGCATGTGGGATCTTCCCGGGCCGGGGCACAAATCCATGTCCCCCGCATCGGCAGGCGGACTCTCAACCACTGTGCCACCAGGGAAGCCCCTAAATTGTTTCTTCTTGACTTATTCTTGGCAAGCTGTATGTGTAGAAATTTGTCCATTTTTGCTAGGTTGTCCAGTTTGTTGGCACATAATTGTTCACAGTATTCTCTTTTGTTTTTGTTTTTTTTTTAATCTCTGTGGTAGTGCAATTTCCCCTCTTTCATTGTGTGTTTTGTTTTTCTGGGTCCTCTATCAGTTGATAGTTTCATGGGTGTTCCCTTGTAAATGATTCTTTGATTTTCCCTTGCTGCTTTTTGAATTCTCTCTTTTACTTTTGCTATTTTAATTATGTCTTACTGTAGGTCTGTTTGAGTTCCTCTTGTTGGGGACTCTCTGTGATTCCTATACCTAGATACCTGTTTCCTTCTTTAGGTTTGGGGATATTTCAGCCATAATTTCTTTAAATACATTTTCAATCCCCTCTCTCTCTTCACCTTCTGGAACCCCTATTATACATAGATTGGCACACTTTATATTATCCCATTGATCTCATATGTTGCTTTCTTTTTTTTTTTTATTTGTTTTTCTGTCTGTTGTTCTGATTGGGTGATTTATTTTATCTTCCAGATTATTTCTTGTGTCATTAAGATGGCTATTCATTATTCCTAGAGTGCTTTTGTCTCAGAAATTGTCTCAGAAATTCAATTACCTGTTTTCAGCTGGGTCTTTATAGTTTCTAGTTCCTTGTTGAAACAATCTGTGTTTAGATCAGTTCTCTTTCTTAATCCAGTCAGCATTTTTATTAATAACTCTTTGAACTCAGTGTCTGGTAGACTGATTATATGTTTCATTATTTAGTTTTTTCAGGGGCTTTCTCTTGCTCTTTTAATTGGGAGAATTTCCTCTGCCTTTTCATTTGACTTAACTTTCTCTTTCTCTGTGAACTAGGGAGAAATGGTTATCTATTGTGGTCTTGTAGGGGTGCTTTCATGTTGGAGCATCCCTGTGCAGACTGTGCATATCCTTCAAAGACACAAACCAGTGTCTTTGGTGCAAAGGCTGGTTTTGATATGGATGCCAGCCAGCTCTTCCCTTAGGGTGTGCTGACTGTTATCACCTTGTTAGGGGTTGTGGTTGGTGTTGGAGGATCTAGAGCCTGTGCAGGGTATGAAGCAGGACTTCCTGTCTGCTCTGTGGCTGTCGCCACCCTGTCAGTGGTAGGGTCTGCTCACCAGTTTTTGGAGCAGAAGCACTGAGGCTCTGGATTGATCAGGCTTCATTCCCCTTGAGTGTTTGGCTTGTGAACTCACAGAGGTCTGATGCACCACCTGAGTAGGTGTCTGTGGCTCCACTCAGACACAACCTAAAGTCACATCCCTAACCCTGTTGTGGTTATCCCTGATCTAGTGCAAGGCTGTGGTGTGGAGTAGGCAGGCCAAGCACTCACTAGGCTGGGGCTGGGGCCGGGACATAGTGGCTGTAGGAAATGAGGCGACTATGCTGCCACCAGAGATCTGGGCTGCCTCTGTGGCAGTCTTCTCCTAGGACCTGTCTGCCCAAGATCCAGTGCCAAGTTCTGGCATGGAGTGGGTGGAGCTGGTACACTCATGTGTCTGTGAAAGGGACCTCATCATGTTGGTCGCGGTGGTTCCCAGGCATTGCAGGAGTAAGTGCTAACAATGGCCACCACTCCAGCTGGACCACAACCCAGGCCACTAGGCCATCTCTGTGTCCCTAGATCGAGTCTTCTCCCAGGACGTGTCTGCCCCAGATCTAGTGCCAAGCTGTGATGTGGAGTGGGTGAGGCTGGGGTATTCTTTCTGCTTGGATTGGGAAATGTAGCGAGCCAGCAGCCACCAGTGCAGAGCTCTCTCTGCCCTGTTTATTGGCAGGCCAGACCCCATGTACTCTTCACAGGTAAAGTCTAGGCTTCTCCAGTTCTCTCTGTTCCAGCAATTCTCCCAGCAGCCAGAGGGCTTGTCTCCTCCATGTAGGACCCTGGGACTAGGACACCCTGTCTGTGGCTCAACCCGCTTGCTCCCCAGGGGGAGGATTCTCTCAGACCTTTCAGCTCCCTCACTGTGGCGGAGCTCCCTACCCTAAGCCTTTTTTCCATTCTGCCCAGTTAGTGGAAATCTTTCTTGCAGCTTTGGTTGTAGAGGCGTTCTGTCAGTTTCCAGTTAGTCTTCCATGCGAATCGTTCCACATGTAGATGTATTTTTTTTTTAAACATCTTACTATGCTATATTCAGTCTGTGCATTCTTTTTTTTTTTTTTTGCAAATTTATTTATTTTTATTTATCTGTTTTTTTGGCTGTGTTGGGTCTTTGTTGTTGCGCATGGGCTTTCTCTAGCTGCGGTGAGTGGTGGCTTCTCTTGTTGTGGAGCACGGGCTCTAGGCGCACGGGATTCAGTAGTTGTGGCACGTGGGCTCAGTAGTTGTGGCTCATGGGCTCTAGGGCTCAGGCTCAGTAGTCATGGCATGCAGGCTTAGTTGCTCCGTGGGATGTGGGATCTTCCCGGACCAAGGCTCGAACCCGTGTCCCTGCATTGGCAGGTGGATTCTTAACCACCGCGCCACCAGGGAAGCCCCCTGTAGATGTATTTCTGATGTGTTTGTTAGGGGAGGTGATCTCCATGTCCTCCTACTCTGCCATATTGATCTAATCCCCTTATTATGTCACTTTATATTTACAAAATTCTTCAAGTTATGATTTGTTATAATCCTGTTTTACAAATGAAACAGTGGAGGCTTAAATAGGTTTAGTAACTTGCCCAAGGTCACACAGCTTATAAGTGGCATAACTAAAATACCATTCTCACCTGTATCTAGCTCTGGTATTCTAAGTCTGGCTCTGTCTACTCAAGAAAGGATATTATATAGTGACTCTAAGTGCAGACCAGTTATAGGAGATATGGCAGATTGAGGACTAAGTTATGTAACGAATTAGAAAAGCAAACAAATCCAGAATGTGGGTCATAACCACAGGATAGATTCCTGACTTGGTTTCTTCAACAAGTCAGCACAGGAGAAAAGTGGTGGTGGGTAGTGTTTCAGAGGGACTGCTCTGGGGTGGAAAGAGGCTTAACCACCAGTATGATATATGGACCTTGTTTAGGAACTTGACCCAATCAACAGAAATGTAAAGAGATATTTTTAAAGACACTTAGAGAAATATGACTGTAGATTGGGTATTAGATGATATCAAGGAATCATTGTTAGTGAGCTGTGATGATGACAATGAAGTTATATAAGAGAATATCAATGTTTTTTAGAGATATATACCAAGTATATAGTGGCAAATGACTTAAGGTCTAGGATTTGCTTTAAAATTACTCAGCAATTAAAAAAAAAAGAAAGAAAAGGAAAAGCAGAAGAGATGAAGCAAATGAGGCAAAATCTTGATATCATTACTGAATCTGGGTAACATGTATGTGAGTGTTTTATATTTTGTTGAGTCTTTTAAGTCTACATCCCTACTTTGCATTTCCACTTTGTTTTTTCATTACAGGAACATTCTGTTATTTTCCCGTGCCATCTAGTGGCAAAAGAATGTAATTTGTCTGCTTTTTTGAATGGAGAGCCATACCTTAGAACTAACATCTATTACCTGTGAGATAATTCTGTCAGTGTCTGCTTGCTTGAACAGCATTTTGTCCAAAGGGAGAAAGAGAACATGATTTCACAATACCCCGGCAGCTCTTTTTTTTTTTAAGTTTTTAAAATTTTAATAAACTTTTTTTTTAAAAGAGCATTATAGCTTCAGAGCAAAATTGAGCAGAACCTACAGAGTTCCCATGTATCCCCTGGCCCTCACATGCATAGCCTCTCTTATTATCAACATTCCTCACCTGAGTGGTGTAACTATTACAAACATTGAACCTACCTCGATACATCATTGTCACCCAGAGTCCCCCCCAGAGGCTCTAGAGAGAATCCAGTCCAGCCTCTTCCAGCTTCTGATGGCTGCTGGTATTCTTTGGCTTACGGCCACATCACTCTAATCTTCATTGCCAGCATCTTCAAATCATTCTCTGCTCCATCTTCACATGGCCTTCTCTGTGTGTGTATAATCTCTCTCTGCCTCCCTCTTATATGGATAGCTGTGATTAAATTTAGGGCCCACCTGGATAATCCAAAATTATCTCCTCATCTCAAGATCCTTAATTTAATCACATCTGCAAGGATATAAGGATATATATTGCCCTATAAGGTAACATTCACAGGTTTCAGGGATAAGATGCAGATGTTTGTGGGGAGGTCATTTCTGAGCCAACCACAGTGGGGATTATGGAGAAGATGATCTCAAACAGAGGGAAAAACTTGAATAGAAGCTTCGTAAACAGAAACGCACTGAAGGTAATTAGAGAGTGGCAAGTGGTCCTATGCTGTTGAGTCACTGTATATGAGGCAGCAGCACGGAGTGAGAGAAGGCTGAAAGGAGATTAAGAGCCTTGAGTGCCAGGTTCGAAGTTGAGTTACGTTTCATGGACTGAGGAGAGTCTTTGGAGAGTTTAGAGCAGGCTAGTAGCATCACCCAGTCTGTGTTTTAAGTGTTTAGCTCTGGAGCACTGCAAATGATGGATTAGAGGCAGAATGCCATTGAAATAATTCAACGTGAGGATAATTAAAGAGATAGGATTTCATTCATATGTTCAAAAAATACTTTTGAACACATTACCTTTCATACACGATTTTAGATACTGGAGATACAGCAATGAGCAACACAAGTCTTGTTTTCTGAATTTTTCATTTTAGTGAGAGACAGATCATTACAAGTTAAAATAATTTTAGGTAGTTGTGAATGTCATAAGAAAATGAAATAGAGAAAACTGCTAGAACCATTGGTGGTACTAGGGGGAGAGAGGGGGTGAGTAACATTAGGGCATATAGTTTTGGCAGCCCTCTCTGAGGAGGTTCTATTTGAATAGAGAGCATATCGAATAGAAGGACATAAGGAACCAGCCACATGAAGACCTAAGAGAGGGCATTCTAGGCACAGGACACAGCAATTGCAAAAGCTTTTATATCAGTCAGCTCTGCTGCTGTAACAAAAGCCACCAAATCTTACCTTCTTATAACAGTAGCCGTCCCATTCTCACTCAGGTTTTATGTAGGCTATAAGTCAGCTGTAGCTTTGCTGCAGGTTGCAGCTGCGCTCTGTGTGTTTTTTTAAATTTCAGGATCTAAGGTAAAAATGTAACCCCTACCTGAGTCATGGTCTTCGCACAGTAGAGGAGAGAAGAACCAGAGGCTGCGCCAAACCATGCAACAGCTTTTAAAGTTTCTCCTGGACCTAGTATATGTCACATTCACTCACATTCCATTGACCAGAGCAAATCACATGTCCAATCTCAAAGTCACTCCTTCCGAAAAGGAGGGGTGAATAATTATACAGAGTAATATAATCCGTGACAGATGGGAACAAACCTGGAGTGTTTAAGGCATAGAAAGAAGAAAGGCTCAATGAGAATAGAGAATTTTAGTCTGTTTTGCTCACTGATATATCCCACGAAGAAAAGTGCCTTGTATAAAATAAGTATTCAAGAAATATTTGTTCCATGAGTGAATGAAAGCCAATGTAGTTCGAATATAAGGGAGATACGAGATTGCAATCAATGCATTGGTATATAGGAGGAAACTTAATTTCACCCCTGCCTTAGAATTTGGTTCTCCATTCACCTCTTCCCCGGCTCTCTGTTCCAGACATAGACATTTACACCGCATACCTTCAGCTCTGCCATAGAAGTAGGGTGTCTGTACCCCTCTCCCTATCAGCCTTCCCTTCTAGATGGACTTTCATAGACTGCTGTGACCTGGGACCCCCTCCCATTCTCTAAGGACAGCAGTTCCTCCTATCTTTCTGGAAAATGCTCTTTTCCCCATTCCAAACATATGTTTTGTTAGGCGCTGGTGTATTTGTAAAGATACTACCAGGGGCAGTGACAGGTTCTAGCTTAGGGAGCACATCCAGAGGGGCTGGAGATGGGGAGTCAGGTCTATACCGTTTTTTGATTGGGTAGTAAGTACATTTGAAAAAAAAAAAAGCATCCAAAAAAATGGCATCCTTGGTTGGCTACATCTCTATTTCTCTCATGATCTTGCTTCACACTGCTCTGATATCTTTTCATTATAGTCTTAACAGGCATATTAATATAGTACTTTTTAAATTGGGGAGGGGGGGAGGAGCCATTCAGAGCCCTTCCCTAGAATTTTTGAAATTGGCACCAGAGAAGGCAGCTCTCAGGCCCTCTGTGGTGGTGAAATCGGGAGGTATAACTGTGTTTTGTCTCATGTGGAGAAAAGCAGACAGAGATTGCATAGAAAAGTAGATGAAGCAGAGCCCTGATGAGGTTTACGTTTCTGGTTTCAGTGTTACCTTGTTGCTGGCTGCACCTTTTACCTTCTCATGGTAAAAATAAATTCCTTTTTTCCCTAAGCTGTTGAGATTGAGTTTCTGCCTGTGCAACTAAGAGATCTGATTCATATAGTTTTGGAGCTTCAAAGGCATCTATGCACTGGTCTGTTTCTCACTCTCCAAGCTAGGAAAGAGTATAACAAAGTTTCTTTTTAGTCAGTTTGGGGAACTATCAAATTTCTAGCAGACTCTCAAACTGGTAATGTGTCAATACATCATCTTTCCAAAGGGAAAGAGGCACAACGTTTCTTTTTGAAACAGATCTGTTTAAACATTCACTTTCCACATCAAACTAAAACTGAAGGAAACAAAGCAGGGACCACATATTATACAGAAGAAACATACTACCTAAAATTGCCAAACACTTGAATAATAAATGCACAAACTAGGGGAATGAAGGAGTAAGGTGTGATTCATAACCTGAAATATTACCTACTAATTAAAATTGAAAATTTTATGATGACTAAGAAAATTCATAAAATGTTTAAGATACTCCGTCAAGAGAAAAGGCAAAAAAAAAAACTTTAAAACTCACATGTGATCACAACTATAAATGCCTAATTCATAGCTCTAAAAGATAATATATGTTTAGGCTACCCCAGCAGCCTGGCACCACATTAAAGTCATGCCCATTATACGGGTTCTCCCTTTCTGCTCCAGCCTAGTCTTGAAGTACTTCAGTCCATCTGCTTCTCATGCCTGGTTATTGTCTTCACCTCTCAAAAAATTAGCTTTGTAATTTCTGTTTCTGGCCTTTTCTTGCATTCTTTTTTTCTAAATATTTTTTTTCGGCACGTGGGCTTCTCACTGCTGTGGCCTCTCCCGTTGCGGAGCACAGACTCCGGATGCGCAGGCTCAGCGGCCGTGGCTCATGGGCCCTGCCGCTCCGCGGCATGTGGAATCTTCCCGGACCGGGGCACGAACCTGTGTCCCCTGCATCGGCAAGCAGACTCTCAACCACTGCGCCACCAGGGAAGCCCTCTTGCATTCTTTATCTTTTTTATACTTGACTCATACCCTGTGATTCACAGATATTGACAGCCTTGATTTCCCCAGCTTCAGCTCACCATTTGGGTTTTTTCTACACTTGTCCTATCCCATCTAAATGCATCAGGTCAAACAGGTAGGGCCCTCAAATTACATACAACTGAAACTTGAGTATATTTGAGTCTTAGGATAATGGGTAATATTTTTTTCTTCTTTCCAGACTTTCCTGTTCCAGTACCATTGCAGTAAACATTTTTTTTTAAGTCGAAATGTATTTGACATACAATATTATGTTAGTTTCAAGTGTATTACATAATGTTTTGACGTTGTATACATTATGAAATGATCACAACAATAAGTCTAGTAACCATCTGTCCCCATACAAAGTTATTACAATATTATTGACCATATTCCTTATGCTGTACATTACATCCTTATGTTTTATATTTTACATAACTGGAGGTTTGTTCCTCTTAATCCCCGTTCACCTATTTCACGCCCCCTCCCTTCTGGCAACCACTCATTTGTTCTCTGTATCTGTGAATCTGTTTTCATTTGTTTTTTCTGTTTGTTTTGTTTTTTGGAGTCCACATATAAGTGAGATCATACAGTATTTGTCTTTCTCTGTCTGACTTACTTCATTTAGCATAAGGCCCTCTAGATCCATCCATGTTGTTAAAAATGGTAAGATTTTATTTATTTTTTTATGGCTGAGTATATTCTGTGTGTGTATGTGTATGTGTGTGTGTGTATATATATATATATATACACACACACCATGTTTAATATATACATATATATATATATATATATATATATACACACACACACACACACACACCACATCTTCTTTATCCATTTGTCTATCCATGGGCACTTATCTTGGCTGTTTGTAAATAATGAGGCAGTGAACATTGGAGTGTATATATCTTTTCAAATTAGCGTCTTTGTTTTCTTCGGGTAAATACTCAGAGGTGAAATTACTGGATCATATGGTGGTTCTATTTTTAATTTTTTTAAAGAACCTCCATACTATTTTCCATAGTGGCTGCACCAATTTACAATCCCACCAATAGTGCACGAAGGTTCCTGATGATAGCTATTCTGACAGGTACAGTAAACATTTTAAAGACAATAACAATAAGCTTTTTCTTATCTCTGCCAAGAGTGGAACTTAATGGTGATTCTGTAGAACTGCATTTTTTCAGCTTCACATTAACAACAAAAGATGCTGCTTATTAGTACCCTAGCAGTTTTGCATTTATAACATAGCAGTTCAGTATATGTATGCCAGGTATTAATCTACCTGGGAACAGAAGCCACCTCATGGAGTTAGCTACCCAGAAATTATACAGGCCCTATAGATGTTCCATTGTACACTTGGGGCTCATGTTTAATTCCCCATAGGATTTTAGGTTTATTTTCTTTTCCTAAAACCGGATCTACTCTGGACAATAGTTCTTAGACAGTGAGCATTTGCACCTACTGCTGAATCTTGATGTCTTTGGGCATTGTAGCATGTCTTATACATTTCACTGCTATCTTCGTTTCCTTGGGCTGCCTTAACAAAGTAGCACAAACTGAGTGGTTTCAACAACAAAAATGTATTACCACACAGTTTAGGAGGCTGGAAGTCCAGGATCAAGGTGTTGGCAGGATTGGTTCCTTCTGATGGCTGTGAGGAGGAATCTGTCCCATGTTTGTCTCCCAGCTTCTGGTGATTAGCTGACAAACTTTGGTGTTTCTTGACTTCTAAAAGCATCACCCTGATTTCGGCCTTCATCTTCATATGGCATTCTCCCTGTATGCCAGTCTATCTCCAAATTTCCTCTTTTTATATGAACACCATTCACATTGGATTAGAGCCCACCCTAATGACCTCAACTTAACTAATTACATCTGCAATGAACCTATTACCAAATAACATCACATTCTGAAGTACTGGATGTTAAAACTTCAATGTAAGAATGGGCGGGGGGGGGGGCGGGGAGCACAATTCAACCCATAATAACTACGTATCTCATTATAACTCCAGACTTCATTTCTGCCATGTTGGTGTCAGGCTTAGCCATGAAATTGCTTTGGCCAATAAAATGTGAGTAGAAGTGATGTGTCTGCATCTAAGCAGAAACTTGTTAAGAATTTTTTCCTTCTGCCATGAAACTAGCCATATTCCAGATAGAGGCTATTTCATCAGCCTGTGTCTCAAGAGTTAGAGTGACATGGAACAGAGCAACAGCTAACTTTCAGTGAATATGTAGCACAAGAAGGAAATAACCCCTTATGATTTTAAGCAACCAAGACTTTGGGGTCATGTGTTACTGAAGCATTAACTTAAGGTAGCTGACACCATAAGTTCACTCCTAATGTGTGGGTTTTTTTCATTCATTCATCAGATATTTATTAAGAACTTGCTATGTGCTAGGCATAGCACTGTGTGTTGGACACTCTGATGGTTAATTTTATCTGTCAACTTGCCTAGGCCACACTACCCAGATATTTGGTCAAACACCAGTCTAGATTGTTCTGTGAAGATATTTTTCAGGTAAGATAACGTTTCAATCAGTAGACTTTAAGTAAAGCAAATTACCCTCCATAATGTAATTTGGCCTTGATTCAGTCAGCTAAAGGCTGTAAGAGAAAAAAAAGACTGAGGTTCCCCCAGGAAGAGGGAATTCTGCCTCCACACTGCCTTCAGACTCGAGCTGCAACATGAGCTCTTCCTTGGGTCTCCAGCCTGCTGGAGCTCTGCAGATTTTGAACTTGCTAGCTCCCACAAATCTCATGAGCCAATTCCTAGAAATAAATCGCTATATATATATATATATACACACACATCCTATTGGTTCAGTTTCTCTGGAGAAATCCAATTAATACACAGTCAGTGAACAGTGAACAACCTAGAAATAGTCCTCATAGAGCTTATAGTCTAAGGAAGAATACAGACAAATAAACAGAAAAAAAGACAATGTTATGTAGTAAATGCTGGGAATGCTTCGTGTCATAGGAACACATAGGAGGAGCATCTAACCATGACTTGAGGAATCAGAGAAGCCTCTCTAGAGGAAATGAAGTCTAACTTGAGAACTGAAGGTGGCAGGTAGAATAGGAGTTAGCCAAGTGAAGGGACGAGGTTGTGGAGAGCAGGGCTTAGATCGAATGCAGAACACGCATTCTTAACAGGGGCATTATTGCCCCCAAGAGGGAGAAACTGGTGCTTGGCAGGTGAAATAAATCTTGGTTATTACAATGTTTTGTGACCATCCAAAGCTCAATTCTATCCGACAAAATCTTATTCCTTAATATTTAATGAGGGAGCGGGGGAGACATGATTAGAAAAAATGTCTAAAAAGTCTCCATGGTTGGGGGAGGGGGGTGCACGGTGGTGACAAAAAGAAAAGGCTGAGAAACATTGGTGTAGAAAGACCTTTTGGGTAAGGGAAGGATCACATACGGAGCTTGTGAGAGAAGACTATAGCATATTTAACAGGTCAGAATGGTTGAGGTATACAGTGGGAAGGAACAGAGGCACAGAGAGTCGTGGGAGAAGAGGCTCATCTAGATACAAATGTTAAAGAAAATTAAATCTGAAAAATGCATTTTGACTGCAATTATCCAAATATTTTAGGTGAAATTGGACTTTGTCTAAATTATCTACTGTAGACTATGCTCACTTTTATATATGAATTTCTACTTTGTGTTTGTAGTCATAGATTAAATGAATCATTAACTTTAAACATGTTTTAGAGATGACAAAGAACAACTGTTAGAATACCTTTTCTATCTTTCTCAGAGTTTTAGTTTTATAATTGTAGTCTCTAAAACAGCATCATGTTCAGGTGGGCATTTAATCATTAGGCTGTTCTGGAAGGCACATTAACCTCTGGAGAATTTGCGTGTGATTTACTTCACTGGAGTTTCAAAGATTAAAAATATGAGAGTAAAAAGATATTTTTCTTGGTTCCATTATTGGGAATAGATGAGAACAATGATCTGTTTAATAACCATTATCATTATCTCCCTCCCAGATGGAATTAAAATTACTTTAATATTCTATTAGGAAAATCTTTGCAAAAATGCTGCCAATCTTTTTTTTTTTTTAATTTCCAGCAGCTTGGCAACAATGAACTCAAAACTAATTCAGTGCTTTTGAGAGATAATATAAACTTAATTTTAGACTCTAAAGGACTAAAAAATTGCATGCTCTTCCATAATTTTAGCTTTTAATATTTTTATACCCCAGCCCTAACTTGCTTGATGTGAGTAGACCTGACCTAAATGTCTAATATATATATATATATATTTTTTTTTTTGCGGTACGCGGGCCTCTCACTGTTGTGGCCTCTTCCGTTGCGGAGCACAGGCTCCGGACGCACAGGCTCAGCAGCCATGGCTCACGGGCCTAGCTGCTCCACGGCATGTGGGATCTTCCCAGACCGGGGCACGAACCTGTGTCCCCTGCATCGTCAGGCGGACTCTCAACCACTTCGCCACCAGGGAAGCCCTCTAATATACTTTTTTAAGAGACAGCATTCTAGTAATCAAAGGTCTTGTTAAGTAAAAGACAGTATGCGGAAACAGTACTGAATATGTGTTCTGAAGTCACACTACCTGGGTTCACATCCTGAGTTGAATCTGTTTGGGTTTAAATGCTACTAGGTTTCGTGAATTGGGCAGATGTAAAGTTACATGATCTTATCCTCTGTGTACCTCACTTTCCTCATGTGTAAATTATGGCTCATAATAGAACCACTACATAGAGTTGTTGTAAATATTAAATGAGTTAATTATTTAAGACACTTAGAACAGTGCCTCGTACATACTTAGTACCCAATAATGTTACCTACTATTATTATTATTTAGAACTCCTTATTAAGTAGTTTTAAAACCATTTGTTTTGGTGCTTCCTGTATGCCATACAAGGAACTTAATTGTGAAACTGTTAGTACACCTGGCCTAAAATGATCTTCACAGCATGACTCAAGTATTTATTTATTTATTTATATGTTTTGTTGCACTGGGTCTTAGTTGCGGCTCACAGCCTCCTTAGTTGCAGCTCGCTGGCTCCTTAGTTGTGGCATGTGAAGTCTTAGCTGCGGTATGCGGGATTTTTAGTTGCAGCATGCATGTGGGATCTACTTCCCTGACCAGGGATCAAACCTGGGCCCCCTGCATTGGGAGTGCGGAGTCTTATCCACTGCACCACCAGGGAAGTCCCCTCAAGATATTTCTTTAAACTGACTTTTTTTAGTATCATTATTGTTCTCTTCAGTATAGTTCAGGCCTTTAAATTGATTTATTTTTTAGGCTAGGGTGATATTTTTGTTCTTAGGTGAGAAGATAAACATCTAAGGTTCATAAGGAAAAACACTCCTTAGAGCAGTAGGTGGTAGATGAATTCCTCTTCGGAACTTTGTATTGGCGTCTAGAATTTATCTCTACAGTACTGCTTTTTCCATGGTGCCAATAGGGAAAAGCAAGAGTTACCCATGATTTTCTGGCATTGTTTTTTTTTTTTTTTTTTTGGCAGTACGCGGGCCTCTCACTGCTGTGGCCTCTTCCGTTGCAGAGCACAGGCTCCGGACGCGCAGGCTCAGCGGCCATGGCTCATGGGCCCAGCCGCTCCGCGGCACGTGGGATCTTCCCGGACCAGGGCACGAACCCGTGTCCCCCGCATCGGCAGGCAGACTCTCAGCCACTGCGCCACCAGGGAAGCCCGCATTTTTGTTTTGATTAAAGAAATTTTAAAACCTTTCAATATTTATATCTTTCAGAAAATGTCTTTGAAATTCAAAAATGCAAAACGAATTGAAGGCCTTGATAGCAATGTGTGGTGAGTACATTAGAATAAACAATAATCATTGGGTGAAGTTTTTTTCCTCCACATGTTTATATCCTTATTTGGGAATTTTTAGCTGTATCTATAGTCTATAAATAAAACCACTTATTTTAATTCATCCATTCAGTGGAAATGGAAGGAAATAATGATTCATACACTGATTTATTCACTTAGCAAAGGTCCTGAGCTAGGCACTGGAAATGGACAGAGAAAATGACAGATTGGGTGGATGCCCTTGTGGAACTTACCTTCTAATCCATCAACTTTTCCTATTAGCCCTCCTTTCTAATGGTTGATAAGAGAACCTAGCAGCAGATGGTTGAGAAAAATATTTATGTGATTAAAATATGGGCATCATGGAACTGAGATTTGTAAGAAACATTAAGTTCATCAGTTCAGCCATAATTTTTCCGGGTAAAGTCATTTTGTAGACGGTAAAATTTTTGTCGTGAACTCATTAATTTTGTTTGATCTGTAAGACTAAACTAAGTCTTATTTTTCAGTTTCTAAAGACTATGAGGTATAAACAGCTAACTTTGTAATTTTAGTACTTACTAATATTAGTATTTTTTACCTTAGGATTGAATTTACCAAGTTGGCTGCAGACCCCTCTGTTGTGAATCTTGGCCAAGGCCTTCCAGATATATCCCCTCCTGTATATGTAAAGGAAGAATTATCAAAGATTGCAGCAATTGATAGTCTGAATCAGTACACACGGGGCTTTGTAAGTATATGAGGACTCTGTGGGGTGTGAGCTTGTATTTTATATTGTATTGTGCGTGAATGTACTTCTACCACTTCTCCGTAATTGGCTTTCTGGAACCAACTGCCCCAACTTGATAACCAGAGGAACACTCACCCTTACCCTTATCTCCTAGGATGAGCTGTCCCCTGCTTCGAGCTTCTCCACAGTCCTGTCTTGGCCCTTCGTTTACCGTTGTTCCAGGATGAGGTCCTACGACAAGCAGGGAAGGAGAATATTCACTTTAGACATATTTTCTCTCCCTTTCAAACTTACGCAGCCTCAGCACTGGCTTCTTACTTAATATTCTCTATTTCCAACTAGTTACTTTCTTTCTTTCTACCTCAGCACAACCTCCATCTTTCTGTGGTGGAATGCCTAGGATATCCAGAGATTTCATAGATTCTACTAAAAAACAATTACCACAAGTCTTCATGACCATTCATGCAGGAACCCTCTGAAAATAGGAAAAAAGATATTTTAATTTATTGCCATTTAAAAATACAAATTGGAAAATTATAAAACCCAGATGTTAAAAATTCTTACATTTTAGAGCCAAACTATCTCAAAGAAGTAGGTCCCATAATTAAATTTAAGGTTTTGTTCTTCCTTTTACTCAACAGGGTCATCCATCACTTGTGAAAGCTCTGTCCTGCCTATATGAAAAGTTTTATCAAAATCAAATAAATCCAAATAAAGAAATCCTTGTGACAGTAGGAGCATACGGATCTCTTTTTAATGCCATTCAAGGATTAATTGATGAGGGAGATGAAGTAAGTACATTAACATTATCATGTTGCCTATATTAATCACTATCATTTGTCCTGCTTTTATTTTTACTTATTTTATACTCTTTTTTATTTGAATCATTTTTGAAGTATAATTTATGTGCAGTCAAGTTCACAAATGTTAAGTACAGCTTAGTAAATGTTTACATGTATATGAGTCTGTATGTCTCCATGTAACCACAAACCAGATGAAGATATAGTACATTTCCAGCAACCCAGAAGGTTCCCTTTTGCCCCTCCGTAGTCTATATTCTTCCAGAGGTAACCGCTCTTCTGTGTTCTGTCACCATAGGTTCATTTTGCCAGCTCTTTAACTTGATATAATAGAATCATACAGTATGTACTCTTGAGTCTGGCTTCTCTCATTTATCATTTTGTCTGTGAGATTCATCCATTTTGTTGCATGTCATTTATTCTTATATTTACAGCCTATTTAGATAAGAGAAGTAAAAGGGGCTAGCAGTGATGCGGGAAAATGAATCTTAGTTTTCACTGCTAAAATAACCTTTAATCTGAACTCAATCAACAAGTATTTGGTCCCTGTCTTTTTGTACCCTGTATTGTTAGCAGCACTGTGTGAGGGATGTATAACAAGAAGGCTGAGTGATTTCTTTATTTAGTGACGTGATATAAAACCCACTTTGGCACTGACCTCAGTCAGCTCTGCCCCTAATTCCCCATTATCATTCCAATACCCCTGCTTCAGTATTTCCTCACCTGTTTCATTTATTCAGAATTTATTGAGGATACGCTAAACATTGTGGGAGAGATTTTTAAAAGACGGTTTCTGTGTGGAAGGGGTTCCCTGTTTAGTAGAGGAGATAGACTTGTAAACAGATGAGGAGGAATGCAATGCTATAGGCGGTCGTGGGGAATGTATAAGTTACCATGGTGACAAGAGGAAGAAGTGATCAACTCTGCTAATATAGGTCTGGAAAGCTCTAGAGAGGTGTTGGTTAAGCTGGGTGTGAAGAATGAATATTTGCCATGATCTGTATTGTTAATTCCTTTCTTTGAATTCTCCCCGCACTTTATCTGTACCTTCTTTATGAAAGATACCTGTTACTTTGTGTTACATTATCCTTTTACATCTCAATTCACTCTACTACAGCCAAACAGTAAGCTACTTAAGGAGACATGGTAAGGAAGTACAGTCATACTTTCATATACGTAATCTCCTTTATTCCTATAAAGTAGTTGAAAGTTTTATCTGAGACTTTGGTGTTGTTACTCCTTTGTTGCTTCTTCCTACTCTGCACTTTATTGGTGTGTCCTAGGGCTCAGCCCTTGGCCTTCTTTCCTCTATTCTTTCTTCCCTGATCATCTTATCTAATATTTTGAAACCACACACACCACTTTCCATCTTACTGACCTATTATTTTCCTTATAGTATTTATTACTATGTGAAATTAGCTGATTTACTTCCTTGTTTTCTTATTTATTATAAATGTCTTGCAGGAGAATGTAAGTTCCAGGAAAACTAGTTTATCGCTATAGAGCTAGCACCTGAAATAGTGAGTGCTCAGTAAATATTCTTCAAAAAGAGAGGGGAATTATTTCCATTGTAAAAATAAGGAAATTTCAGGGAAGCATGTTTAAGTATATTCTTCAGCTCCACCTTGCTGCCTTCCCAATTTACTTTCCTTCATTGAGCTCTCACTTCGTACCAGGCACTGTTTCTCACCAGGGCTACAAAGATGGGTCATCTTAGTCCCCAAGAATTTCATAGTCTAATTAAGAACTTGAGGAAAAGATTCATTCCTGGCTCATTTCTTTGTCCTCCACAGTACCCAACACATAGCACATTGTATAGGAACTACTCAGTGTGAGTTGGATGACTAGTACAAACAAAGGGGCTTTAGAATATAAGGGCCTCCTATGACTCCAATGAGAAAGGCCTTGAAAAAGAAGTACAAGCAGTAAAAAGTGCAAATTTAGGGTGATAATTAGGTACCATGAATTTAACCAACACAAACTTAAATGCGGCAGTTTAGTGTAGACTTGTAAAATTATAAATTGTTGCCAGATTTTTCACAAGCAGTTTGACTATATATATAAAGTACCATAAAACATGTTTATACCCTTTAGTCTAGCAGTAGCAATCATGTGAATTTATTCAGCAAATGATTTTAAAAAGATACTGTGCATAGTCACAAGTGAACATTGCACTGTTATTTATACAAGAAAACTATAACAAAATTGTTCTAGAATTCAATAGACTCTCAAATAGCCTTTAATATAATAAGTGCTAAAACTAAAGAATTAAAATTTTTGTGAAATACTTCTAAGTTTAAAAAAGATAGAAAAATCAAATGTGTACAATGGATATAAATTATGTGTTCAAACCCTCCTTATAGAAAAGCAAAAAGTTAGGGATGCTAGGTCCAGGCTGGCATACTGCAGAAGGAATACCAACTGGACAGGTTAGTCTGGCCCACTGACCTGAAAGCCAGGCCATGAGTGATTGAGAGAGAGCCTGTAGGAGAAAAGGAACAGGAAGTATATCTCAAGGGGCTAGGAAAAAAGGATCCAGATATAAGTCATCTGGAGGGAAATTGTGGTTATCAGACATTAGCAGTAGCATCCTGTCTACCTGCATACGCTTTTTGTTTAGGGATGCTTTTGAGAAACGACAAACGTCTTTACTCTCAGGATAATACTTATAAATTAGTACTCCACAGCAGAGAGCATCGGTTGCAGTGCTCTCTTTCCTTATGGTCTTGCTCTGTCACTGATCATTTATTTTCTAATTTGAAATTTAAACTCAATGTTTTTGGCTGGAACATCCCTTTGAGAATGTGATGAGAGCTATGACGCCTTTCCCCAGAAAAATATACCTATGCATGTAAAAAATTTTACATACAATTCCAACGGTCCCACTGCAAGCCTGTCCACAGATCTCCCTAAGAGATCAAGGGCTCCAATTAAGGATCCCGACAAGTTTATCCCCAAGGTCTTTTTCACTCAGATATGAGAAGACAAAGCCTGCTTTCTACACTGCTGCATCTCAGCATGTAGTATAGTGCCTTGCACATAGTATGTACACAATATTTGTTAAATGGATTAATGATTAATATGTTGTGTTATTTGGTTTTATTCCAGGTCATAGTGATAGTGCCTTTCTATGACTGCTATGAGCCCATGGTGAGAATGGCTGGAGCAATACCTGTTTTTATTCCCCTGAGATCTGTAAGTTTGCCCCTATGATTCACATGTTTTAAGAAGTTTTGTAAATACCATGACTTTGTTGCCAGTAAAGTTCCTACTTTGATTACATTTTGGGATTTACTATATATCTCTACTATGACTGAAGGTAACAACTTTAAAGGGGGATCTTTTATTACTTTATCTTGTGTTTGCACGTCTGTCTGTTGTATCAGCGTCTACATTGTGTGTAATACTATTTTTTGTGGTTATGTGTCTCCCCTACTGACTGAGCACCACCAGGTCAGAAACCATTTCTGACTCACTTTTATAGCTCTGGTCCCCAGTGACTAACAGTGTAGGGTATATGCTGGGTGCTCAATAAATGCTTATTGAATTCTGAATGAAGTAATTTTTTTTAAATTCTGCTTTTATCTTTAGGAATACAGTATAGATCCATTGTCTTTTTAAAATTTTCATCAAAATAAGTGATACAAGGTGAATTACAGAATCTTCTATTAGTCTTATAGTATCAGACGTGTTAACCATAGTTAGAGCTGGCTCCTTTGAAGGAATATAGGCACTTTCACAGCCGTTAATGTTGACAGAGTTCATGTTTCCAATTAACAGGTATGAGCATGGAACTCACATCCTGTTGGGCTCTTAAGGCAGAGTAAAGCTTAGTTATTTCTATTTCTTTTCTTTGTTTGTCATCTATTCAGTTACCTTTGCCATGCCTTTCTCTACTTTTTTTTCCTTGTTAGGTTACTTTTTTGTAGGACAGCAAACATAAATTAACTGAATTAAATCACATCTTCATTCTTCATGCTTAGAAACTTGTTGATGGGAAAAAATGGTCTAGTTCTGACTGGACATTAGATTCTCAAGAACTGGCAAGCAAATTTAATTCCAAAACCAAAGCTATAATACTAAATACTCCGCATAACCCCCTTGGCAAGGTGAGTCTTTGATATCTTTATACAGTCTTCTGGTCCATCATTTTCTCACATGTTGAATAATTGGCTCTGCTCCTTTGTTTCCTTTCATATGTGTAGGTGTATACCAAAGAGGAACTCCAAGTAATTGCTGACCTTTGCATCAAATATGACACACTCTGCATCAGTGATGAGGTTTATGAATGGCTTGTGTATACTGGAAATAAGCATTTTAAAATAGGTACCAATTATTACATAGAATCACAAATCTAAATGTGTTTGGGCATGTGTGGAACATCTGATTGGAAAGGATCCCAGAAGAGCTTTAAAATAGTCTTTGTAATGGGTAAATGTCTGTGAGTGCTTAAAAATGGGCCTTGAATGAATGATGCTTGAGTGAATTTAGAAGCAGATTGAAGGACAAGCAGTACAAACTTAGGAGACGAGATTTTGGATCACACTATAAAACTATGAAACCAGAGAAGTAGTACTTTTGCCTTTATTTTTAGCTTTTTTCAAGAATCTAGCTATTACTTGGCATATAAGACATAGGGAACTTAATTGTTCCTGAACTGGTCTGTCCCTGCTGAGCAGGTTGCCAAAATGCCAGGTCAACAGGAAAAAATTGTCATGACAGTAAGGTATTGCTGCGTGGCCCTTGCCTGGAATTTCACTATTACTACTGGGCCATCTCACAAAAGCCACAGTGTCTTCTGAGGTAATCCAAACTTATATCAACTATAGGGTTATAAACTGGGCTGCAACCTTTGGGTCTTTGCACTTGCCCTACCTATACCTGGAAACACTTTTTGCCAGATATCCAAATGGCTCAGTCTGTCACCTCTCTGGGGTCTTTGTTCAGATGTCAATTTTTTTTTTTTTTTTTTTTTTTTTGCGGTACGCGGGCCTCTCACTGTTGGGCCTCTCCTGTTGCGGAGTACAGGCTCCAACACGCAGGCTCAGTGGCCATGGCTCACGGGCCCAGCCGCTCTGCGGCATGTGGGATCTTCCTGGACCGGGGCACGAACCTGTGTCCCCTGCATCGGCAGGCAGATTCTCAACCACTGCACCACCAGGGAAGCCCCAGATGTCAAATTTGATGACCACAACATTTAGGATGGTTACACCTCTCCTTCCAGCATTTTCTTTGTCCTTTTTCCGTTCTGTTTTTGTTTTTTCCTCTATAACAAATATCAGCATCTATATATTTTACTTCGAACCTGCAAGAAGGTAGGAATTTTTAAATGTTTTGGTCTCTTCTGACTCCTTAGTTCCCAGAAAGTGTCTTGTGCATGGTAGACAGTCAGAAAGTAATTGTTGAATAAAATGAATAGGAAGTATGAAAAGGGTGAGGGAAGGATAACTAAAATCACTGGCAGGAACCAATAAATTTTAAAATTAGTGCACTTATATATAACTAGTTTTTGCACATATCATAATTATCCGCGGCAAATTACAAATTGTTGTAGAGACACAGAGGAGAAAGCATCTGCTTCAGGTGATCAACAAAGGAGTGGGCAAAAGACGGGACTAGTTAGGCAGAGAAATAGAAAGAAAATTCCTATCAGATAAAGTTTTATGCACTGAGGCAAGGAGGCATGAAAGATCAAGATATACTTAAGTGGTAGAAGGGTGTGTTGCAGTAACTGGCACAGATGAGAGTGGAAAAGTAGGGTGATTCTGAAGGACTTTATATATGAGGATAAAGAGTTTAAACTTCATTGAGGGGGTCAGTGGTTCTGAAACTTACTTTAGTGATAGAGCATCTTAAAGTCATGATGTTCACATCATGAAATAGTGACAATACATACTTATTTCATCATGAAACTAGAGGCAATTTTCTTAACAGAAATTCAGTAATTAGAAGTCAGTGTAAAAACTACAAGTCTGTGTGTATTTACCTGTAACAAAGTGCTATTGAAACAAATACATCTGAGTTTTTCTGATTTTTGCCATTAATGTTCATTTTCTAATGCTCATTTGTTTCACTGTTGGTAGCATTCACTATCAGATAAGTGGTAGCACTTACCTTAAGTGCTTAAAATTTTGTGGCTTAAGAAAATTTTGTGGAAAACTTAATACTGATTTTTTTAAGTTCTATTTAAAAAGTCAATAATTAATTTGATCATCAGGGTACCGGTGAGCATACTTTGAGAACTACTGCAACAGGTAGTGACGAGGCAGGGTAATTAGTTCCATATTGGATTTGTTTTATAAAGGTAAGAACCAGCTACAGGTGAGGATCTTAAGTCAGATGCCCTGGCGGTGGAGATGATACATGAGGGCTGCTTAGAAGTAAAAACTATAGGGCACAGAATATAGCCTTTGAAGGTGGGAAAGCAAGCAAGTGTGATTCTGAGATCTCTAGCCTGGACCACTAGGCAGTGATGAGGCCCTTACCCAGGGACGGAGATGTGGGAGGAGGAACAGATCTATGGGGAAGAGCTGAGCAAAGGAAATTCCTGCTTCTCATACTCTAGTCTTGCTAAGTTTCAGTGTCTTTGAGACATAGAGGAGGAGATGTCTAGAAACAAGTAGAATTATAGGCCTGATCGTCAGGATCAAATTGTGAAGGGATTTATTTTTGGCAGTCATCAAAATGTTGTTGATAGTGGAACCCATGGAAGAGAATGAATCTTCTAAGGAAGAATGTATAAACAGAGAAGAGGGTCAGAGATTTGCAAGATATGGTGCCTTAGCGCAGCAGACTTTTGTTATTTGTCAAAATTGCATCACAGCTCACCTTCTCACATCTTGTTGATGATCTCTGTCTCAGGTCACTAACTTCTTCCCAGTTGAAAATCAGACCAACATGGACAATTAATGTTTTGGTAATTTTTTTAGATTAAGCAGAGAGAGGAAGAGGTATCTATCTAATGAATAAATACAATTTTATACTTAACATTTTACATGTTTTACAAATGTTCATGCCTATGCAATGACTCAAAGCTTTAAAAAATTTAGTTAACTCAGTTTAGCAATATTCTTTCCAAAATATTACTTTAAATGATCTTGAAATTTATTGTTTAAACCTTATATTATAAGCCCTTCATGGTAAAAGTGTAAATGATGATGTTATTTCCTAAAGATATATATTTTAAACTCAGATTTTTTAGTTGTTTTTAACAACTCATAAAGTTAAAACAAGAAAAAAATGAATTCACTATTTCATTATTTAGAGAGTACAAATGTGTGAAAACTTATTCTATTAAATACAGTGGCCTTTGTTACATGAAAGATGCTAAATGGCTCTTCCATCAATTTACAGAGTGCAATAGTAGCTCTTTAATATAATACAGTAAGGCTTGCTGGCCATACATCATGAAATTAGCATCATCTTCATGTTGTCACAGAGGCAGTTTTCCTGGTGTAGTTTTCACTCTTCATCATATCTCTCATCTTTATCTGACTTCTAATGAAGCCTAAGTCACCTGTGAATAACTGTTATAGCTGCTGTGGCTGATTTAAGGATCATAAATGAGAAGTACAAAGACCAGCTGCCTTTCAGGTATAACTGCAAGCTAAACTTACCAATACTGGAACTGGATACGTTTTCTTAAAATCATCAGACCTGCAAAGTTTTTTTTTATTTCTTTAGGTTACTATATTCAGATGCAGTGCTGTGGTCATCTGCTCTGCTTATGTGTTTACATTAACTTCTGTAGCTCCCCAGATCTCTGAGATGGAGAGGACATGGACATTCAGATGTTTTAAATTACTTAGGGCCCTTTTTATTGAAATAGTAGAACTTGTTCTTACTGAATCAGATTCTTGACTCAAATGATTTCTGCAGGTTTCAGTAAAATGACATTACAGTCGACAAATGAAACCTCTCTTCTGGAAGAGATTATACTAATACACTGATATTTATATACTAATCTATTGATATTTGGAAAATTAGTATAAAATTCCTTGTAAATTATTTAGCTGATCAGCTTACTCCTTGAAAAAAGACATCCTCTTTTATATGGTCAAAATAGCCATCAAGAAATTACTTAGTTCTCCTTTTAAATTTATGCTATAGTCAGATTTGATATTTTGTGAATGAAACCTACATTTGATGTGTGCATAGTTTTTATTTCCTTCATGTATAACTTATTGTTAAAACATATTAGTATTATATTAGTTTGGGTAATTTTTATTTTCAAAGAATTTATTTCTAAATATTGTTTTTACTAATAGGCCTTCCTGATTTTGGATATATATTGTTATTTTAGAGGAAGTGATAATCTGCATTATACATAGTTTGGATTTTTCTGTGATCAAGTAGGAAAGTGCGACATCTGTCGTGTCCTTTGGAATATTTTAGAAGACTAAATAGAAGACTAGAAATGTCTCAAAACTTGAAAGGATATGGTTATTTACATCAAATGTTAGAATATTCCTTCTTCGAATGGACCCTCTAAATATTTTCTTCATTTGTCTTTTTGGGTTTTCTTATACTTCACAGAGAATACAGTGGTAACTTCTCTGATTTATATTGTTTTCCTGCCTTTACAAATGTTTACAGGTATTTCGTGATAGGCTAAAATTGCATATGTATCCATTTTGGAACTTTCTTTAGCTATCTTACATTTTAGTAGGCACTTAACTTGCTTATGAGAAGATTACTTCAAGAAGACAGTAACTTAGCCCCCCAGAAATGGGTATTTATTTTCCCTTTGTGCATACCAACACTCTTAGAACAATGTAAGAGCATCTATTGTACCTCTAAAAAAAAAAGGTGAAAAACTTGTGGAATTGCACGTGAAGAATTTCACAACTAAATTACTTGAGGAATCCAAAAAACAGTTTTGTAGGTAGCATTCTCAGATTAACAGAGGAATAATTTACTGATGTCCAACGGAATTCACCAACTCTTGTATTTTATACCTCCATGACTTTGATACCTGCATCCCCTTTGTCCAAAACACCTTTTTTTCCCCTTCTCTACCCAGCAAAGCCCTATGTGGTCATCCAAGTCTCACCTCAAGCATTACTGACTGCAGAGAACTACCCCTAACACCATCTCCTATCCTTGCAGAATATTCCATGCCTGTTGCTATTATAGCACTTATCACACTGTAATATAATTGTTCTTCTTGTCTCCAAGCCCCACTAGACATTAAGCTCCTTGAAGATAGGAACTGCATCTTTCTTGTCATTGTTTCCTCTAGACCTAGCTTAGTACCTGGCACCTGATCATTGCTAATAAATGTTTGATGAGTGTATGAATAAGTGAATGAATGATTTTACTAAAGGTATCAATCAACTTGAAAATTTTTATATAGTCATTTGCCATTTTCATGGAATCTGTATTTGTGAATTCATCTACTCACTAAAATACATTTGTAACCCCCAAATCACTAGAGTGCTTCATCTGCAGACATGTCCAGAGGGGTGAAAAATTTGAGTTGCCTGACATGGATGTTTCCAGTTAAGGTCAACAAGGCAACACTCTGCCTTCTTATTACAGCTTGTTCTATAAGCAAGTGTTCTTTTCACAGTGATTTTGCTATTTTAAATGGCCCCCAAATATAGTGCTGAAGTGCTGTCTAATGCTTCTAAGAGCAGGAAAGCTGTGTTGTGCATTACAGAGAAAATACATGTGTTAGACAAGCTCCATTCAGGCATAAGTGCTAAAATTACTGGCCATGGGAATATTAGTGGTTGATACCTAATAGGTATAGGGCTTCTTTTGGGGTGAAAAAAAATGTTCTAAAATTGATTGTAGTAATTGTTGCTTAACTTTGTGGATATGGTACATTTAAACGAGTGAACTATATGTCATGGGATTTATATCTCAGTAAGTTATTTATAAAACACATACACACACTCACACACATGCATGCAGATTGTTGGCCCTTCCCCAGAGTTTCTGAGGATCCAAGAATTTGCCTTTCTTACAAGTTCCCCGGTGATACTGCTATTGCTGTGTGGGGACTGTATTTTAAGAACCATTGCCCTAGGAATCCTGTAGAAATAGACTCAGAAAATGGGCAGAGTAGAGGTGAGCTAAACACTAGCCAGAACCACAAGCAAAACTGTGCCACAGAATGATTATGCTGGGCACCCAGTTACTACTAACGCTGAGCACTGAGTGCTGTTGCTCCTGTGACCACAGCACTGAACCGGCCTGGAGCGCTGCCTGCTGGCACCTCTGCCATTCCTGCCCTGGGAGATAATTTTGCCACTTAAATGTTTTCAAGCATGGTAACATTTTCAACTGTGTTTGGGTTAAAGTTAAATTATCTCTAAAAAAACCTATTGAAATAACTATACTGACTATAAGGCATTTATGTTTTTAGATTATACTGAGTGTAGACTGACTATAAAGCAATTATCTAACCTTTTTTTTTTTTTTCTTTTTTCTGTTCAGCCACTTTTCCAGGTATGTGGGAGAGAACAATAACGATAGGAAGTGCTGGAAAGACTTTCAGTGTCACTGGCTGGAAGGTAAGATGAAGAAGAATTTAACTGTTTGAAAACAGGCCTGTATTTTACTTCTTGTAGAGTTTTTTTTGTTTTAAATGCATAGATATTCAGTTTACCCAGGGTTTTATACTTACTGATCTGCTTATTTACTCATTCAGTTTTCATATTGGCCTTTATCCTTTTTGAGACTTAATCATTCCTTTAAAAGTAAGAAAAATTAGGTAATTTTTAAATTTTATAAGTAACCAACTAATGGTACTCTTTTCTTTGCAAAGAATGTTCAGATTACTGTATATTAATATAAAACGAGAAAAAGTAATAGATAACATTTTGGCACTTAGTATGTGTCAGGTTCTAAGAGCTTTCCACATACTGATTCCTTTCATTCTCATAACCACATTATGAGGTGGGTATAATTTATTATTCCCATTTACAGACAATAAAACTAAAGTACAGAGAAGCTAAGTAACTTGCCTAAGGTTACCTTGCTAATGAATTCGAATTCAAGCCAGGACAGGAAGTCTAGGTTCAGAATCCACACATTTAACCACTGCACTATGTAGTACAATCACAATTGATCCAATTGAAACTTGGTTATCTTCCAACTTCACCTCTTCTAAACTTGGCTAAGAAGCAGACAGTATCAAAAATGAGGGCTGGAGAACCAAATTATGGAAGACTCCCTTACGGCCCTCATTCAGAGTTACTTTTACCTATATTGAAGTCAAACAAGTTTTTTTTTTTTTTTTTTGTGGTATGTGGGCCTCTCACTGTTGTGGCCTCTCCCATTGCGGAGCACAGGCTCCGGACGTGCAGGCCCAGTGGCCATGGCTCACGGGCCCAGCCGTTCTGTGGCATGTGGGATCTTCCCGGACCGGGGCACGAACCCGCGTCCCCTGCATCGGCAGGCGGACCCTCAACCACTGCGCCACCAGGGAAGCCCAAAGTCAAACAAGCTTTTTACTGGTTATTAGACCTCCAGAATATTAGAAGTAGCAAATCAAAGAGGGGGGAAGATAATAATGATTGCAGGCGCTGTTTACCTTCTGAAGGCAGAATTTAGTGACTCCAGTTGGAAACTATTCCACAAAATGATCAGGGTTGAAATGTTTCTAACTACTAAGACTACACTACTTTCATAGTGTGAGCATTCTAGAAATGCATATATCTAATAATTACATTAAGCTTACCTACTCTATCAAATTTGGTACTTACAATTAGATTCATTTTTCAAATCTAATTTTCTTTTCCAGCTTGGCTGGTCCATTGGTCCTAAACATTTGATAAAACATTTACAGACAGTTCAACAAAATACCGTTTATACTTGTGCGACTCCTTTACAGGTAGGCCTTATAGTAATTTGGGGCTGATGCATGGTCTTTGGGTGGAGGTGTTAGTTTTATGTTGTGTACTTGAATTGGCTTCATTCCTCCCTTCATGTCCTTTTTGAGCAGGGCTTCTAGTATACTTTGGAAATTTAGGAGCAAACACAAACTCATTGCTATCAAGAATAGTTTTGTTTTTAATACATGATGTTTTAACTTTAAACACTCATACATTGCTGGTGGGATTACAAAGTACTGCAAACTCTCTGGAGGACAGTGACAGCCCCAAGCAAAATTAGAGATATATGTGCTCTGTGAAGGAGCAATGTATCCTCTGGGAATTTACCTTTTAGCTATTATCTGCACACTTAAGCTCTATGTATATGACCATTCATTGAGGAAGATAGGGGATAGTCCATCTATAGACAATTGGTTAAATAAACTATCGTCTGTCTAAACGTTTAAATGTTATATGACTGTTATTAGTTTCCTATTTCTTGGTGCCGAATTACCACAAACTTAGTGGCTTAAAACAACACAAATTTTTTATCTTACAGTTCTGGAGGTCAGAAGTCCAAAAGGGTCTTATGGGGCTAAAAGCAAGGTGTTGGCCTTGCTGCATTCCCTCTAGAGGCTTTAAGGGAGAATCTGCTCCTTGTCTTTTGCAGCTTCTTGGGGCTGCTCACATTCCTTGGCTTGTGGCTACATCACTGCAACCTCTGCCTCTGTCAATACAAGTCCCTCTGTGACACTAACTCTCTTGCCACCTTCTTTCCCTTATAAGGGTGCTTGTGATTACATTAGGCCCACAGATAATCCAAGATAACCTCTCCATCTCAAGATCTTAACTTAAATCACATTTGCAAAGTTAATTTTACCATGCAAGGTGACATATTTACAGATTCTGGATTTTAAGGCATGGACATCTTTGGGGACCATTACTGTATCACCATGGCTGTTTAAAAGTGAAAAGAAAAGAAAGGAAAGGGAAAGAAAGAAAGAAAAAAAAAACGAATGAGGAAGCTCTATAATTACTGACATGGAAAGATTTCCAGGATATATTATAAAGTAAAAAAAAGCAAGATACAGAGCAGTATATATTTATGCTATATTCTGTAATAAGAAAGGGGGGAAACGATTTGCTTCTATTTTCTTAAAGGATCTCTGGAAGAATCCGTAAGAAACTAGTAAACGTGGCTATTTGTAGGGGTAAGGGGGGAATAGATGAAATTAGTAGATAGGGTCAGGGGTGGGTTGCAAGACTTTTTATATTTTCTATTTTTTTAATATCTGTAAAACAGGGATCTGTGTACTATTACTTTGTGAATAATCAGAGCACTGAGAAAAAATTTATTTTTTTGGAAGGCAGTTAAAAGGTCAAAACAGTAAAATATCTTGGCTACAATAAACTTTTTTCCTCCCGTCAAAAATACCTACTAAAGGAGAAAAAAAATCCTAATTTAAAATTCTTTTTCCAGTGACTCTCTGAAGTGATATATGATGATAAAGCCTAGTCGGACATTGGTTTTATTATATTTTAAACATATTTCATCCTCTCAAAATAGATCCATTCACCTATTCAGTAAATATTTACTGAGCATTAGAGATACAGCAGTCAAAAATTCCTGCCCTTCTGGAGCTGACAGCCTTGTGGGGGAGTGCAGATCAAAAACAAGTAAATGTCCTAATAACATATATGTCAGATGTTGGTAGAAGAAATGGAGAAAAATAAAATACAGATGAAGAAGAATATAAAATGCTAATGGGGAAAATGCACAATGTTAAAAGGAGTAGTCTTTGAAAGCCTCACTGAGAAGGTGACATCTGAGCTGAGAACTGAAGGAGGTTAAGTAGTCACATGATTAACTAGAGAAGAGCCTTACAGACTGAGAAAACCAGTACAAGGCCCTAGGGCCGGCAGTTTCTACCAGTGAAAAGCACAAAGGCTGGGACGGGATGATCAAGGGAGAAGAATAGGAGGGAATAAATCAGAGAGGTAGCTGGGAGCCAGATAGAGTAGGGATATGTTTGTCACCGTAAATCCTGGGTGAGATAGGAAGCCACTGGAGAGTTTTGAGCACAGGAGTGACATGATCTAACTTGTGTTATCAAAGGGACTCTAGCCGCTTTGTTGAGTTAGCAGACTATTGAAATGATCCAGGAGAGAGACAGCAATGGACTGAACCCATATGGGGATGGTAGGAGTGGTAGGTAGTGGTTGGGTTCTGCATATACTTTGAAGGTAGAGCTGACAGTATTGGCCAGTGGATCACATGTGGGGTGTGAGACAAGAGGAGTCCAGTATAATTTTACGGTGAGGACAGATGTTTATGTCTCCTGGGCTTTGAATTTTCTAGGCAATATCTCTTACTATAGGGAATAATAAGTTACTGAGGAAAAGAAAGCCATCTAAGAACCTAGAACATGTTTTTCTGAACTATCTTATTCTCCATTTCAGCTAAGTGCTTGTTTTTTTCCCATGCCCTCAGACAACCATGTTTGGAAACTGGAAACATAGATTCCAATGGTGAACCACAGATTCTGAGGCTGAAGCAACTGATCCTTATTTATCCAAGATTTTTTTTTAGTTCTGGGGAGTTATTATTATTGCTCTTTTCCGGTTGAATGTTGTTGACATGCAGTCTTCTCTGTGATTTTGCCCTTCTCCATCTCAGTGTCTTCTCTTGCCATGCTATCTCTCTTGCTACCCTTCAACCACACCAGACTTCTCAGTTCTTCCAGCAGAACAAATAATATCCTGATCTTTTTATCTGTTTGTTTTCTTTCTCATTCCTCTCACATGTCCCTGCCAATACACACTAATTGGAATCTCCATAAAGGCAAGGACCATGTTTATCTTGTTTATCATTATATTCCCAGTATTTATCACAATGCCAAGTTTAACATAGATACTCAACATATATTGACTGAGTAAATGAATTTATCCTTTAGTTCTTGCTGTCTCTTGGTTCTGATCAATTTCCTTAAAATTTGGCAATTTTGTTCTGCCCCTCTGTCTCTTAACTGTCCCGGGTTCTTGATTATTTGTTTGGATCTCCTTGTTTGCTCTGAGAACCAGTATTTCTAAGTTCACCTACCAAATTTCTGCCCTCCTTCTTGTACACATCCTTGTTTTCTATGCATGCCCTGATTTGGCCTTCTTTATCTGTTCCTGACCTGTTGCCTTCTAAGACACCTGCCTGATCTAAACAACACAGGCTTTTTTGTTTGGCCCTTTCTCTTCTGACTTTCCTGAAGAATGGTAGAGAAGTAACTCCACATGCCCCAGAAACTCATTTCTAACCCCTGTGGGACTTAGACCTCCCTCTTGGGATGTGAATGATTAGAGCAGGGATGTGCACACTTACGAGGAATGACACAGTGGGTCAACTTTCATTTACGCTACCTCGTCCTGCAAGGTGATGGGGAAATGCTGGCTGGTTCATCATTTCTCTGGTCATCTTTCAGACTTAGATCTAGCAAGTAACTCTAAAGCTAACCTCAATAGAAAACAACGACGTCTTTTCATTGCCAAGTAAGCCATCTTTATACACTACAGTCAGCCCTCCCTATCCATGGGTTCTATATCCATGGATTCAGCCAAAGGCTGTGGATCCACAGTTGGTTGAAATTCACAGATGCAGAACCCAGGGATACAGAGAGCTGAGTGTATTATGGATACTTGAGCATCCATGGATTTTGGTATCTGCAGGAATCCTGGAACCAATCCCCCGTGAATACGAAGGGACAACTGTACCTCTGTTTCAGTTTGGATATTCATGGTTCATTCTCAGCTCTTCACATTAGATTTAATCATTTCCATGTAACTGATTCCTCCATTAATCTGTAGAAATTCACATAGGTTCACAGGAATTCAACTGTAATTCCCTGAATGACTTTTTGCCAACAATCTTTATTTATTATACCAATAAATTCTGCAGTAAATAACATTACCATATTTCCTTTCCACATTTTTCAATCTTAATATACAGGAAGCTTTGGCTCAAGCTCTTTGGATTGACATCAAGCGCATGGATGACCCAGAATGCTACTTTAATTCTTTGCCAAAAGAGTTAGAAGTGAAAAGAAATCGCATGGTACATTTACTTGAAAGTGTTGGCCTAAAACCCATAGTTCCTGATGGGGGATACTTCATCATTGCTGATGTGTCTTTGCTAGGTTTGTAAAGGTTTTTATTATTTCAAACATACAGAAACTTAAGAGTGAAATTATATCAGAATTATGAAGAAAAGATTGGTGTCAAAGCCATATCAGCATTTCATTTATGGAAAAATGGATTTCCACAGTGTCAGTCATCTACAGTCATCTTGATGATTAGGTTCTTAACCTTAAATATGACTGTTGTTACATGGTTTGGAGTCGTTTGTTCTAGATATTCTATTAAGCATAGAATTTGCTGTCATCTTGTTCTGGTATGTAATTTAAAACACAGGTACATGAAATAATATATGTTCCTTGTGTTCCTTTTAGTAAAATTTTAGTTTCCTTTTTACTTAAAAAAATATGATTTCTGGAATATTGATGCTATTGAGGAATACTTGTCATTTTAGAGTATACTGAAATGAAGTTAAGAAGGAACGTAACATTTATTGAAGGTCTACTACATGCCAAGCACTTTCAGACACTCTTTTGGAAAAAAGCATTGTTTGCTCCATTTTTAAGGTCATGAAGACTTAGAAAATATTAAATAACTTGCCTGAAGTCAGACAGCTAGATTCCAAATAGTTCTGTCTCCAAAAAGCAATGGCCTTTATATTACCTGAAGCTGTTATATGTAATTCTGACATGCCACACAAATCTAAAGTTAGAAGCATGATAATGTTTTATGTATAACATCTTTCTTCCCCCAAATTCTAGTGTTAGTCATAGTAAATTTAAGAGCATAATTTATTTTGACAGAAATTATATAAATTACAGCCATTCTTAACAGTTTTAAATATTTTAAGGTTTTATTATAATGAAGTGATATGCCACCAAACTTGAAAAGTCTTTTAAATATACCAAATTTTATAAAGCTAGAAACTTTCAATTTTATAACAAAACAGTGATTGTTATTTCCTCATTTGTTGTGAGAGAAGCAGAGGCCATGGTGACCAGAGGTTCTTGTTCTGCTGTTGCCGGAGAGCTATATTTGTCAGGCTCCCAAGCTCCATTCTTATATAAAACCCTTTATAATGTTCTATATTCTAAGATTTGGAAATCACCTTTCCTGTACTGGGCCTAAATGTGCAGCTCATTTCATGCAATGATAAAAAGAAATAGCAGTTTTCGTCTGTTTAGGAGAAAATTATTTTATCGGCTTCCAACAAGAATTTGAGTTAATTCATATTTAAAGTCTCCTATGCAATAATATGTAAGTAGAAATATTCATATATCAATGTAACATGGAGTGGGAGAAGCAAATAGTTTAGTCACCTAGGTTCATATGGTAGTTGACCCTAGAATAATGCAGGGTTAGTGGTGCCAACTCTCTGTACAGTTGAAAATCCGTGTATAACTTATAGTTGGTCTTCCGTATCTGAGGGCCCTCTGTACATGCAGTCCCTCCTTATCCAAGGTTCTACATAAGTGTAGAACCAACTCTGGATTGTATAGTACCATGATATTTACTATTGAAAAAAAAATCTGTGTATAAGTGGATTTATGCAGTTCAAACCTGTGTTGTTCAAGGGTCAGCTGTATTGTAATTAGCATTAACTTGAGTCCAAACTTCATGGCAGCAAAGGCAAATAGAAAAATGGAATTAGTAACATAATTCTTGGGTAAAAGTAAACTTAACAGCTTTTTAGATAAGAATAAGTCTTTTCTAGAACCAAACTAAAAGGCACTTAGCACATTTTGACGTTAAACATCAAAAGGACAGTAATGCAACCTTTGCTTGCATTAAGCTCTTAAACAGTTTCTCATTCTATCCTTAGTTGATCCAGCCTGCATGTAATACTGATTTAGGTCCTAGATCTTGAACTAGTGTGGTTGTAATAGGAGCAGAAAGGATTTGGGCTAGAAAACCTTTAATGATGATGGGGAAAAAAGATGTATGTTATTTATGGTCCTCCTTCACCTGTGTGAGAAAAATGTTAGTATCTATAGGACCCTGCTACATATGAAGATGAAGTTCATTTTATTTTACTCTTTCATCTTCTCAGATTGATTTGAGTGTAGAAATTCTTCCATATACTAGAGGTTGGTCCCACAATTTGCTAAAGACAGAAGCAAGAAACAACACTTTCACTTGATGGTAACTTAAAAATAAAAATGAGCCATAAAATTCATGGACATGGTAATTCTCTTTAAAACTATAGCAATGGCTAACTGATTAATATTTTTTGAGCATTTATGATCTAGTAGGTATTATGCTAAGAGCTTTACAAATATCACAATTCTCACAAAAGCCCTATGAGATTGGTGCTATTATATCCCCATTGATAGTTGAGAAAGATGAGATAGAAAATCAAGAAATTTACTGAAGTTAATCAACTAATAAGTAGCAGAGCTGGGCTCTGAATCCAGAGATGCATGTCCTAACCAGTGAACTTATCTTTTTTCTGCTATACTAGGCAACTTTCCTGACAGGTAAGCATCATCCTAGAACTAAAAAGGGAAACATTTGATTAGAAGACAAGATTACAAATAAGAAGATTATTACAGTAGTTCTAGTGAGATAAGGTCCAAAATTAGGGAGGAGATAGTGTGAATGCAACAACCTATTTTGATTCTCATAGGTTACTTAAATAAGCTAGTGCTATTATAATATGGTTCAAATTCCTACCTTCAATAAAGAAATATTTTGTTTAGTTTTTTTGAGAATCTCTGATTCAAGCATTCAAAAGAAGTAGATTCCAACTTTCTCCTAACTATAGTCTTTAGAATTGTATTTATTCCCTTATTTTTCTTTGAGCACCATGGCAATAAATTTCTCTTTTCTAAGCATTACAAGAATGAGTAGTTGTCATACTGAGTGAAGTAAGTCAGACAGAGAAAGACAAATATATGATATCGCTCATATGTGGATTCTAAAGAATGGTACAAATGAACTTATTTACAAAGAGAAATAGAGTCACAGATGTAGAAAACAAAAGTACGGTTACCAAGGGGGAAAGCAGACGTGGAGGTGGGGGGGGGGGATAAGTTGGAAGAATTGGGATTGACATATACACACTACTATATATAAAATAGATAACTAATAAGGACCTGTTGTATAGCACAGGGAACTCTTCTCAATATTCCATAATGACCTATATGGGAAAAGAACCTAAAAAAGAGTGGATATATGTATACATATAACTGATTCACTTTGCTATACAGCAGAAAGTAATACAACATTGTAAATCAACTATACCCCAATAAAAATTTTTTTAAAAAAAGAATAAATGAGTAGTACAGCCTGTGTCAATTACAGTTAGTAAGTACCCTCCTGTTCTTTCTTCTACTGCTGTAATCACTCCTTTCTCCAGGTTACCTTTGAGTATGCTACTATTGTGTACTTGTCACTTGGAGTTTTCACGTAATTTACAGTTAGACTCTATTTTAAGTTGTCATTTTGTTAGAGCCAAATCTGAATTAGACACACATACATACTTATGACTTGAAATAGTAATTTAACTTCTTCATTTGTAAAATGAGGATTGCTGCTTCTATCAGAATTGTAGGACAAATAAATGAGAGAATCATGTAACATGCTTAACAAATAGTAATAAATGGTAGAGTATTATTAGCATTATTATATGGAAATTTTACATTCTTAAAGCACAGGAGAAAACTGAAATACAATCATTAAGGAAAACCATATTAAGTCATTTAAAAAAAATACAGGTGAAACTTTCTTCAATGTCAAGGTTTTTACACTGTTAATTTGAAGGGACCCAGGAGTATTTAGTGAATAAAAGAAAAAAGGTAAAGGTAACTGCCTCAATTTATTTTGAGTAATAAATTGTAAAATTTCATTGATTACAGTAGCCATCAACGTTTGTTGCTTTGGGGCATTCAAAAAGATCTTGAGTACAAGTCAATAAAATCGAAACAATATGAAATATAGATTGCTGAATCTGAATGCCAGAGAAATATCTTGCCCAGACCTTAAAGCAAGATTGGAACAAGAGATAAGTATAAGAATACATATTTGAAGTTTTTCATCAAATTTAAAAGAAAATTTTTTTAAGCATAATGTTTGGAAGAGGAAACAATAAAGATATCACTTGGGAGAACTACATAGGCATTTTCCCTTCATAAATAATGAATAATATTAACTTATTCATTCTACAAATATGCTTTTCATTACTTATATGCTAGACTCTGACCTAGGAGATGGGGATAGTGATAGATTGCAATACCCCCGTGGAGCTTACAATTTAATAATGAATTACCATTTGGAGACATAATTATTACAGATGAGTACTCTAAATTTAGGTGTTATTTCCTTAATAATGATCATAGAGGCTTATATTATTTTTAAACGGAAAGGCAACACTCTTCTTTGTCCTTCCCTTTTCCTACTCTCTTCCAATGCTAAAAGCTATATACACAAGTATGATCAATCAGATGTATATGTGAGTACTGCCTTAGAGTATCAGTAAAGCTTCTCTGTGAATTCCTTACTTCCCACCACACCATGCAGTATGAATCCAGCATGAGAACATTTTGAGAGAAAATTTTGAATCTTGATAGACAGATGAAATACACATTGCCTCAGATGTAATACATAGGCCATCCAATTTTTATTGTTGTTTTAGATACAGACCTTTCTGATATGAAGAACAGCAATGAACCTTATGACTATAAATTTGTAAAATGGATGACTAAAAATAAGGTAATGTTTATTGGCCTTTGCAATATTGTGCTAAATGTTATAATTTATGAAGGAAACCTGCTGACATGCTTTGAAAACTGTTAACTGTAGTTTTGTTACATGATATTCTACTCATAGCTATTTGGAAGATTTTATTTTATTTTATTTTATTTTTGGCTGCGCTGCATGGCTTATGGGATCTTAGTTCCCTAACTAGGGATTGAACCTGGGCGCTTGGCAGTGAAAGTGTGGAGTCCTAACCACTGGACCACTAGGGAATTCCCTGGAGGATTTTTAAAACATTTTTCTTTTGGAAATTATTGTGAATATTTAGAAATATCTATTTGTTTTTAATGTTTATGCTCCAAAAATTAATATTTAAAGTGTAAGTAGTTTTCCTGTTTTTCCTATTTTATATTCCTATTTGTTTTTCAGAAATTGTCAGCCATCCCAGTTTCAGCATTCTGTAATGCAGAGACCAAATTACAGTTTGAGAAATTTGTGCGATTTTGCTTCATTAAAGTAAGTTCCCTATTCTACTCAAAAACACATTTATAATGTCCTTCCTTCTGATTTATAAATCACCATTTTTTTTCTGTTGCTAGACATGATGTACTCATATGCAGTTTTTAATTTGTGGCTTGCTGCCATAAAATTAATCTACCAGAACAAAACTCAGCACTTTTTGAAGTTGAACTTACTGGATTACAATGTAATCAGACTCCTTACCTGTAACATTACAATGTCCAGCATGCAACCAAACATCAATACACATGTGAAGACACAAGAAAATGTGACCCTTAATGAAAAGAAATGTGACTTCTATGCAGTCAATAGAAATAGATCTTAAGGTGACCCAGATGTAGGAATTATCAGACAAGGACTTTAAAGCAGATATTATAAATGTGTTCAAGAAATTAAAGGAAAATATGGTCATAATGAGTGGCTAGATTAATTAATTTTAAATTCTTAAAAAAGAACCAAATGGAACTTTAAGAATTTTAAAAAGTAACATCTGGGGCTTCCCTGGTGGCGCAGCGGTTGAGAGTCTGCCTGCTAGTGCAGGGGACACGGGTTCGAGCCCTGGTCTGGGAGGATCCCACGTGCCGCGGAGCAGCTGGGCCCGTGAGCCACAACTACTGAGTGTCTGGAGCCTGTGCTCCACAGCGGGAGAGGCCGCGATAGTGGGAGGCCTGCACACCGCGATGAAGAGCGGCCCCCGCTTGCCGCAACTGGGGAAAGCCCTCGCACAGAAACGAAGACCCAACACAACAAAAATAAATAAATTAATTAATAAACTCCTACCCCCAACATCTTAAAAAAAAAGTAATATCTGATATGAAAAATATATGGGGCTAAACACAGAGGATCGAGGTTGTGAAAAAAAAAATGGGTCCACCTGAATACAGATCCACAGAAATCATCCAATCAGAAAAAAGAGGGAAAAATTATTTTTGAAAAATAAGGAGAGTCTCAGATCTATGAGTCAGTGTCAAGTAATAATATATATGTAACTGGAGTATCAAAAAAAGAGAGAGAGAATGTGGCAGAAAAAATATTTTAAGAAATGATGGCCAAAATTTCCCCATATTTGGTGAAAAGCCACTTAGAGATCTAAAAATTCAGTGAGCCACACAGGATACAAATAAAAATTACATCTTGACACATCATAATCAAACTGCTGAAAACCAAAGATAATGATAAGATCTTGAAAGCAGCTGGAGAAAAACTATACCTCACATGCATGGGAGCAAAGGTACAAATGTTAACTAACTTCTTATCAGAAACAGCGGAGACGAGATTACAATGAAATGACACCTTTAAAGTGCTGAAATAAAAAATATGTCAGCCTAGAATTCTGTATCCAGGAAAATATCCTTTAAAACTGAAAACAGTATACTTCCCTAGTAAATGAAAGCTAAGAGAATTCAGTACCATCAGATCTGTGCTAAAAATAATCTGAATGTATTATTGCTATTTTTAACAATTTAGTGATAAGATGTTATCACTACTGAAAACAATCTTATGAAGATTAAGGCACTCTCTATACCTGCACACTCATGTATAAGTCTAGACAGAATGATGTAAACACTGTTTTCAACTTTTAGACCCCTCCTATAGACAAACTATGGGAGACTTATCCAGAATAGAATATAAATCTTACCAGCATAACAATGTCAACATTTAATTGTCTGAAATGTAGAAGAAAGGGTAAGGCCATTAACACTCTCATCTTATAGTGGATCTAGAAACAGAGGTATATTATTTGAAGTTATAAACAGAACTAACAGAAGAAAAAAGTAGCATAAGACTTCCAGTTTTAGAATGGTAAACACGGCCCTTCCCCATTCTCTTCTTGGAAATTATTAAGGAAACAACTAGGAGAGTGGAAAACAAATTCACAAATCCCCCAGGAAGTGAGAAAGAGTTGCCAAATCAGTGAAGGTAATGGTAGAGGGAAGACACGAAGAAAGCCTTCTGCTTCTACATCTTCAGATTATAGACAGAGCCAACAGGTAGCCTACTCAATATCCAGAACAGCAGGAACAGTAAATGCACTGGTAGTGGGAACTTCTCCAGACCCATTTGGCCCCATGGAAGAGGCAGAGTAGAAACATACAGTCATGTCATCTAGCACCTGTGCAAACCAGGTGGAAAGAAAGGGCTGTATAGATTTGCTCTTCACCTCTGTCAGTTTTGCTAAAGCTGTGTTGAGGCAGTGTGGATACGTTAAATTGGAGGGAGCCAATTAAATTAGTTGGAAAGAAATAAAGTCTAAAAGAACTCCCTCTCTCTGAACTCTGTATTAATCATATTTAACCTTGTGAGCCAGAGATAATTTCTACTCCCTTCTAGTGGTTCCCTGGATCTTCCTTTATACAAACCTGCAAATACGTCTTCAGATCATAGACAGAGCCAGCAGGTAGCTTACTCATTACCCAGAACAATAGGAGCCGTACGTAGGTGTGCTGGCAGTGGGAGCTTACAAAGAGAATTCAATCAAAGATGAGTAATTAAAAGGAACCAGCTATGAATCTAAAAAGATACTATAAGGGGAAAAGGAGAAAGGTACAGTGAAAAACAATATCAGGCAGAGAATATTCAACCAAAAAAAGAAAAAAATGTTTCCATAGAACAAACCAAAAGTGTGATATTTCAAATTCAAAACATGTAAAACGAATTACAGCAGAGATTTTTAAAAGTTCAGGGAAGATAGAGTAAGATAATGTAAGAAGATGAAATGGCAGCTGTCAGAGCTCAGGTAAGAAATTGAAGGAAAAAAATAAGCTATTGGTAATTGTAGTGACATTGGAAACAGCACAGAGAACACTAAATACTTCTGTAAGCACACTGAGGATTGAGAAGAGTGAGCAAAAAGAAGTAGAAAGGAACAAAGAATTTTTTTTTTGGCCGCACCATGTGGCTTGTGGGATCTTAATTCCCCAACCAGGGATTGAATCCGGGCCATGGCAGTGAAAGCGCAGTCTTAACCACTGGACCACCAGGGAACTCCCAGGAACAAAGAATTTTAAAATGTTAGAAAAATTACAGACGTGGAAGACAAATGAAATACCTAGAGTTCCTGGAGGGGGTGGTGAGGGGAGCCAGACCAATGGAACTGGGAAAGAATTGTATAGCTTTAGTTTGAGAATGCTTTCCATTGAAAACAAACAAATAAATCTAAAAATGGGAAGGGAATGGCTTGTCTCAGGAAACATTGTCACAGAATAACACTGAGGTATGCCTTGTTTTAATCTATTGGACTTTATAAATGATCCGTTGGCATCTAGACAAGATGATCAAGACCTCCATGGAGACAGGAGAGGAGGATCAGTGTGGACTCACTTCCTTTGCATCAGCATTCAATATTGGAAGATAGTGGGGCAACATCAAGAAGTCCCTATAGGGAAAGCTGACACACCTCATCCAACCTCTTGGAAAAGCAAAGAATAAAAGGGTGGCAAAACGTGCCAAGAAAGTGGAAATTGAAAGAAAGCAGGTTGAATTTAGGGCAAAACAAACCAAAAGCAGCAGCACTTTACAATGATTATGGGTAAAGTCCTCAGTAGTTGTCAAATATATGAAAGGATGCTATACCTCACTCATAATAAGAGAAAAGAAAAATAAAACTGCAGTGAAATTTTATTTTTTCTGATAATTTGGAAACAACCAAAACAACTGAAAAGTTTCATAAGATACTCTCATGCATTGATTGAGAGTACGAGTATAATGTGTAAAATCTCTGCAGTGGTTAGTATGAAAATGTATCATCCGAATATAAATGCACATATCTTCTGACCCAGCAGTTCTGCTTATAGGATTTTTTCCTGTGGATTTACTTGTACTTTGAATGTCTTGTGTTCGAGGATTTTCAGTGAAACACTGTTTATAATATCAAAGGATTATAAACAAAATATTCACCAATGAAGGCTGTTTGAATAAATTATGTTACATTCACATCCATAAAAGTGTGAAGCAGCTCCATGGAGTGATAGAGCATAAGCTAAAAGCAAGGAGCAGACCAGTTTGTGAGGAATACTATCATCTATATAAAAAGAAAAAGGGAGGGAGGGAGATAGAAGCTTTTAAGTGCCTAGACTGTCCCTGGGAGGAGACGTAATAAAATCCCAGCGTTGCCTCTGGGGAGAACTGAGTGGTTGAGGGAGATGGGTGGGAGGCTGGGTTACTTTAAAAATATATTTTGAAATATTCTTAGTAAATAAGTTTGAAGAACTGTTTTTCCAAAGAATTTTATGTAAGTTCCTAACTTAATTATTGATGCCTCTATCACTCCCAAATACCTTATTATGTATTCCCCATTATACAACATTCTTCTACAGTATAACCATCAAAATTATGAACTTAACATTGCTATATCATTCTATCTAATCTCAGATCCAGTTCAAGTTTCACTAATTGCCCCAATAATGTCCTTTTTATAACAACCAACCAAGTAAATAAATCCAGGCCATAATCATGTCAGTCAGACAGACATCAGTCCGTCAGTCCAGGCCAGAATTGTGCATTGTGTTTAGCTGTCATGTCTCCTTCAAGCTAGAATGTTCCTCAGTTTTCCTTGACTTTCATGACCTTGATACTTCTGAAAACTGTTGACCAATTATTTTGAAGAAGGTCCCTCAACATTTGTTTGACATTTACTCGTGAATAGACTCAGATTATGCACCTTTGGCGGGAAACCGTGGAAGTGATGCTTTATTCACTGTCTTGCATCCTATCAGCACATGATTTTAGTTTTTCCTACTGCTTGTAATGTTAAATTTAATTACTTTATGGAGGTGGTGTCTGCCAGCCTTCTCTACTGTAAAGTTTCACTTTTTCCCTTGATAAATAATGAATGTTTTGTGGTGAGGTACTTTGAAACTATGAAAATATTCCATCTCTCATCAAGCAATTTATTTATTCATTCATATATGTAAGGACTCATGGATTCCTGTTTCATTCAGTGGGTTATAATTTATCATTATTATTCCTTATTTTGATGCTCAAATTTCCCCAGATTTGGCCATTAGCAGCCCCTTTAAGCTGGCCTCTGTTTCCTTTGACATGTCCCCATCATTTTTTGAGCATTTCCTTACTTTCTGGCATAGCAGGATGCACCAGGTTCATTTTGTCATTATCTAGCCCAACTTGGAATCACCTTTTAGTGGAGAATGGTATTAAGAAACCAAGATCTGGGCATTAGGAGTGCTCATTGCTGTTGGGGTATTAGTATTCCCAGGCCCTCCCAGGGGACAGACGTAGGGAATATGTAAATGTATATACATACATTCTATGTCTGTGTCTATTCTACTTATTTCTATGTCTATCTAAATATCTTGAAGCCACCACAGAGTTTATTCTAGCTTTCTCCCTATCCATATTTGTCCCTCCCTTCTTTGATAGTAAAACACCTGGCTCATCATGTAACCACTTCTTTAATCAGTACTTCTGTATGTGACCAGTCTCCTGTCAGTGCCACTGCCCCTCCACCCAGCACCCCTGACAGGCAGCTTTTACCCTACTCAGGCTTTGACACCTCTACCAGGCTGCTGCCCCTGTCCCCTGTATGGCCACCATCCTCACCTCACCTGAGCTTCAGCACCCTGTGCTGACCTGCTGCTGTCACTCTCCTGTAGAGATACCCTCCTCTAAGTCTCCAAGGCCACCACTGTCACCCACTGCATAGAAGCCCTCCTCTTCCCTTACGGGCTGTGACACTCCATGCCTCTCTGCGTTGGCAGTTACTTGCCTCATCCCCTCCAGGCTCCAAGCTGCTTGGAACCTCCCTGCCATACAGAGGCCTTGCTTACTTACCCCCCTCGACTCTGACACCCTGTTCCTGGTCAGTGCCACCACTGCCATCACCACCACATCATGCCACCAACATTGGAAAGTCTACTCACTCCACTCTGGCTGCAGCACCCTGCACCAGGCTGCCAAGGCTCCCCCTGCCCCCATACATGATCTCCTATTTCACTCAGCCCCACGTAATGGCTTTTGGACTAAATCACTCTGCAGAGATGGAACAGAAAGGAAAAGGGGAAGTAGAGAAAGCAGAAGAGGAAGTTTATCCATCAATTTAATGTTTTACCATGTGTAGATATTACCTATTCAAAAAACAAATGCATTTTATCAATACAGTTGACCCTCAAACAGTGTGGGAGTTAGGGGCTTATAACTGTGAGACTTAGATGGGAGGGGGCAGAATAGTGTGAATGAACCAGTTTTTCCTCATTCAGAGCAGAGAATGGTGAACATTGTCTGAAGTTGATAAATAAAAAATTAGAAACACACATTATTTAGATTTTAGTGACAACCACTAGAACTAAAACCAGAAATTGCCATAAATTGTTGTGTTGGGGGATGGTGGGAGTAGTAGGAAGGGGTGGGGAGGGAAGAAGCAGATGATTATTTTTCAATGTAAACTCTTCTGTACTCTCTGACTTTTTTCTGTAATTGTGTATTAATTTATTCCTCCATTCTTGCTCCGCCTGGCAGCCTCTGTGTGTTGGGAGCTAAGGGAGGGATTTTCTTCTGTTGTCTAGAAGCCTCTTTGAAAGAGGTCTGTGATTTTGTATACTTCCTACCCAAATGGACGAAACAGTGAATATGGATCCCATCAGCACATCCTTCAGACTCTCCTCCTGCATCAGTGTTACTTAGGAGTCTGGGTCTTTGGTGCTGCAGGCCACTTGGGCTGCCACAAGTGGTTATGAGTGAGGGTGTTCACACTGACGGACATGGTTTTGGCTGGGATCAGGTTAAACTGTTTTCAGTCTGAGCTGTATATACAGTTTGTCAATCTTTTTTTTTTTTTTTGGTGATGCTCTTTGGCCCTGTACTGGTTAATTTGTAGATTTCTTTGGTGTCAGGAAAGTAGTAATAAAGTGCCCTGAATTGGCAGCCAGCATCACAAAACAGCATGATGTAGTGATTGCTGGGATGCTTCTCTAGCTCCCCTAACATTGAATTCTTGTGAGGTTCATTCACTTTTCTAGCCTGACAGCAATGGGATATAGAATTATAAATAATTGGTTTGTTTGATTTGCTACTGGGCCCCTTAAAGAGCTCGGGACTTGTGTATTTGGCCACCAAGGCAAGGGATGTTGCTGTGTGTTCCTGCTCTGTGTTCCTGCTGAGATTAAGTGGCTTAATATGGGGCAGAGCTTCCAGTGACACAACCCAAGGTGTCCCCCGCCCCTACCCCCACCCCATGAATGCTCTTGGGCTCTGTCTTAGCTGCAGAGGCCAAGGACTGGCTGGAGCCCATCTGGGCCCAGCTCAAGTTATCAGGAGTTGAGAAGCACTAGGTTCCCAAATCACTACATGACTGTTACGGATGGACTGATTTTGGTATATTTTTTACACTTAAATCTTTATTTCATCTTGAATTTATTTTGATATGTAATGATGATTATTTCATTAATTTACAGAAAGACAGTACGCTGGATGCTGCTGAAGAGATCATCAAGGCATGGAGTAGACAGAAGTTTTGATACATGCAAACTGCATTGTTTCTATTAAATGACCTAGTATGGAATTATTTAGTACTGCTACTTGCTGGGTGTTGGAAAAAAAATTTCAGTACAAATGAAATTTAAAGGACTATTTCCATTGTTAATCCCACTCCTGACAATATTCAGGAGATCTGATTTTTTTTTCAGCTGAAATGTATTAAAACACCTTTTAGACCATTTTATGAGTCAGTATAGTGCAGTGGTAAGAACTGTGAGATGCTGGTTGATGCTTAACCTCTCTGCGCTTCAGTTTCCTCATAAAAGGGGAATAAAAATAGCACCTACTTTATATGAAGTTTGTGAGTTGTTGTTCGTGAGGATGAAATGGTCTGATGTATGTAAAGCCTGGCAAACAATAAGCACTCAGCTACTCTTGGCCAGTTTCACTTCTCTGCCGTTGCGTGAAAACCCTTAACCAGTTACATCCCCCTCAACTCTGTATCTTTGCTTTGTCTCTACCCACCTGTAGTTCTCTCCCCTTCACTTACTAATGGCTTTGAACTTTGCTCATAGTTTTGCCTCTCTGTTGCAAGTACTGCCATCATCTGGGGTGGCTTCAAGGTCCCCATGGATTACCTAGGCTTTTGGTACTTTGACCTCCTCACCTCTGGTGATACTCACCTCCACTCCACTCTCCACTTCAGCCACCCACTCCCTTGGGCATACCCTAAACCTTTCATCATTTCAGCCTGTTCCATCTTTGAGATAATAAGTTAGTCATTTCACACTGTAACCACCTATTCTTACACTAAGTTTCCCCTTGGCCAATATTTCCCTCTCTCTCCATCTCTCTCTCTCTCTGTCTCTCTCTCTCTCTCTCTCTCTCACTCAGCTCCTCTCAAAATATTACTTTAAACTATCATTTCAAATCTATTCTCTATCCACTATTTCTCAAAAATTGGTCCGTGGCCCTCTTACATCAGAATCAACTAGGATCTTTGTTGCAAATAGATTTTGGTCTTCACCCCAGACTTACTGAATAATAATTTCAGAATCTGGCCCTTTCCAGGTGATTCTTATTCCCACTAGAGTTTGAAAATCATTGGTGTAGTCTGTAGAACCTTCTATCAGTCTCTTTGTATCTTCACTCCCTTCCATATCCAGGTTAGATTTCATCATCCATAACTTCAGCCAAGATACTTCGGCTGCCTTGAATAATGTACTCATTGTTCTAGCTCACCTACCTGGTCAAAATAAATAAATAAACAAACAACAACTCATCCCTGGGGTTGAAGCTCCATGCTTGCAGCTGGGCTGCTGAGCGCTGCCGTAGCAAAATGCATAATTGGGCAGGTTCTAACACCCATGAATGCACGTCACTGACTTAACTTGACTTAATTCTTCTGTGTTCCCCTAGTGAGCTTTCTCTACATTTTACCACGACAGCAATTCCTAATATTCTTCCATTCTCCATAGTAAAAATACCCAGCCTTCTCCATTCTCTTAACACCTCAAAGCCCACCACTGCCAGTACTATTAAATGACCTAATCTCCTGCTTTTGTGAAAAGCAAAATTTTAAAAAATGAAAAAGTAGGAACCACCAGACCAGCACTCCCAGCTGGGATTCTACCAATAAGTGAGTCTATGACATCTACATCAGCATCCATCCTTTCTTTATTGCCCCCAGGGCCTGGGGACAGTGGGGAGGATTGGTGGTTAAGCAGATCCAGAAGGAGGCCAGGACCTCAAGAGCCAACTATTGCATAGCAAAACAAATTCCATGTGAAAATTGTGCCTGTCCACTCGTGTGGGGACTTGATAAAATTTTCACCAGGGTTTAAATCCACTCTTTGCAGCCTTGGACTTGGCCAGTGCTAATCCCACCACCTGTACTCTGGATCCCATGTCTTCTCACATTCTCAGGGACTTGGTTTAGCCTATTCTCTTATATCTTCAGCCTCTACTGGATCCCTTTCTCAACAGTAAGATACTTTCAAATCTCTCCCATCTTAGAAAATCCTTTCCCTGATTCTATCTACAACCCTATTATCTCTTCCTCTTCAGGGCAAAATTCCTTCCTTCCATTTTTTTCTCTCTCCCTCCTGGCCTCCCTCCATGCTTCATTTTTTCCTTTAACAAATATTCATTGAACTCCTAATATGTGCCAGGCACTGTCCTAAGATATTCAGGCACTTAGGATATATCAGTGAACAAATGAACCAAAGATCCCTGCCTTCTAGAGCTCCCCTAGATAGGGGAGAGACAATAACTAAATCATAAACATAATGAAATATATTGTAAAACTTATACATGGCAATTGTATGAAGAAAAGAAGTAAGGCAGGGTAGAGGTTGGAATGAGAGTTTTAGGGAAGCAAATTGGAATTTTAAACAGTGTGGTCAGGTGGGTCTCATGGAGGGGACATAGAAGCAGACTTAGAAGAAGAGAGGGAGAGAGCCTTGTGACGATCTTAGGGAGGAACATCCCAGGCACAAGGAATAGCCAGTGCAAAGGCTCTATAACTGGAGGGTGTCTTATATTTGATGAATACCAAAGGTCTGCTGTGGCTGGATGGAATAACCAAGGGATGGAGTAGCAGGTATTAGGCCAGAGAAGTAACATAGGACCTCAAGGACTGGAGTAAGGATAATGGTTTCGTGCTAACCTATCTGTACCTTTTTTTTTTTTGTTGTTATGTAAAATAATGTTTATTGCAGCATGGTTTATAATTCCTCCAAACTAGGAACAACCAAAAAGACATGAGACTGGGTACGAGCGCCAAATATGTCAGTATTAGCAACGAAAGGGGACTGATGACCTCGCTCTAGATTTTTGAGAAATTTTACTGCGAAATGGAATAACTTGAAAACGTTTTCCTCATTTGATGATTTCACTTACTCGCACACAAACACACACTCCTCACTTACCCTCAACCCGCTATAGTCTGGATTCCATACCCATTATTGTTCTAAGTTCTCTAATGACCTCCATGTTCTTAGGTTTAAAGGAAACGTCTCAGTTCCATCTGGCTTTACCTCTAGTAAAATACCTGCAGTATTTACCACTGCAGGCCGCTTGGGCCTTCCTAAACCCTAATTTTTTTTTTTTTTTAGATCCTGTGGTGCTGCATGTTCATCAGTTGCCTTTTGTACTCTGCCCTTCTTCCTTCATCTCCTTTGCCTGTTTCTTAGATATTGGTATTTTGTCTTTCTCACTAAATAACTTCATTTACTCGGTATATGCTAGTGACTCCTAAATCTGTAACAGCCTAGTTCTATCTGTTGAATTTCACATCCAGTATCCCATTCGTCATCTCACATAGACATTTTATAGGCAAACCCTATTCAATCTGGGTTCCTTATCTCAGTGAATGGTGCCACCAATCCAGTTGCTCAAGTCAGAAAACCTACAAGTCATTTTTAACTTTTCTCCCCACATCCAAATCCTCTATATAGTACCCTGCCTCTCTTCAATCCATCACTTCTCTCTGCTCCAATTGCCCCCACTCTGGCACCAACCAATGTCATTTCTCAACTAAATTACTAGTCAACTCTTAACAGTTCTCCCTGTCTTGCTCCTTGTAACTTATCCCTGTGGCCCAAACAAGCTTTATAAAATGCAAATGTGATCATGTTACATAGATTAGTTAAGATTATTCCTGTTGCAAGTGACAGAAAGCCTAACCTGTATGGGTTTAAATCAAATAAAAAGGAATTGTCTGCCTCAACATTTTAGGAGTAGTCTAGTTTCAGTTACAGCTTGATCCAAGACTCATATTGTAATATATCACCAAGCTCCATTTCGTAGTTCTGTCTTCTCTGTGTCAGCTTTATCTCCACGTTGTACCTCCTGGATAGAAACACGGCTACAGCAGTTTCTGAGCATCATATGGTGACAAATCCAGCAAATCCAGCAAAAGAGGACACTTTCTCCGAAGCTCCAGCAAATGATATATTGTGTCATATTGGCTCATTCCTGAGCTAACCGCTGAGGCCAAGGGGATTGGACATGCTAACTAACTTAGGCCAATCCAAGGTCAACTTCACATGGACTACATTGGTTGAAAGAAGGGACAGAATGACGAAGGGAGGAAATGGATGAGAAAATGTCTTAAGTGACTTAAAATCTTTTACTCTCCATTGCTCTTAACATAAATGAGTTTTGTTGCTGTTGTTTTGGGTTATTTTGGTGTTGGGGTTTTTAGACGATCATTCTCTGATGCAAACCATTTATTTATTTATTTGTTTGTTTATTTATTTATGGATGGCTGCGTTGGGTCTTTGTTGCTGCGCGCAGGCTTTCTCTAGTTGTGTCGAGCGGGGTCTACTCTTTGTTGTAGTGCGAGGGCTTCTCATTGTGGTGGTTTCTCTTGTTGTGGAGCACGGGCTCTAGGCACGTGGGCTTCAGAAGTTGTGGAGCACGGGCTTAGTTGCTCTGCGTCATGTGGGATCTTCCCAGACCAGGGCTTGAACCCGTGTCCCCTGCATTGGCAGGCAGATTCTTAACCACTGCGCCACCAGGGAAGTCCCGCAAACCTTTTTTTTTTAACATCATTATTGGAGTATAATTGCTTTACAATGGTGTGTTAGTTTCTGCTTTATAACAAAGTGAATCAGTTATATATATATCCCCATATCTCTTCCCTCTTGCGTCTCCCTCCCTCCCAACCTCCCTATCCCACCCCTCTAGGTGGTCACAAAGCACCAAGCTGATCTCCCTGCCACAAACCCTTCTTGATTGAGGAAAGAATGAGTTCATTACTTAGTCAGGTAAGGGAATCACCCCTGAAGGTCATTTCTCCTCAGTCACTTAGACTCTCCTCATCAGGGCTTACAGTGCCCCGTATGATATGGTCTCCCTCTTAATCCTCCAGTCCATCTTTCCCATCTTTTCCTACTCAAATGTCTAGTCTTACTGAACTCATTTCAATTTCTAAATGAGCCCTATGCTCTCTACCTTTTAGCAGATGTTATTTCCTGACATTCAGGCATGGTTAATGTAGGTGATATATTGGTGATGCTTAATTTTATGTGTCAACTTAGCTGCACCATGGTGCCCAGATATGTGGTCAAACATTATTCTGGATGTTTCTGTAAGGGTGTTTTTGGAAGAGATTAACATTTAAATCAGTAGACTTTGAGTAAAGCAAATTGCTCTCCATAATGTGGGTGGGCCTCATCCAATCAGTTGAAGGCCTTAACAGAACAAAAGACTGACACACCTCCCCCACCTCCCCTCCCCAACCTTACCACCCCCCGCCCCTGGGGTAAGAGGAAATCCTTCTAGCAGAGGGCCTTCAGACTTGAACTGCAGTATGGTCTCTTCCTGGGTCTACAGCCTGCAGGCCCACCCTGCAGATTTTGGACTTGCCAGCCTCCAAAATCATGTAAGTCAGTTTCTTAAAATGAATCTCTTTCTATATATATATATATACATACACACACACACACCTTATTGGTTCTGTTTCTCTGAAGCATTCTAATATAAGTAGATTAGCAAAAATGACCATAAGTTGTCTACAAATTCCCAAAGTTATGTGAGAACTCATTTTATGACATTATACTATATTATAATAATGAGATATGGACTTCACACAATAATGAATTTTTAAAGATTTTTTTTGGAAGATAGGTTTGCCTATCCAAAAGCCAATAATAATCCACCTTCTCCTTTGACTGCTTCTACTATGGAGGCTAAAAGCCAAAATATCCAATTTCTCAGCTTCCCTTGCAACTAGTCAAAAGTGCCTGAGAAGAGCTTCCCTTCATGGAAAAAGATGAGGCAAAGTTATCCTGAGACTTCTTCGTCTTTTTGTCCTCTTCATTCTTCTACTTTATTCCTATCTGGAATGTATTATAGAAGTAAGGGTTGGAGGTGCAGCAGCCATCTTGCATTCAGGCAGCAACTGGCATCAGAGTGAAAGCCTACATAATAAGGATGGCAGAGCAGAAAGACAGAAGAGACAGACCCTGGAAGCAATTTGGAGCTACTGTAACCCCAGAATTTGTAATGCGTGAGACAAATAAACCCCTGTTTTTTAAGCCACCAGAATAGAGTTTTTTTATTATTTACAGATGAATGAATTACTACCTGATATAGAAGATATGGTACGCAGATCAAATTTTTCTTCTAGAAGATAAACTGACCTGGGCCTGGAGGTAGTGAGAGAGACCAGTCAGAAGGCTCCTGCAGGAGCCCAGGAAGGAGGTGGTGAGGTCCTGAAGGATTTAGTATGAGAGAAAGGTAAATCATCACAAATATTTGTCAAACTCATACATTTTCCCCATCATTCTTATGATAAAAACGATTATATAACTACACAGTTACCAAATATTTTAAATCAAAAATTGTCTCCAGATAAAACAAGAAGTCTTCTTGGTCTCAGTTGGTTAAACCCAAGGATAAAATAAAATGAAACAAAAACCTCAACCACATTCATGAGACGTGAGAATTTCATTTTATTACTGCTCTGAGAATACATCTAATTACTCAGTCATACCAATTAAATAGTAACTTCACCTGCTGACAAACAGCTGTATTGGGATAGATCAAAATAAATTGTAGAAATAATTAGATTTTCTAATCAATATTAACTTCATCATATTATACAGCTGCTACTTTCTTTGACATTTAATACGGCATCTTTTTTCTTATATTATGTAAAACTTGTCATTTGTAGCAAAATCTCATAGTAAAAAAGATGAATAATAGTTTTGTCCTTTTGTCAATGAGAGTGGTTATCCTGAACTATTACTTTTTAAAATCTTTACCCCTCTTATTAATTATCCATTGAAAGTATAAACATCATATTTTATTTGAAACCTTAGAGCTATAGCTTCTAATACCATAAGCTCATTTTCTGTGTAAATTACTGAGAAGACTTTTTTTTTTTTTTTTGCCACACAGCATGGCTTGTGGGATCTTAGTTCCCTGACCAGGGATTGAACCCGCACCCTCAGCAGTGAAAGTGCCAAGTCCTAACTACTGGACTGCCAGGGAATTCCCCCAGATGACTTTTTATAACACCACTTTTATAATTATTATTTTTAATTTTTTTTAAAATTTATTTTATTTATTTTTAAATAATTTATTTATTTTTAAATTTTATTTATTTTTTGGCTGCATCGGGTCTTAGTTGCGGCATGCGGGACCTTCCTTGAGGCACGTGGGACCTTTCGTTGCAGCACACAGGCTTGTCTCTAGTCGTGGCATGCGGGTTTTCTCTTCTCTAGTTGTGGCGCATGGGCTCCAGGATGCGTGGGCTCTATAGTTTGCGGCACGCGGGCTCTCTAGTTGAGGTACACGAGCTCAGCAGTTGGGACACGGAGGCTTAGTTACCCCACAGCATGTGGGACCTTAGTTCCCTGACCAGGGATCGAAGCCGCATCCCCAGCATTGTAAGGCGGATTCTTTACCACTGGACCTCCAGGGAAGTCCCTATAATTATTCTTGAAGCATTCTGCTGACCAATATATGTACAAAAGGGTACAAAACTCATGAAAACCATTCAGTTTTCTAAAGATTTTTCTCTCTCTGGAATGCCCTGGTAAACACTAGTCTGCCTGCTCTACCCTGGGAACTGACCACTTTTGAAGGAAGATCTGTGCATGACACTTCACTGGTGAAAGCCCTTCAATGCCACTCAGTCTCACTCAGAGTAAAAGCCAAAATTGTCTCTCTGACCTTGGAGCCCTGCATGACCTGACCCTGCTCTTCCCTAACCTCATCTACTACTCCGCCCTTCCCTCCATGCACTGCTTGCTGATCACCAGGGCTGTTACAGATTAGGTCCGCTGTACCTGAGGTTCCCTCTGCCTAGATACTTTCCACCCAGTGTCCACCTGGCTACCTCCAATCTTTATTCAAATGTCATCTCAGGTGAACTTATCTGACCTCCCATTTAAAATTGTAAATCCTGGCTCTCCTCATCCCCTTTCCCTGCCTTATTTTTCTCCTTAGCACTTACTACCGTTGAACTTAAAATGTTTCTCTCATTCTATTTATCATTTTTATCCCCTCCTAACATACGTACCATGAGACCAAGGATTTTTATTGTTTTGTTCATGGCTGTATCCACAACACCTAAAGCAGAGTCTGGCATAAAGTAGCAGTGAATAAATGAATTTCTGCAAATGGAATTTGGCCCTCAGAACACCACTGGTTTTTTGATGTTGTTTTGTTTTTAACCTTGGGTCTCTGTTTGGCCCATGTCTTTCACTTATTAATAGTTTCCTGAAGTGCCAAATATTGTTCCTAAAACTGCAGATATGGTTAGCCAGGCTTCTGAATCACCTGTGCTGAAAGCTTCAGCTAATCAATAATGTGGGACTCTATCTGACCTCTGGAAACCCAATCCCAGGATACAGCACTCAAAGTTGCACTTGGCTCCTGGCTCCAAGACAATTAGATTTAATAGAGTAGTGGTATGCAAGCATTTTTAAGCCAGGGAGTGCATATGTTCACATGCATACGTACACACACACACACACACACACACACACACACACACACACACACACACAAGCTTGGAATTACATCTATCTCCTTTTTGCCTGGCAAATAAATATTTCTAATGAGGGCCTGGTTCTCAGTCTGAAATGATGCTGATAACGCTATCTCAGCCCCTGACTTCCAAACCTGGGGAAATGGACACTTGAATTGGTGCAACATCTCTGGAGGGCCATTTCACAATATCTATCAAAATGTTGTATCAGCATGTCTTTTGATGCCCCGATTCTGTTGTTAGGTATTTACACTTTGAACATGCAAACCTTCACCCACAAATGTGAACAAGAATGTTCATGACAGCATTGTTTATAATATCACAAAACTGGAAACAATCAATTCCTCCATTATTGGCGTAATAGTTCACTAAATTATGGTATCTAGTCAAAGAATGCAGTTCATCTCTGTTACTTGAAAAAAAATGAATAGACTCTTGAATGTGATCTGCTTGTGCAAATAAAACAAAAATACATTAATAGATGATTATCCCTGGGCACGATATGGATGTATCTTACATAAATTTGAATTATGCAAATTAGGTGTTAGACCACATCAAAATATTAATACAATCTTATGCTCGGAATTTTAAATAATTTTCATTTCCTCAAATAAAAAATTTGTTTGAAAAAGTACATAACTTCAAGACTGGCAGGCCTCTTGCTTATACAATTGCAATATGGCAGTGTCACCTGAGCTGTAAACAGTGCCATCTTTTGGCTAAAATGCTGAGGTTGAAGGAGCTTGGAAAGTCAGAGGAACTGAATGACTGCCAGTGTGGTGTGACACCCTCATGCATAGCCTTTTGTTCAGGAAATGGGAGTAGCTGTCTACAGCACTCAACAAATTATCTTAAGAAGTCACATAGTCTTTCTCTTTATTTCATAATCAATTAAATGGAAGTGTATTTCCATATTAATACATACAAATACTTTTGAGTTCCAAATAAAAGTACTCAAATAAAAGGAATGATCTATCACAGAGTATGTAGTTGTTTGAAAGCAAGCCATAACTAAATTCTCATTAACTTAAAGTGTAGCTCATATCATTTTACTCTGGAACAATTTTTTGAAAATTTGAAAGACTCAAGCAAGTTTAGTTATTTTAAATGTAGAAAGTTGCGACCATTTAGTTTAGTGGGAAATTCTTAGGATCTCTATTGTAAAATCAAACTACTGACCTTAGGTTTGTGGGGATTTTTTTTTTTAACATTAACTTCCACATACCAGAAAAGAAAGCAGAAAGATATACCAATCCCTCATTTGCAAAACAGACAATCATGTCAGACTACAGCCAGAGTTTAACCTAACTGAAAAAGTAAAGATGATAGTCCAAAGACATATTAGGAGTGTGCATTTTGATGAGAATGCTACAAAATTAGCTTGAAAGGTCCAAACATTGGGTGGGAACAGATGAATGCAAAGAGTGGCACGGGCTTCCTATGCAGCTTTTATACTGCATTTGGTTGCAAATGCCATAAAGTCATTAAACAGTGGAAGATTGCTAAACCATTGTGGGTTTTGTGGTTTTAATAGAAAAACTACATTCAAGTTAACTTTCATTTCTTTTTTAACTTGAAAAAACCCATCCCAATAAAAGTATTCTAAGTAACTGATGGTGTACTGAATACCACCTCTATTAAGCTATATATGGGAACTGCTTATCTTACTGCCATTTAAAACACTCAAGAGTGGGCATGTTGTTAATACTCAGAAAATAATACTAGTGGTGATAACGTGGACTCTTGTGATGTCTGAACATGAGACACTGAGTAGAGATTACCCATTTTGGCTAAGATAGTGGCAGAACAGTGGGTGGCAAATGCTTTATTTCACAAGTGTGGGGCGGGTCCTTTCATCTCGTTAATGTGAAAGAGCAAAATCCTAGGTAGGAAAGGTCAGAAAATAGTGAGAATGAGCAGGTAAAATGGACAATTTTGTAGAGGAGAGAAAACACTAGGGTAAAAAGAAAGGAAAAGCTAGCCTTAATGGAAAAACCCTCTTCATAAACCTCACTAATTTGGTTTAATTACTCTGAAGAACAGTCAGAATAATGATATTTTAAAATACATTATTTCATTCAATCAATCAATAACTCACACAAACCACAGTTATTGGATGTCTTCTCTATGCAAAAGATTAGTCACAGAGGTCCAAAGGAAAAATTTGGATGCTTCAGCCCTCAGTGAGCTCACCACCATTTATTTTCAAGCACCTGTAGTAGTAGAATCAACCATGGTAAAGCATTGCTTAGAAAAGGGTCTTGGTACATGAATTGGTTTTTACCACCTAAATTGCACTAAGACCTTAGGGACTGTGTGTATATCATTTTCCTATTTCAAAGGTAAATGTTGCCTCTGTTTCATAACGTTATAACCAAAATTACAATTTTCCTATTTTTAGCATTTATCTTGCTTCCAATGTTATTGTAAAAAACATTGCAATGGACATCTTCATGAATATAGTATCCCATATTTTAGGTTATTTCCTTACTCCAGTTCTCAGAAGTGGGATTACTGGCTCAAGAGGTTTTCACATCTAAATCATTCTGGAGTATTGCTGAATTGCTTTCTAAAAGGGTTGTATCAATTTATAATACTGTGAGCAATATGTGGCCATCATGAGAGACAGTAATGAGAACAATTTTACATTCTCATCACACGGTCATACTTTATAATTAATATGGAGTTTTAATTTAATACACAAATAATATGAGATTTCTTGAAAATAGGTAGTTATTTTACACAATAAGATTTTTAGCATGTGATTTTCATGGAAACAGTAATGTTAAAATTCTCTCTTTAAGAAAGTGTCAAGTAACGGGTCACATGAATGTTTCATGTTCTCATTTTCCCCCAACAGTTCATTACTTGAAAACCATTAATAGGACTTTAAAGACAAATTTAATTTACACTAAAATAAATATACTTAAAAAACATTTTTAGGAAATTATACTCTCATATATCATTCAATCTCCCCATGTTTTTTATTATAAAATGAGAACGTTGTTATTTTGGGAAAAAATATTAGCTTCAAAACATTTAATAAAACAACACTAAATAGCATAGCATAACTTTTGAAGTCATACTTAATGGCAAACGATATCTTTTTGGAAAAAATACTGATTTTAAAAGTCACAAGCTACTAGCGTGAACCCTTTAGAGTTATTTTGTTTTGTTTTGTTTTTAGCAGAGTAATTTAGAAGTTTAAAAGAAAACTATTGCCCACTGAACATTGAATTAAAAAGTGAGTTAATTTCTAGTTTTCTATTTATAGATTATTAATGTTTTGAGCCTATATTCTACTTTCTACTTTCTTTTCTCAGTGAACAAGTAGATTTATTCTCAAATGGACAACAAGCTGCCAGTACTGGAGAATCAAAGATTTCAAATAAATCAACAAACAAGTTGAAAAGTTCAATTCAGGATCACATATGCAAGTACATTTAGCAATGGGATATGAGCCAGGCACATTTCAGTTTAGGTAGCACATGAACTGACAAACACAAGTGTCCTTAGGCAGACAGCTGGCCAGAATATTTTAGAGTACAGCTGCCCCACAAAATCAGCCCACATGATAGCTGCAGGTACACTGCTTGTTGAATCCATTTCCTGATCTTAAGGTCTATAAGGTGAGTTTCTGTATGTTGAGTTTCTAATAGGAGGCATACTGCCTGGACTCTGGAGCCAAATTGCCAGGGTCTAAATCCCAGTTCTACCATTTACTAGCTGTGTGATTTCAGGCTAGTTACTTAACCATTCTGTGCCTCAATTTCTCCATCCATAAAGTGGGGACAATAATAGTATCCAACTCATAGAGTTGTTGGGAAGATTAAATGAGTTAATATATGCAAAGCCTTAAAATAGTACCTGGCACATAGTAAGCACTATATGAGTGTTTACTGATACTATTAATATCATGATTATTGTTTATTACTACTTCTACCTGTATTCAAATAAAGCTTTATGCCTTTATTAAAGACTAAAAGAATAATGAATGCTTCTACAAATATAATCTGTATTTCCCAGGGCACAGAAATTTGGGCTTAAAAATATAGTCTTGCAATAACAGTTACATAGTAGGCATGCATAGAAGTGGGACAGTTTTAGAGTCAGTCATTCCTGGCTTTGAATTCTATCACCACCACTAACTTATGTGTAACACTGGGCAATTTATCTATTCAACCTCTCTAAGACTTTAAAAGGAGAATAATAATACTTGCCTGACAAGATAACGAAGAACTAGATAAGATAATGAATGTGAGGTGCCTGACAAATGGCCTCATGCAAAAGGACCTCAGGCCTACTTTCAAGAACTCGCCTAGTTCTTGCAGCTCCATGCGGGGCCCTCCCTTTCCCTCTCTGGCTCTCTGCCACCTTCAGCAGGGTTTTACCTTTCTGCCCAGTGAAGCCAAACCAGCAAGAAGCAGGCCCAGGACAATCACCAACTGAAAACTTAGTGAGTAAAAATATCTTTGGTAATTTAGGAAGTATTATAATGCTTTATAAAAAAGGTTTAAAAGTCCATGTTTTTTAGAAATGTAGACTAAAGTATGTATGGGTCAAAGTGATATATGGGATTTATTTTTAAAATACTTTAGTAAAGGGAGAAAAAAGGAAAGAAAAGTATACACAAACAAATTTGGCAAAATCATGATAATTGTTTAATCAGGATGATAGGTATATGAGGATCATAATATTATTTTCTCTAATTTTTAGTGTTTGAAAATCTTCATACATAAAAAAACATTTGAAAAATTAAAATACAAACCCCTCACATTTCTAGAAGTAATACATATGGCCCCTCAGCCACCAGTAAATGAGGTTTGTCTAATATTCTAGACAATTCATCTCATTTCCAAGAGTCCCAGTCAGAGCTGGTCATACATTTCAGTGAATCCTCTATTCTTCCTAGTCCAGCAGAATATGTCATATGACATATTTCAAATATTCTATAATTTCCAATCAAGTATTTGTCAAACCTTGCTTAAGTTAGGAAATTGTCATCTTCTGCAATATCACCATACAGACACTTTTATAACATACTTTTATATATCAGTGTTTCCACAAGCAAGGCCACAGGTAAATCTAAGGAACCTCCATAACATTACGCCAAGAGGAAGAAGCCAGATGTAAAAGACAACATATCATATGATTCTATTTACATGAAAAGTCCAGAAAAGGCAAATCTATAGAGACAGAAAGTAGATGAGTGATTCTTGGGGCTGGAAGTGGAATGGGCATTAACTGTCCATGGGCATGAGTGATCTTATTGGGATGATGGAAATGTGCTAAAACTGGGTTATGGGGATGGTTGCACAACTCGGTAAAATTAATAAAAATCACTGACTTCTAAACAGGTAAATTCTATGGTATGTAATTATACCTCAATAAATTTAAAAAATATATATCTAGTTGGGTCACAAACTTTAAAAAATCATTTATTAGGTATGTAAAGCATTTTATACTTGGGAAGAATTATAACCTATCAAGTTGTGATTTTACAGCAGTGACATAAACTTAAAATTTTAGTTTAAACGTTTAAAAAAGATGAGTTCGCTTAAATAATTGATTTAAATAAATAATTTTATTTAATTCATATAGTTAAGTTAAATAAAAATGATGATATTAACAAGCCGGAAGTTTTGGTAAATGATAGTCTGGGTTATTGATTCCTAGGTGACACAACCCCACCTCTGTGTGTGTGTTTCAATCTCAGGATCAGATACAAAGATTCAGTGGGATTATGTTGATGAAAATGCTTTATAAATTGCCAATGCTGTACTAACAACAAAAAGAGGAATGGCCTACCTAAGCTGCTTCTATTTTAATATAAAAGAAATCTTAACTAGGTTATGACAGACATTCTGGGGCGGGGGCGGGCAGGAGTAATTAACCCGTTGCCCAGCTTCCATCCTCTGGGGTTTCAATTTGTCTGATGGTTTCTTCCTTCCACAAACATTATTGAATGCCTACGGTAAACCATTAGGTGGTAGGTCCTTATCTTGATTCTCAAGAGGTGCCCAGTTCCCTTCCTCCTTCTCTCCCTCTTCTCCCAAGCCAAGATACTCTACTATGAAAACTTCCTGCTGGATTGGGGTGCAGCACCCCCAAGCTCTTTCGTGGTTGCATTTGGCACAGCTGAAATAAATTGGCATTTTGAAACTTTACCAGATATTGAGGGAGAAAACCCCCCATAAAAGTACAAAAGTACAGTCAAGTTTTTAAATTACAGCACGGAAGACCAAAAAAAAAAAAAAAAAAGCTCTCCCATCCCCATCTGGATTTCAGTTCCTAAACTTCTGCCTCTTGTTCTTTCTAAGGAAGCGAGTCTTTCCCACCTTTCAAGAAAACAATGGGGGCTCAGTGGCATTTAAGTCCCATGCCCAAAAGAATAAAGCAGCCACTATATCCTAAGTTCTCATCCCCAAAGAAACCCTTTTTCCTCCGATTCCCACAGGGCCAAGGGTGGTTTGTTTTCAGCCAAGTAGTGATAGTGTTGCTGTTATTTTTAGTACTATTCTGACATTAGTTTGGCTAATTAATAAATCTAGGGAGCTTTTGCAGTATCTAACCATTTTTGCTAACTTCTCTATATTTCAGCTATGCCAAATTTGCAAAGACCATGAAAACAGCAGTCAGGTTAGGGCCCACATCTCCCTGCCTCACGGTGTAGTGCTCTTACATGGTTTTGTTTCATCTCCTGCCAATTCTAAAAGGGTTTGCAAGGCAGATACTATTACCCCTTGCACCAAAACGCAAAGGGACGTGCCTAAGAAGACACAGCTTGCTAGCTGATGACAGAGCCTGAATTGACACCTGTTCGGGCTGACCCAAGTGAATTTCTCTTTATTCCAAGTACCTTGGTGGAATCACCCCTCTGGACAAGTAAGAACTGCGCTCAAACTCGAGTAGCTGACTCCGGGCGGGGGGAAGGGTGGTTAGCCATCGGGAATGCAGGCTTTGCCCTCTCCACGATGCCCGGGTTATCTTTGTGTTTTAACTCAGTCAAGTTGAGGGTACCTCTGGTGTAGCTCGTTTGCAGGGTGCCCTTGTGAATTTTCCTAGGTAGTTTCCTCGATTGGCTCAGGCACCATAGTGAATGACCGAAACTAAATTGGAAAATAAGAAAACGCAAAGAACGTGGCGTAGCTCACTTTTCTTGGCCTTTCTCCCGACCCGTAGCCGCGCCCTATTACGACTGCGTGGGCGACTCGCCTATAAAAGCCAGTCTCGCAGCGTTTCTCCGTCACAATCGCTTCCTGTTTGCGGTTCGTCCGTCGTCCTTGGTGGCTGGAATTGCAGTGGCCGTGAAGATGGCGTCTACCAGCCGGTAAGTACGTCCAGCCGAGTTTGGGCAGCTGAGGGGCGGGCGGCGAGTGCGGGGGCTTGCAAGGTGGCCGCCGGCACTTCCGCGTCGGGCAAAACGCCGCGGAGGTGCGGGGAGAGGCGGCAGGACCGGCCGGCCGCCCCGGACAAAGGCACTCCCAGAGGCAGGGCTGACAGGGGTGTTGCAGGGGGTACCGAACCGCCGGCATTTCTCCGCCAGCGTCCTAGGCCGTTTTCTCACCCAGGCACCACCGTGTGAAGGCTCATGTGTCCCCAGCCCCTGGCCTCGCGTCTTTTCCGGATATTTCACCCGTCCTTTTTTTCTTGTTAATTTTTTCTACGCTTGGTTTTCCATCTGTGGCTCAACAAGCCCGAGGGTCCGTGAATCCTCCTCTCTAAAGGGAAAGGGTTAATTTTAGGCCCCTATTGATCTGACAAGTCAGAAAGTTAGGGACGTCAGCATTGGTAAGGCTGAGGGAAACTGATTGCCATCCCCGAGGCCTTTTGAAGTGGAAGCTAGGGCATTTCTGAAGAGTTGATAAGTTCTCTTCTAAGAGATTTCTTTACAGATGTTGTCTGCATACTCTTGAAGAAGATCTTGCCTGCAGAAAATTACGTATGCTGGGTAGTCACTCTTTAATATTATATTTTAAAAATGTGATGCACCCATATCTACAGGAAGTGCATACAGTGCCGTTAGAGACAGCCTTTACTCCTGTGACATGAAAAATGTTTGCAGACCCTAATTATATCTCTCATGACCACTATGAGGTATATGTTAGGATTTTTGCGTAAGTGTAAACTGAGTCATGCCAATGTTGACTTATCCAAGGTTAGTGTTAGAACAGAGTGTAGAGTCTCAGATATCTATTTCCTGTTGTCACACTCGGCCTCTAGTTAACTCATGTATTAAAAGTATCAAATTAACTTCTGTAGCTTCTGGAAGGCAAGGTAGCTCTGGCATAATTTTTCTGAGCTTGTTATCATCTCTGGAATTGAATTCGCGATGAAAGCCATTATCACAAAATAGTAAGCTGGAGAAATCCAGGCCCTTTCTGGTAAACTACCAAGGCTTACTGCTTTATGTTACTGTATTTTTAAAAGGTTGGGGGAGGAGGCAGCCTTAGCTAAAACTACTTGGACACAGCTCTTAAAGCCAGGGACACTTGTTCACTTGTTACTGAATTAGTAAACACTTGTTTGCTAATTCAGTGTTTGAATGCTCAGTCATTCTAACTGGGTGTGGCTCTGCCAGGTAAGGCTTCCTTGTAGGTAAATGGAGAAATAGCTTCCCAAACCACTTATCTATGACTTGTATTCTCTCATGGCAGTAGATCTGAAAGGTAAACGTGGTCATATTTGGGCTAAGCTTTTGTATATAATAGAACAGGGAATGGTATTTGTAAGAAATGTTGTAATAGTTAAATATAGTAAATTCACTTGATAGATTCTTTACCAAAAGAATACATTTCCTTTGTGTGCCTTTATTCTCTTCATTAAAAAAATCTTTGAAATATTTCTTTGAAGTAAATTTTTTCTAGGCATGTCCAGCTCTTAAATGTATGTCATTGCTGTCCATCTGTTGAGTTTTTCTACCAGTGAGAACAATTAGTATTTCTGTCCTTAGCTTTTTTCCCCCTGAGGAAGATGTACAGTGACTAGGCTATGAAACTGCTTGGTGTTTTCACAGAGAAGAACACAAATGTTGTGACTTAAAATCTAAACTCCACCACTTATTAGTTCTGTGATTTTAGGAAAATCGTTTTCTGAGCATAATCTTTAAAATGGAGGTAATGCTTAATTTTCAGAATTGCTAATGAAGATTAATAATATATGTATAGTACTAGACACATAGTAGGCACCTAACACATGACAGCTATAAAGTGAAGTTTGGCATTATGTGGCTTCTTAGGCAGCCTGAGTTATTTTAATCTCCGTGGTGGTGGTTTACTCCATTCCTTCGCTCTTGTTTCTCTCCCTTACTTCCCCACCACCCCACTCTTGTGCTTCTTCTTTTGTATTACCCTTGTGGGTAATTTCATTAAAATTGACTGCTTGAGCACAGTTTCATCTTATTTTGGATAGGTAACACAGGCAAATCATAGAAAAGCAAGAAGAAAAGTGAAAAGCAGTTCCTTCTTTCCCTAGCTCCTAGCCATCTAATTCTCCAAAGCAGTCATTATAACCAGTTTCTTGGTGTTTTCATAGTGATTCTGTGGTTTCACAAACATATGCATATAGTCCTAACCTCTCTTCTTCGAAAAAGTAGTCTAATATAAACACTGTGTGCTACCTTGCTTTTTACCTTTTTTGTGAAATTAGCACACACATTTTAAGTGTACAGTTCAATTACAAAGTGAGCACATACACATAGCTACCACCCAGGTGTAGAAATCAAATACCACTAGCACCCTGGAAGCCTCCTTTATGCCCTCAGTCATTACCCCTTCCCAAACCTAACCACATCCTGACTTCTAACACCAGAGGTTTGTTTTGCCTGATTTAAACTTTATATGTAAATGTATATGTATTCCTCTGTGTCTGGTTTCTTTTATCAGCATTTTGAGATTTATTCATGTTACTGCATATAACTGTAGTTCATACATTTTTCAGTTTTCTGTAAAATCCCCACCGTACTCTTTTCACTTAGGATATCTTTGAGATGTTTCCATATCATTTTTATATACATATACACACACACAATAGTATGTCTACTTATTAATAGTATGAAATATATCAGTCCTTGGTATGCTGTGTGCCACATGGCTGCCCATTTTATGCATTTGTAATTACTGTTACTTTACTAACATTTTCCTTTATTTTTACATAGTTTTCTTTAATAATTTATACTAATTTCTTAATGTTTTATTTGTCATAATTTATTAAAATATTTTTCTAGTAGAAATTTATGGAATAAACGTGAATATAAAACAAATCTCCATTCCCTCTTTCCGCAGTGAAAAGATCCAAGATGTGTTCTGGTTAACCTGAATATATAAATTTTGGGAATATGGATTACTTTATCATTTTTTCTGTGGGTATCACCTATGTTGAAAGTTAACATTCTGAACTGTTTGCTACTTTGAGAAACTTTATCCAAAACCACAGATACCTATTTACATACTTTACGAATGCTTGATGTTGTCTTTTATGTGTATATTTGTGGTGGTCATAACATAACCTTGTTCTGTATTAACTTCAGGTGAACTTTTAAAAAGGGCTTATTTTCAGTGATACCAGACATTTGTGATTGTAAGGCCACACCCACAGAAATAATTACTAAATCTATGTTAAATATCTTTGATGCTTTTTAGAACTGATTCTGTTAGGTCATTTAAGGCTGATGTGTCTTCCCCAGACTGCCTTATTTTCAAAATAAATTCATCAAACAAATTGTTAATATCACAGATTAAAAAGTAGATCTTGAAACAATTTCTTGAGGGCTCACAAACTTAGTTCTGGTCTAAATGAAATCATCAGGTCCTAGCCACCTCTACCACCCTCATTTGTATACCTTTTAGGTTCAGTGTACTATTCTAAGTGTATTACTAAGGTATGCAGCACGTAGAAAACAAAGACTTGAAATTCATTATCTGACCATAGAAGTAAGTGGCAAGGGTCACAAACCCAGATAGTTATGTGTAAATGTTGCACCGTTATTATGGTAGCTAGTCATTTCTATGTTAATCAAGGTTTATAAACATTTTAGTAGCCTACATGTTAAAAGAAAAAAAACACTTGTTTTCCATTTAAGTTTTTAAAGCCTTCCATTCTGCAAACCAATAACTGTTCTTACAAAAAACAATTCCAATTGTATCTGTTAATACTAGCTAGGATTTAAAGTAACCTAACCTAGGATTTTTACTTTGAGAATTTAGCTTAAATGTATTATAAATGTAAATGTATTATAAATTTATTGGAAAAATGTTCAAAATCCTCCTCTTTTTCCCCCCAAAATATTAGTACTTTGTTGCATGTTGGTTAGGAGGATATTAAAAAAAAATTTTTTTTTTCATTTAGTTTGGATGCACTTCCAAGAGTCACATGTCCAAACCATCCAGATGCGATCTTAGTGGAGGACTACAGAGCTGGTGATATGATCTGTCCTGAATGTGGCCTGGTTGTAGGTGAGCAGTTACTATGGTTTTAACTGAAATCACTATTTGGGGCATTTTGTTTTTGTGTATTTTCCAAACTCTCTTTTAATGAATACATTCTGACTTTTCCCCCCTACAGGTAATTCATATTTATTGTAAAACAAAAATAATTAGAAAAAAGGAAATAAGAGTGAAATCAGAGACACCATATTTTATTGTCTGTACAAACGCATATATTTCATAATGTGGGGTAGGAGGGAACATCTAAAATTGCGATAGCTGATCCAGAAGAAAAGGCCCTTAGTCCTTTGTCTCCTGTATCTGTAGTCTTAAACATTTGCACTCTTGTGCATATGAAATAATGAATAAATGTAATCTAACTTTTGCGACTTTTGTATATTTAAATATGATTTATTTTAGAGTAAAAAAGGTAGATAAGCATGATTTATGTTGGAGTAATAAAGGTATATCTTTATAAAGGTACTGAGTGTCATCCAAGGCCTTTTAGTCATCAAAAATGATTTAATTTTCATTTGCTCATACAGAATGATTTGTTTATGAATTTCTAGTGTGAAATTGTTAGTGTCAAAATAATACTTCTTAAAATATTACTTTTATTTCTACTTTCTCACTAATCTAGATATGTAGCATAACTTTAGGATAGAGATAGTCTGTTCAAAAATTTTCTTATGGTGGGGTTGCCGCCAGCACCTGAGAAAAGGAGTACTACTTGAAGTTTGAAATACTCAAGGTTGAAACTGCTAGTAGGATTGTGGGAAGTATAACAGAAACATGGGTGGGGATATACTGTGGAAGTGTCTTGCTTGGAGGACATCTGTAATATTCATGCAAATAGACTGCTTGCCTCAGACCTCCAGTGGGAGTTTTAAATCATAACAGAGTTGTTAATAGGAATCGGAATCCATTTGCAATTATATTCTGCTCAGTAAGCAGTATTAACAGTTAATATACTTATATGCTAGGCACTGTTCTAAGTGACTTACATATTCACTCAGTTTATCCTTGGAGACACTTGTGAGGTGTCTTCATTTTAGAGGTGCAGAAACGGGAGTTTAAGTAGTCTGGCAGTCTAGCTCCACTGCCTGCATGGGAGCCAAATTTCTATCCTGCCGTTGTCTTTTGTAATAAAATGAGTTCAATCTGAGATTGGCAAACTGTGACCTATCACCTGTTATATGGTGTGTGTGCTGAGAATGACTTTTATGTTTTTTAATTTTGAAAAAAATGAGAATAATTTTGGGAACACATGAAAATATTATCAAATTCAAACTTCAGTACACATAAATAAAGTTTTATTGGAACATAGCCACACTCATTTGTTTATATATTGTCTATGGCTGCTTTCGTGTTACAATAGTGGAATCTAGTGGTTGCAACAGAAACCATATGTGGTGCTCTCATCACATCACACTGCTGCTTAGTGCACTACAAATCCCAGTGAAGCAGTTATAAACCCACAGCATTTTTGAGTGCCAGGCATATCTCCATACTGAAACATTTTATTTATTTATTTTGTTACCATTGCATACCCATCATGTCAAAATGAGAAGAAAAGCTGAACTCTGAATGTCATGCTTTTAAGGCACAGTGGAGCGTAGGTTGTTACTGAATTAGATGGCAAAGCATTGTGTTCATTATGCAGTGATACTGTAGATGTGCCAGAAGAATACAACAGACGTTGACATTACCAGACTCAGCACTTATCACAATACTACTAACTCAGGAAAACAATGGTCAGAAAATTTAGAAAATATATAGTGGAATATCTCATCACAGCAGAATTTCTTCACAAAAATAAAAGAATAAAAATAAGTCAGTTTGGCCTCTTGACCTGCAAAGCCTAAAATATTTACTTTGGCCCTTTAAAGAAAAGGTTTGCTGACCCCTAAGTTAAATGAGAGCATTCTGTCTCTTCCAAAGTATTAAGATTGAACTGATAATATGTAAGAGTGAGACAGAGACAGAAGACTGAAGATAATTTCAGATTCTTGGCTCTCCTAACTTCTGTAGCCACTTAAAAAGAAGTAGTGCAAAAATATTGCATTATATTTCCAGTCTTTCCATCAGCTTCACTTCCACTTTGACTAGCAAGATAGTTGGGTAAATAAAATTAAGCAACTGGAGAAGGAAGATATAATTCTCAAGGCTTACCTGCTTTTTTGTGCTTGGAATCCTTAATTTTTAGTTGCATTTTTCTGTTACATCAAACGAAGGGAAGTTAATTTTCTTTTAGTTTTCCTTTATTATTAGTCTTGAACAGCATCAAAACTACTATTTTTCAATCTAACTAAACCTACTAGGCTAAATTTTAAGACCTGAAAACTTAAAAATATAATCTGATTAAACTTCTCTATATATAGAAATACCTGTTTATGATACTGTTTTTTTGATGTAAAATATAACAAACACTTGATTTAAAATATACAGTAGCCTTATTCACAGATATTGTGGTTAAATGTGTAATATGATGTCCTCCAAGTGAAGAATCTATTCCATGACTAGACAAGGGGAGGCAGGCAAGAGTCTGCTAAAAAAGTTCTGTTTTGCTAGGGATATCATCAGTCAAATTATGTTGAGAATAGTTTAATTGATCATGACATTCCATGGGTCTAAATTTTAAAAATAACATATACATACGTACATACACACACAAATGTATATCATTGTCATATATCAATAATAAATTTAGATTTGCATCATCTTGCTGGTTTAAAGGCATATGCTTTGTTGCCAGCTCAATTCAACCTTTATCTCTAATACTATGGAAATGGGGAAGAAATTAAGCTGGACAAATATTCTGCAGTCCATTGAGGGCATAAAATTTGTGGCTTCTTTCATGTTTGAGATATTGATGTTCATGGAGATTTATATCTAGACAACATCATCATGTGTTTCCTAATAAATAATCTTGGTGTACATAGTTTGATTGTACTTGCCATGAAATTTTACATTGTCTGAAAGTTTTTATATTATAACATATTTATTGAATAAGCATTTTGAATAGCTTTCTCTTTAAATAATCACCAGACAACCTTAGAAACAAACTCTTTTAGAATTGTTTTTGGACCACTCTGTACTTACTTAATATTTAATATGTTCTTGAAACTTAAAGCAGCCTGTTGTCACTAACTCCCCTTAATTTTAAACCCAAGACTAGATACTGCTCAACTGTTACCTTCAGAGCCATATATTATCCCTCTCAACTGAGTTATCAAGTAGGAGAGCCCATTACTATTATCTTTTTAAATGAAATTCATAATACAAAAAATGTTTTATATAATATACCTTTTTTCTAGTCTCTAATAACACCTTTCTCACTGTCCTTCAAACCTTCATTGGTAGACTCCTTGAGGCCCACCACTCAGTCTTAAAACCAGTGCCATGTGTTTTAGAACTTTCTTAAAGCAACATCGTACTTTCAGGAACCAATTTCTGTTTCAGTAACATGACAGATCACCTCAAAATTCAGTGGCTTATAACAACCATTTCATTTTGCTCATAATTTTATTGGTCATTAATTTGGGAAGGATTCATCTGGGCCATTGTTTTGGCACTGGCTAGACCTGGAGGATCCACTTCCATAACGGCATCTTCATCTGCATTTTGATGCCTTTCTGTTCCTTGACCTCCCCACAGAGGTTTGTCATCCTCTAAAGCTTCTCCATAGTTGTGTTAGAGTAGTCATATTTCATACATGGTGGTTGGTTTCTACGAGAAATATCCCAGGAGCAAGTGTTTTCAGCGAGAACGGAAGCTGGACTCAAGTAGTTAAGGGCTATGCCTTGGAACAGGGTCACTTCTGCATTCTATTAGTCAGAGCAGCCCTAGGACCCACCTAGATTGGAAGGGGAGGAGAAATAGCCCCACCTCAATGTGAGGGTGACAAGGTCATGTTGCAGAAGAACATGTGGATGGGAAATATTATTGCTGCCATCTTTGGAAAATACAATTTGTTACATGTTTGATGTCCTGTTTAATTTTTCCCCAGTATTTAAATGGTTGTGTAGTATTTAGTCTCTCAGGTAATTTAGGTTGTTTCCAATTTTTTGTAGCTGTTTGTAGTACTACTTATAACATGTAATAGTTTAATTGACTTTCCTCTTGTATTTGAATTATAAGATTGTTATTTTAGACGTATGAAGTATTATGATTTGTCATTGGCTGTCTCATCAGTGACCCTTAAGATATTGGTAGTGATCTCTAAAATAGGGCCAATTTTTAAAGCAAAGCTTTGTCATTTCTACCATGTTGGCTGTAACAGCAGCACTGTGTGGGTTTTTTCCCCCAAATCCTGTGTGATTATGACACTTTAAAAGTTGAGCACTAGGTGGCAGTATAATCATATTTAGATTATCACTTTGTTCATAAGTTTGACCTTGTATATTGTTTGGGCATGATTTATAGGCTGCAAAGTGTAAGGTTAGTAAGCTGTCGTAACAGCTATTAAAACATGAAATTGGTTATCAAGACTTTGATAAATTAGGATTTCACAATGAGGTGTTGTTTAGAACTAGTGGTATCATTTCTACTTAAAGCCACTTTTTGTGTAGCATTTAAAATGGAATTCTTCCATTGATTTTAAAAGTAATATAAGGAGGGCTTCCCTGGTGGCGCAGTGGTTGAGAGTCCGCCTGCCGATGCAGGGGACACGGGTTCGTGCCCCGGTCCAGGAAGATCCTACATGCCGCAGAGCAGCTGGGCCTGTGAGCCATGGCCACTGGGCCTGCGCGTCCAGAGCCTGTGCTCCGCAACGGGAGAGGCCACAACAGTGAGAGGCCTGCGTACCGCAAGAAAAAAAAAAAAGTAATATAAGGAAAATACCGGAAAATAGTTTAGATGAATTTGAAAGAGAAAAATGAGTCGATTTGACCTTCCCCTCCTAAGTTCATTCTGGATATTGTTTATACTAGTGAATCTGAGACATGAACGTGAATGTACATTAAGAATCAGCTGAGAAATATGTTTAAAAAGATTCCAGGCCCCACTTCCAGAAACCCTAGCTCAGGTCATACATTGGTAACATGTTAAGAAACACAGATCTATCCTGTAAACTTTATAATTTGGCACATTCTTTGTGATCTCTGTACAGTTAGGCTTCTCATCTTTGCTTTCATATTTCCCATGTCTCCAGACCTAGACTGCAAATTCCTATAAGATGTGTGTCCATGGTTCCTAGGGTAACTAGGAGTCAATGGCCCTGGAGTCTAGACTTGACTCTACTACTTAATAAGTTATGTAACTAAGGTTAAGTTACATAATTTCTCCAAGCTTAACTTTCTTTATGTGTAAAATAAGTACCCCCCCCCCAAAAGGACATGTACCATACATCTCAGATTTGTTAGGAATTGTTAAGAATAAAATGAGATAATGTATAAAATACATAGTATAATTTTAGTATGAGATTTCAGTGATACGTATTTTAGGGATATAAGTACTCCTTTTTTCTTAACCTTGTAGAAAAAAAGGGTGATTCCAAATCTGAGATGCCATTCTTCCTAGCAAGTCAATTGCAAAATGTGTTTTAGTGATTGTTATGGGTCTGGCATATTTAATGCTGCAGTTGTAGTATTTTAAACATTATCGGATTACCATCTTTAAATTTGCATTAGCAGTGTTTCCTAAAGGAAAATATTCAGCTTTAGTTTACTATAGCCAAGTTATATTTTAAAATTAAGGAATATTTGTATTCACTTTCAAATTCTTGCTTTGTCATCTCTTGTAAGCCCTCAGACACAGCCTTTTTACCTAATTCAGAAATTTTTAATTTAGATGCTACTTTCTCTTAAGCATCAGAGAACCACTAATTTTACTTGGGTAACACAACCATTCTGAGGTAGTTTTTTGATTTTAAAGAAAGGGAAACTGAGGCTTGTAGTGTTTGGGTAATTAGCTCAAGATTCTACACCTAGTAAGTGACACAGCCACTTAAATCCAGATTTATTGGACTTGAAAAGCCTTTGGTCTTTGTACTGCATGTTTCCATTAAACACTGTGCTGGTCAAGGAGAGTGATAGAAAGATGAGGTGCTATAACCAAGCTCTGGACCAATTCTTTGTCTACTGTGTGGAAAGGAGGAAGGTAAATTAAAACAACAAAGAGTGGTAAAAGTTCTATTACAGATCTTCCAAGTTTGGTGAGAACACGTAGGAAGGAAGTGGTGACTTCCTAGGGAAATTACTGTTGAATTTACATTGAAAACATGATCATTAGAATGAGTAAGGGTTTATGGAGGGAAAGTCATTCCAGGTAGAGGGGAAAAGAAACATGTGCCATAAGATGGAGGCCTGAAAGTATCAATATTAGTATGTGAAGGACTAAATGTATTGTGACTAAGTTAAGATGCATCTTCTACCAGAGCCAGGACTCCTTAGCTTAGATGCTGCTGCTGCTGCTGCTGCTGCTTGCTGCAGACCTGCCCGTATTTCAGGAAAAGCAAGGTCTGTTCACATATTCAAGGATGGAACTTATAATGTATTTTCCTTTACAAACTGTTTTCCTAATGGTAGTTACACTGTTGACTTGTACAGGGGTTTTTTTGTTTTTATTGTTTTTTAATGGTCTAAACATGGATAAAATAGGATTTTATGGGCTGGTCTGGGAAATTAACCATGATATGGTTTGTTTCTAGTGGATAATTCATTTTGGGTTGGTACCCAGTTTACATTGTGGGAACATAAACTGATTTAGAGACTGACTATATTATTAATAGTATTTCTTTATAAAATATCTCTTGATCAAAGTTCCCTTCAAAATTATCTTTAATGCAAGATTTCTGATAAGAATGTGTAGTAACCCTAGACTAAAAATCAGGATTCTTTGAAATGTGAGAAGGAATGGTAGGAAGGGTTAGGTGACTGAGGAAGGTGTGGAAACTAATGATGCATTTCATTTTCAGCATTAGATTTAACAAATACAGTGTGTTGGCTTAAACAGTTTTCCAGAGCACCTTGATTTTTTTTAATTAAAAAATTCAGTGCTTTGGATTTATCCATCTTGAATAATAATACATTTTGATTATTGAAGTTTTTGACTTAGCACATTTTGAAAACTTTTGTAGTTTTAAACTAAATGGTTTTAGATAAATCTAGCCTATGAAAACAAGTAGCTTGGGGGATATTGTTCTAAGACTCTTACTTCTGAATTCTCTACCAAAGGTGGTATGCCAAAATGCTTACAAGATGGCAGAAAGAATTGAAATTCTGGGCAGTTCCTCTTAATATTCCCTTTTTAAAAATTCCTTTATTGGGACTTCCCTGGTGGCATGGTGGATAAGACTCCACGCTCCCAATGCAGGGGGCCTGGGTTCGATCCCTGGTCAGGGAACTAGATCCCACATGCATGTCACAACTAAGAGTTCAAATGCCACAACTAAGGAGCCTGCCTGCTTCAACTAAGACCCCACGCAACCAAATAAATAAATAAATAATTTTAAAAAAATTTCTTTATTAATTTACAATAATAAACAGAAAACAAAAATATCCTGAGTCTAGGTCAGGTTGGAAAGTCAGATTATCTTCAGTATTGGCTTCCTGGCTGCTTTCGATATGTTGCAGTTTTCCCCTTTGTTAAAATTGCTACCTTAAGCCATTATGATTTTAATATTGTACTACAGAATATCTTTGGTTGTATTTACCATTTATAGCTTGCCTGGTAAGAAGGTTAAATGTTTAATTTGTCTTTGTGTACTGTTTCCTTTATACTATCAAGCAAAGTACCTTGTTTCTACAGGACATCCTTTCTTATCTCTCTCCCCTGCTCCGGCATTATTCCTTGTAGCAGAAGATGTTGGTTGTTTCCCAGTATCTATTACCCAACTCTTTCTTTAATAATAAGAATCCACTGGGCCTGTGGCTGCTCAGCTAGACTGTATTTATTTCCCCGCTTCCCTTCCAGTTGGTTATGGCCACCTGATTAAGTTCTAAGAGTGCACTGTAAAGTAGAAGAGATTTGTGCAATTCTAGATCCTGCCCTAAGGGATGTGCTCTCCCTTTTTCTCCTTCCCATTGGCTAGAATGCAGACATGATGGAGGGAACTACCAGCAGCCATCATACACTACAAAATGCAAGTCATGATGAAGATGGCTTATCAAAAAAGATAGGAGGAGCCTGGGAGTCACACTAATCCAAAACTATTAACTATGGTAACCTGAGAAAGTTCTATCTCGTTGAAGTTGCTGTTGTTTTTGCTTTGATTACAGACCTACCTGTATCCTTCCTAATACATTTTTGGAATCATATTGGGAGTTTATTTTTGTTTGGATTCTCTGTTGTCTGCCAGGGATTTGTGAGTACCCAGAGAGGCTGGGAGTACTTAACAGTGGTGGATTGGAAGGTTTTCCAACATCACTGCCACCACTGGACTTGGATTGATAATTCTTTATTACAGGATGAATAAGCATAAACATCAGCCTGAGGCTTTTGAATACAAACTACAGTAAAGACGAACAGTGGTCCTATGGACTTAACAGAAAATTCTGATTCTGATACAGTTTACTAGAAAAAAGTTATAGAAAATAACTGCTTTTTGTGATCAGTGAAATAAAGCTTCCTTAATGTTTCTATTAAAAGTGGTCAGAAATAAAGAAGATAGTACAAGGAGACAAACACAGTAAAACTGTTTCGATAGCAATGAGCTGACTTAACATTCTAGAAAATCGAATCAGTAAAGCAGAAAACAAACCTGAGAATATAAAGAGTGAATTTTGGAAAGTGGTAAAGACAAGATAGCCACTATGGTACTACTTGAAGATCCAGCTGAATATGATAAAATATTAAAGGTGCAATAGAAGAAAACTTGACATTCCTCACAGAAGACCCTTAGGGTTGCACATCAAGATTCGCACGCACCACTGGGGAATGTATCCTTTTAACATTTAAAAAGTTTTATTAATAAAAATTTGCAAGCAACCAACCAGTAAAAACATTACTTTGAAGGGACCTAAAATTTTATTGATGGAATACAATGAAGTTAAGTCTGATTCCTGTTTGTCTTGTGACACAGAAAGGAGGTCATAGAACAATCTTTTTAAAATAAATTTATACATAAATCCACAAAAATACAAAGCTGAGTTTTATTTGCTAATTGTCATGTGGAACAGTACTGATGACTATTCCTGATATTTCTGGTTCTTCTCTTTTGGGCCACATGGTGCAATTGTATTTCCCCACTCCCGTTTGAAGTTAAACATCACCACTTGACTGGCTTTGGCCAATGGTATGTGAGTAGAAATGTTACTATTAGAAACCTATTTCCCTAGCATGGTGACTGGCATGTCTCAAGTGGTAGGAATTCCATCAACTTGAATAAGGACTGCATAGAAAGCAGTCCTGGGCTTTCTATTCATACCATCCTCGGCCAGCTTTTTTTTTTTTTCCTCCCTAATCCAACTTGTCTTTTTTGAGGCAGTACAAAGCAAACACTAAAAGAAACTCATGCTAAGTTACTTTGGGGCCAAAAGGAAAATGTTATGAAATGAAGCATGTTGGCTAACTAATACTTTATCTTTAGAGTTCTAGAGAGACTTAAAAGATGTGAGTTAGTAAAGATAAAGTATTCTCTTTTTTAAAAAAAAATTAATTAATTTATTTTTGGTTGTGTTGGGCTTTCGTTGCTGTGCGCGGGCTTTCTCTAGTTGCGGTGAGCAGGGGCTACTCTTCGTTGCAGTGCACGGGCTTCTCGTTGCGGTGGCATCTCTTGTTGCAGAGCACGGGCTCTAGGCACCTGGGCTTCAGTAGTTGTGGCACTTGGGTTCAGTAATTGTGGCTCGCGGGCTCTAGAGCGCAGGCTCAGTAGTTGTGGCACATGGGCTTAGTTGCTGCGGACCAGGGCTTGAACGCGTGTCCCCTGCATTGGCAGGTAGATTCTTAACCACTGTGCCACCAGGGAAGTCCCTATTCAGATCAATTGTTTAAAATTAATAGACTATAAAAGTGGTTGAATATAAGCATATAAAAGTGGTTGAATTAAAACCACTGGTTAAAAGTGGTTGAATATAAGCATATAAAATACTATAGCAATTACTAGTTAGAAAATGAGATTCTTAACAACAAAAAGGTCTAAATGTGACATACATGTAATCTGAAAGAAGACCTTGAGAAAGAGTATACTCCCTTGTCCAAGAAGATAGATAAAAATTGTTCTGTCACTCCCCCCAAAGTGTATAGGTTTGATACAGTTTAATTCAAATTCAACAGTATTTTGGTGGGGGTGAATTTTAATTTTTAGTTTATTAAGGTATAATTGCAGACAATAAAATTCAAAGATCCCAAATGTATGGTCTTAAATTTTGTCATTGCATATACTGGTGTAACCAACACACTAATCAGGATATTTAGGGACTTCCTGGCAGTCCAGTGATTAAGACTCTGGGCTTCCACTGCAGGGGGCATGGGTTCTATCCCTGGTCAGGGAACTAAGATCCTGCAAGCCTCACGATGCAGCCAAAAAAAAAAACCAAACAGACAAACAAAACATGATTAGACCATTTCCCTCATCTCAGAAGTTCCCTTATGCCTTTTTCTAGTCAGTCACCTCTACCTCGCCCCCCACCTCCAACCCAACCCAACCCAGCAATCCCTGTACTGATTTCTATCCTCAGAAATTGTTTTGCCTGTTTTTGAACTTCCTACAAATAAAATCATATAATATGGTTGGTTTTTCTTATGTGTGACTGACTTTTTTTTTACTCAAAATAGTGTTTTCGAAATGCACTTGTTACTGCATTATTAGTAGTTTACTTGCTGAGTTTTCCATTGTTTACATTTTCCCATTGATGGACATTTGGGTTTCAAGTTTTTAGCTAATATGAATAATGCTGCTGTGCACATTCTTGTATGAGACTTTATTTTAATAAATTTATTTTATTTCATTTTATTTATTGTTTTTGGCTGTGTTGGGTCTTCGTTGCGGTGTGCGGGGGCTTCTCATTGTGGTGGCTTCTCTTGTTGCGGAGCACGGGCTCTAGGCGCATGGGCTTCAGTAGTTGTGGCTCATGGGCTCTAGAGCGCAGGCTCAGTAGTTGTGGCTCATGGGCTGTAGAGTGCAGGCTCAGTAGTTGTGGTGCACAGGCTTAGTTGCTCCACGGCATGTGGGATCTTCCTGGACCAGGGATCAAACTCATGTCCCCTGCATTGGCAGGTGGATTCTTAACCACTGCGCCACCAGGGAAGCCCTGTATGAGACTTTCTAAAAAATATTTATTTATTTATTTTATTTGGCTGTGTCAGGTCTTGGTTGCTGCGTGCGGGCTCTTCGTTGTGGCGCGTGGGCTTCTCTCTCGTTGTGGTGCTTGGGCTCCAGAGCGCGCAGGCTCTCTAGTTGTGGTGCTCAGGCTCAGTAGTTGAGGTTCACAGGCTTAGTTGCCCAACCAGGGATTGAACCTGTGTCCCCTGCATTGGAAGGCAGATTCTTAACCCCTGGACCAGCAGGGAAGTCCCATATTCTTGTGTGAGATTTTTGTAGGCAAATACTTAGGAGTGGAATTGCCAGATCATAAGGTGGGTAGGTGCCAAAGTAGTTGAACGGTTTTAAACTGGTGTGAATGATTTTGGCAATTATTCTCAATTTCTTCTTGAAAAAATAGATGAAACTCGTTGTAGAATATAGTATAATATCTTAGTTAATACTCTTTAGACACCACTGATATGTGGATTGAGAACTGTGCATGTGTGTAATACCTAGATGTACATATTGAATCTGTTTACCTTTTTGGATGGGGAACTTGATCAGAGTGTTAGAGATCATACTCTATAGATGGAGGGAGGAGTAGTGCTATTATGTACACAACAGTCCTGCTATGATTTGGGCTATTAAAAACCTTTATATATAGATTTTCTATCTGGTGTTAATTTTACAAAAATCAGTGTGTGGTTAAGAAAGGAACTGGTGAAAGTTGGCGTGTTTCTCTGTTTCTAGAACGTGGAAGGCTTTGTGAGGTTGTGTGTTATGCGCACATGTGCTAATTGGCAGGCAGCTTCTTGTCAAAGGTTGATTATGCCCAAACAGTATGGCTGCCTTGTACACTTACTCCTTGAAAAATTCTGTAATGCAGTTTCCTTCCAGAGCAGCTTTTAAAAGTGCGACCATTTAGATGTTTTCCAAGAAAATCCTTTATGTATTCTGACTTTTTTTCTGAATGATCTGCCCTATTTCTTGTTACTCATGCACTTAATCTGGTCGTCTAGTTGTAGTTTCATGATGTGCTTTTTGAGTTATTTTGGAAATTTTATTTTTTACAAATGCTATGTTTTGAGCAGTAACATAAAAAGAGGGAATAGCTCTTAGCACAAACCACAGATTGTTGAATGAGTCATGTAGATCATTCCCATGTATGTGGAAAAATTACATCATTACCCAGTTCTGGTCTTTCTATTTATACTATCCTAGGCCAGCTTTTTTTTAAATTTATTTTCTCCCTAATCCAGCTTGTCTTTTTTGAGGCAGTACAAAGCAAGCACTAAAAAAAACTCATGGTAAGTTACTTTTGGGCCAAAAGGAAAATGCTGTGAAGTGAAGCATGTTGGCTAACTAATATTTTATCATAGTTAGAGTCCCAGAGAGACTTAAAAGATGTGAGTTAGTAAAGTATTCTCTTTTTTTTAAATTAATTAAAAAAAATTTTTAACATCTTTATTGGCGTATAATTTCTTTGCAATGGTGTGTTAAGTTTCTGCTTGGCTGCGTTGGGTTTTTGTTGCTGCGTGCGGGCTTTCTCTAGTTGCAGTGAGTGGGGGGCTGCTGTTCCTTGTGGTGCACGGGATCCTCATTGAGGTTGCTTCTCTTTGTTGCGTAGCATGGGCTCTAGGTGCGCGGGCTTCAGTAGTTGTGGCTTAGTGGTCTCTAGAGCGCAGGCTCAGTAGTTGTGGCGCACAGGCTTAGTTGCTCCGTGGCATGTGAGATCTTCCCAGAGCAGGGCTCAAACCTGTGTCCCCTGCTTTGGCAGGAGGATTGTTAACCACTGCACCACCAGGGAAGTCCCTAAAATATTCTCTTAATACAGCCATTGTGTTAATTAAGATATTAAAAGTTAATGATGACATTTGATTTTTTTTTAACTTAAATTTATTAAGTAACCGTAGATTTGAAGGCCACAGTAGTTTTTTGTTTTGTGTACATTTGTGTTTTCATTTCACTGACTAGGAAAGTTGGATTCACTTTTCTCCCTTTGAAAACATGAAGCATGGAGACACTGTGGTATCACTTTGGTCAGTGGATGCTATTAAAGGGACTAAACTTTGTCTAAAAATCTTGTTTTGGGGGACTTCCCTGGTGGTCCAGTGGTTAAGACTCTGGACTCCTAATGCAGGGGGCCCAGATTCGATCCCTGGTTGGGGAACTAGATCCCGCATGCCGAAACTAAGATCCCGCATGCCACAACTAAGACACGACACAGCCAAATAAATAAATAATAAAAATAAATATTTTCAAAAAATAAAAATCGGGCCTTCCCTGGTGGTGCAGTGGTTGAGAGTCCGCCTACCGATGCAGGGGACATGGGTTCGTGCCCCGGTCCGGGAAGATCCCACGTGCCGCGGAGCGGCTGGGCCCGTGAGCCATAGCCGCTGGGCCTGCGCATCCAGAGCCTGTGCTCTGCAATGGGAGAGGCCGCAACAGTGAGAGGCCTGCGTACCGCAAAAAAAAAATAAATAAATAAAAAATAAAAATCTTGTTTTGGTGTTTTGATAGAAATTTAGTGAAAAGAGCTTGTAGTGGAATAGGCACAATATGATATAATTTTAATCTTACAAAAAAACATACATATACACATGAATGAAAAGACAGAAAGAATATATGCCAGAATATTTACAGTGGCTGTCTTTGGATGTTGGTAATACAGGTAATTTTGTTTTGCTTATGTAACTATTTTTTGTAAGCAGCTATTCTGTAAAAAGGAAGAACAGTCAAGTCTCTTTAGAGTGGTCTCTTGGAGACATGGGCCTTGCTTATTAATATTATAGTAAAGTTCAGTGCACAGTTACAGATTTTATGTTTCTTTCAGGTAAGTTTTAAAAATCATTATTAATTTATGTAATTAGAATTGCTTCCCAAGTTTAGTGATGTTTGCTTTTATGAGGAGGAAGCAGTGAAATCCATCATGACCATCCCACCAATTTAACTTTTTCTCCTTATTTTGGGCCACCTGCCCAATCTCTGATCCACAGAAGTTGCCTAAACTGATCTCCCTGCTTCTGCTTCCCTTGGTCATTCTTATTGCATAAGGTATGACAAATGGGGATCCTAGCTCTATCCCAGTTCCCTAGTGACAGGGACACACGATAGTCCAAGTGAGATCTGGTTATTCCCAAGTGACCTGAGCGTTCAGAGAAAAACAGATTTTCCCCAAACCATCAGGAATGAATGATTCTGTTGTGTATTCACCTGTTTTCTTAAATATAACACTAAGATCAGATCACTGTACTCTATTTATAAGCATTTTAGTTAACATACCATATATAAAAACGTTTAGAAGATTTAGCACAATCTACATGTAGTTCCTTCCTTCTGTTCTCTCCCTGCCTCCTTTGCTGTCCTACTGATCCTACTGATCAAGTACTGCAGCAAAGCACTCTGATATTGATCCTGTAAAAGTCTAATATGGAGATTAATATTTTACAACTGGTGCTCTTCTTATTCAGAATGAATGTCAAAATGTCAGAATGTTTGTTATCTTATTATTTTTATAGCAATAAATAGCTAATATCAAACAACTTACTTTGAACTGGTTTTTAAGCACTTCATGTGTACCGAACCTGTATGAGCTTATTTAATGTTTAAATCTTTAAAATGAGGTTATTGGGGAAATTTAAAGCTGAGGAAGTGAAGGCACAGAAATGAGGAAATTTGTCCAAAGCTAAGCAGCAAGAGTCCACACTGTTAACCATTATATTAATTGACTGTCAATACCAAACTTATTTTTTTTTTAATTCCTTCCTTATTTTTTTTTTATTGGAGTATAGTTGCTTTACACTGCTGTGTCAGTTTCTGCTGTACAGCAAAGTGAATCAGCCATGTGTATACATATATGCCCTCTTTTTTGGATTTCCTTCCCATTTAGGTCATCACAGAGCACCGAGTAGATTTCCCTGTGCTATATAGTAGGTTCTCATCATTTATCTGTTTTATACATAGTAGTGTATATAAATCAATCCCAGTCTGCGAATTCACCCGCCTCCCTTGGTATCCCTACTTTTGTTCTCTATGAATACCAGACTTTTAACTACTGAGGTAACTTACTTCTGCCATTCCTTTCTCCTTTGTTTGTTGTGTATAGGCACAGATGAAAATGATCTGGTTCCTGCTTGCAGTTTTATCACAGCTGGTGGAAAAGCTCATGTTTTACGAATGCAGTATAGAACAGATTTTGGAATCCCATTTGCGTTTCAGTTTTAGCTGTGTGATCTTTGGCAAATTAGTTTTATTTCTAGTGTAGCAATAAAAGTGGTACCTACCTTTTATAAGGCTTTCAGTATTGAAAGAGAACATTTACAAAGGGCACAATCACTAGCATATTCATGTGTTCATGTTAACTCTTGTCTGTGGTTGGAGGTGTTACCAGCCATTGAGCATTCCCCCCAAAGCAGTAATCTACATCAGATCTACCCATGTCTGGCTTCTTGCTTACTGATTTCTAGGCTTAAAGTTTATTCTGTATGAATTATTTGGCCCAAAATATTTTTTCATCAAATAGTTACTAAAACATACCCTTAGGCTTAGATCTTTGCAGAGCATTGCCCATGAAAACTTTGTAATTTTTTAAATGTTAAACTGTGTGTATTAATACCATTGTGAATAGTGTTTTCTGTTTTTTTCCATGCCTGTTGCACATTTTGGTTCTTCATGGTTATATTACTTTATCTTTGCATCACATATGAATAGCTTTATTTTGCTATTTGTCCTTATTTTGACTAATTCTTTGTTCCAGGAGTTAGAATATGATTAATCATAGCATAATGTTTAAAGAGGGTTATTATTGGACTGGCACAATAGGAATGCTATAGGACAAATGCCTGAAACAAGATACTTAAGCTGAAACCTGATGTTTGTGTTGAGATTTTCTGGGAATAATAGGGCCGAGTTGGGCATTAAGCAGCATTAAATAAATCCCATCTTGACAAAACAATTTAGACTTGCACTTATATTCTCAGGTGACCGTGTTATCGATGTAGGATCTGAGTGGAGAACTTTCAGCAATGATAAAGCAACAAAAGATCCATCTCGAGTTGGAGATTCTCAGAATCCTCTTCTGAGTGATGGAGATTTGTCTACTATGATTGGCAAGGTAATAAATCCATTTGGCAGGAAGTACCAGGTGCAGACTGACTAAAGACCTGTTTGGGAACTTTGCAAAAGTATCAGTCTGCCCCAGTGAGTAATCTTGATCTGAGAATAAGATTTGCCAGTACTACTATTGTGAATGATGGTTGCCTTATGCATTTCTTCCATCTTAAATGGGAGACCAATAGATTGAAGTTACAGGCCCTTGTTTTCATGAAGCAGTTTTGCACAAAAAATTGAGTGTAGTATGTTCTTTGAGTTTATATTGACATGTTCCTTGAATATGAATGTTTCCTCTTTTCCCTCGATACCACCTAAGATAAATTGGATCTCAGTATAGACTACTTTCTAATATTGGTGAATTTACTTTCCTCATCAGTAAAGTGAGAATAATACTACTTTATAGAGATATTGAGGGTTACATGGGAATGTATGTAAAGTATCTATAACACATGTAGTGTGTAGAATGTGTTCAATAGATGGTACCTGCTGCTATTATATAAAGCAGGAGCATAATCTTCCTGGCAGCCTGGCTGTTTTTTGCTCTGTTATCTGAATTGGAAGTAGTAGTGGCATTATTCCAAAGGACTCGTCAAGGAAGTGTATGCTATTTTAGGACTGAATCTGTATTACTGCATAGTCTATTTTTAAGAAAGTATTCAAAAGTAGGTCATTATTTTTTCATGGTCTATAAATTACATATTAAGTTTGAAAAATGGTGTAGGCTAATTTAAAAAGTTTATAATATTCAGAAATATTTTAAAGTAGGAGGTTTCTGTGTTTGCTTTAGCTTTACAGGCTGGAAAAAAGTATACTAAGGACAGTTATAAATGTTTAAGATTGCAACTAATTAATGCTGTGACTTTTTTAATGTTTAATTTTTTTCAATAGGAAATACATGATTCAAAAACAAAAATGTAAAAAAAACCACAGTGGTTTTTCCTCACCCTTGACCCCTAAACTCTGTTTCTGTTGCAGCCCCCCTTTCCCTGTCAGAACAGGTAACCACTATTAGGTTCTCCTGTTTCTTTTGAAAGTTGTTTATGCCTATATGGCAAAGAAATTTTTTAAGATGGTACATTTGTCATATGTTAAATTTCTGAATGTATTTGGGGATATTTCTGGACTTTGCATGCTTTCTCTAACCTGGTCTAGTTAGTCCAGTGCCACCCCACACTGTTCTGATATCTGGCTTTATTGTCCTTTTCCAGCATTTTCTTCACTTGTCTTTTCCATTTAAAGTTAGGATAACTTTGTTTAGTTTAAAAACAAAAAACAAAACTTGGGTATTATTTCAACTGAGTTTTGTTAGATTTGCAAATTGCCTTAGGGAAAATTGACTTCTTACGGAAAAAATCTTGTTATCCAGAAATATAGTATGCATTTCCATTTCCTTAGGTCATATGTGTCCTTCAGTGGATGTTTTAAAGTTTTCTTCATCAAGGTCTTGCATGTTTCTTAAGTTGATCCCTAGATATTTTATCTTTTTTGTTGCTGTTGTAATTGCAGCTTTTTCTTTCATCTTCTAACTGGTTGATTACACACATGTAGGCTATTGATTTCTATTTGTTAATTTTGAACTTGCCCCTCTAATGAATTCTCTTATTATTTATAGCAGTTTGAGTGATTTTCTTGAGTATTCTAGGTAAATACAAAGGTAGTATCTGCAAATAGTTTATCACTTCTGTCTCAAATTTGTACTTCTAATCTTTCTCTTGCTGAGTTTTAATATAATTATACTAATGTAATTAATATAATTGTTATATAATAACATTATATAATTAAAATTACATCATGTTGGTTAGTTTTTCTAGTACAGTGTTAGAAAATGGTAGCGGTAGGAGGTGTTTTTGTCTTCTGACTTCAGTGGTAATGCTGCTAATGTTTCTTCATTAATCATTGTGCTGGCTTTGGACTTGGGAGTTTTGTTTGCTTAACTTTTTTAAGCACCTTTGGAGATTATCATGTGACTTTTCTCCTAGGTCTATTAATATGATGGTTTATATTATTAGATTTTCTAATATATTTACATTTAAAGTATTTGCTAGAAAACCTCTTTAAAACCATCTTAACCTGGTACTTTTTCTTTTGAGGAATAGAGAGGTTGCTCAGGGTAGATTTCTTGGGTAATATGGAGTCAGATTGTATAAGTTAAGTTTTCTTAGAAATTGTTCATTCAGGTTTTCAAAGTTTTTTGCGTAAAGTTATAAAACTTTGTTTTATAGGGTACAGGAGCTGCAAGTTTCGATGAATTCGGTAATTCTAAGTACCAGAATAGGAGAACCATGAGTAGTTCTGATCGGGCAATGATGAATGCATTCAAAGAAATCACTACCATGGCAGACAGAATCAACCTCCCTCGAAATATAGTTGTAAGTTCTTGTCTTTAAGCCATGCTGGCTTTGACTTAGCATAATTTAGTGAAAACATGAAATTTTGCTATTGTGGCTAATTAAATGGCCTAGAATTAATTAAACTTAGTTTCTCTGCTTTGAAGGATCGAACAAATAATCTGTTCAAGCAAGTGTATGAACAGAAGAGCCTGAAGGGAAGGGCTAATGATGCCATAGCTTCTGCTTGTCTCTATATTGCCTGCAGACAGGAAGGAGTTCCTAGGACATTTAAAGGTAAGTTTTTAGTTGCTTAGATATAAATGTTATCTATTTCATATTAAAGTGACAGACCAAAGTCAAGCAGCTTTGACAGTAGGTAGATAAGTCATGTCTTCCTGGTTACATACAGTAATCCACCTAAGTACCTTTCTAAACACCACCTTATTTTATTCCTTGACAAAAATTCTGTGATCATACTGATCATGTTCTTTTCAGGCTGTTTCCCATGTAAAGTCATGTTAGTCCATGTATGCCCTCTGTTCTTTGCTAGTAGGATATTCTGACTATATCTTGTGCGTTTTGAGGCCTGGCATCAGAAGCCTTTGTAGTAAGTTCGTACACTGGATGTACAGAAAAGTTTACGCTCCCAGCACAGGTCTCTACAGGTGAGGGAGTCAAGCCTTAGAAAGCATGAATGAAACTTTTTCTCTTGAGTTAGACAGTTTATATTTTCACACTTTGGTTGGAGGCTTTGCAAGAACCAGTGTTTTTCATCTAATTTGTAGTTTACCCATGAAAACATTACAGCTTATTCACAGTGTTGCTGTGATACTTAGCACATTTTACCTTAAGACTATAATTACCCTTCATTCATCCATGAATATTTTTTACGTTTTCTTGTGTCAGAGTGAAGAGGCAGTGACCATTATCATTACCATCTTTTGGGTTATTACAGCTAAAACTAAGGCTTTTGTTAAATTTATTCTGAAAGTGGTAGTTGAATTTTTAGAATAACAGGGTCAAATATTTGATCTCATTTTTCTATAGCCTGTCATCTCAGGGATTGCATGTACGTATGACATTGTGTAACTTGAGAAGCCTTCTTTAGTTTGAGTATTTTCTTTCATCTTCTTGACATACTCCTTACAACAGATTAATACATAAATATCAAAGAAGTTTTTGATTGGTTGAAGAAACTTGCATGAATTGAAACTTAAGAGAAGTTAATATTTTGAAATATTAAAACCTACATTTAACTTTTTAAAAACTTGTTTTAAGTGTAATAAACATTTAAATTAACAAATTTTAAATTAGCTCTATGAGAAGTATCACTGAGAGGATTAGAGATTGATCTTTAAGGCATGATTGGATTTTGCAATTAGAATATATTACTTTTATAATCAGAAATGATAGATTTTACAGTGAACTACATGGCCTATGTGGATTTATTTATTTATTTTTTTTCTCTTTTTAGAAATATGTGCCGTATCACGAATTTCTAAGAAAGAAATCGGTCGATGTTTTAAACTTATTTTGAAAGCTTTAGAAACCAGTGTGGATCTGATTACAACTGGGGACTTCATGTCCAGGTTTTGTTCCAACCTTTGTCTTCCTAAACAAGTACAGATGGCAGCTACACATATAGCCCGTAAAGCTGTGGAGTTGGACTTGGTTCCTGGAAGGAGCCCAATATCTGTGGCAGCAGCCGCCATTTACATGGCCTCACAGGCATCAGCTGAGAAAAGGACCCAAAAAGGTAGGATTGTTCATCAGGAAGGGTAGTGATGAAATTAATGAAGGCTGTAGTATGTGATTGTATTTCCATTTTAAGTACGAAGCAGGTACAGGCCTACCTGGTTCTGTTGCACTTTGCAGATACTGCATTTTTTTTTTTTTTTGGCAAATGGAAGGTTTATGGCAATTCTGAATTGTCAGATGATGGTTAGCATTTTTTTAGTAATAAAGTATTTTTTAGTTGAGGTATATGCATTATCTTTTTAGACATAATTCTTCTGCACATTTAATAGACTACAGTATAGTGTAAATATAAATTTTATATGTATTGGGAATCCCAGAAATTCCTGTGATTTGCTTTACTGCAGTATTGGCTTTATTTCAGTGGTCTGGAACTGAACCTGCAATATGTCTGAGGGATGCCACTAAATATCTAGAGCCCGTGTTTAAGAGGTAGTTCCTTAGCATCAAAACTTAAGAAAATACAGCATTTTAAGTGTCTCATAAATAAAAATATTTGGAGGCATAACCCTGTGTACAGACTTAACTTTTTTTTCATTTGAATTAAGTAATTAATTTTAGTTTGTACATTTTTCATTTTTAGAAGTTTTTATTTGTTCCCCCTAAATTCTCCTGGTTATTTTGAATAGTCTGTTTTTCCCCTCAAAACTTAACTTTTTAAATCTTGAGAGGAGGTGGCCATGCTTTGTTTCTCATTGGCTGGCATGGTACCCTACAGAGAGGCACACTATAAATATGTGTTGACCATCAAGTTTTAACTTTCTGTGAAACCTGTTCTCTTTCTTCTTTTGTATGCTATTCACAATTTCTTCGTGAAAATGCTAACATAAGCAGTTAAACCTTCTGCAGCTATTTTTGAATTTACTGTTGTAGAACTTTCAAGCAGAAGTATTAAGTGAATTTCTTTACAAGCATGCATTCCTTAATTAGTTCCATGATCCTCAAAAAGATTTATAAAGAAAAGGGAGCAGTCAATTCTAAATTTAAAAGTGAGGTAGTGAAATTACTTGCTGCCCAGCACCCAGTTGACATTCACATAGTTGACATTGATTGGTATTTATGTCTAGAAAAATATAATGCAACATACGATAAGGAAATTTAAAATTAGCTAATTGTGCACTGATGGCAGCATCCACACTGAAAAGCTGTAAAATCTCACTGATTTGAACTGGCTCTGAAAAGATGGTAAAATGAGTTTGTATTAAAGGGTGTGTTTAAAAAATCTATTTTGATTAAGTATAACTAACCAAATAATTGTCAAGTGGCAGTCCTTTGGGACTTGGTTTAAAAAATGGAAGGAAAATACGACACTGACTTTGAATGGTAAAAGTGGATCCTTGGATTCTGTAATAGACTGTAGAAATAACTCATGTGAGCTCAATATATATGCTCAAGTATGTGTTTATAATAGTGAAAAACATCTATATTATGCTATAATATACAGCTGTTTGACCTCAGATATGTTAAGTAGAAAAAAGAGGCTGTAGAAAAATACTTATAGGGACATCCCTGGTGGTCCGGTGGTTAAGACTCCAAGCTCCCAATGTAGGGGGCCTGGGTTCGATCCCTAGTCAGGGAACTAGATCATCATACACGTCGCAACTAAAGATCCTGCACGCGGCAACGAAGATCCCACGTGCTGCAACTAAGACCCAGAGCAGCCAAATAAATATTTAAAAAAAAAAAAATACCAACATGATCCCATTTTGGTTTTAACCTAACGAGAACCTCTTAATAGAGGTTTAGCTAGGGGAGACGTTGCAGGGGAACTTTTAAACACAGAACTAATAAAGTGAATTTCTTTACAGGAATGTATTCATAGATTCTGTGATCCTCAGAAAAATTTATTGTGAAGAAGTCAGTTCTAAATACAATGAGCAATATAATAGCTATCACACATAGTGCTATGCCTTGAGCACTGTTTAAATGTTTTCCGTATAGTAAACCTTTTAAACTAATTCGACAATGCTTTGCGAAAAGTACTAATACCATTATTATTGTTGTTACTGTAGCCCTGCTTTCTACTTTTTAGTTTTTGAAAGTGTTTTCTTTTTCACTTAAGACGTTTTATAGTACCATGTCTCACAAACGCAGGTAGTAGAAGGGGAGGTAGGATGGAAGTTAAACTTAATATTGCAGGTAGTAGAAGGGGAGGTAGGATGGAAGTTAAACTTAATATTTTGATTTTTGTCTTTTAGAAATTGGAGATATTGCTGGTGTTGCTGATGTTACAATCAGACAGTCCTACAGGCTAATCTATCCTCGGGCCCCAGATCTGTTTCCTACAGACTTCAAATTTGACACCCCTGTGGACAAACTACCACAGCTATAAATTGAGGCAGCTAATGTGAAACTCCTATGAACACTGAACTTTTGCCTGTTGTACATAGCCTATACAAAGTGCTGGATTGAGCCTTTAATAAGGAAAAACGAAAGATATGGTACGCATTCCAGGGCTAAATATTAATTGCTTGGCATTCATATGTATATACTAGTGAAACATATTTAATGACATTTCTTATTCAATTTGCTTCCTTTTGTAGCAATCTAGGAAACTGTATTTTGGAAGATATTTGAAATTACATAATTCTTGAATAAAACATTTTTCAAAACTAAAGGTTTTGTTACAGTTATGTTACATGTAATTTATAATTTATATAATTTATAATTACAAATAATGCATATTGTAGCTAATGAAGCTGATAGAGGTCCTTGTTTTCCATTATTTTTTCATATATATTTAATTTTCTTATTTTAATAAAGTTATGGAAATAACAGGCTTTTGAGGAACCACTGTTGAACATATTTAGTTTGCAGTTTAAAAGGAGGTGTGTGTGTGATTTCTTAATATATGTATATTAAAAAACAAGAAGTGATGAACAGGGCCTTGAACGGCACTGGCTTTAGAGATATAAGAATGTTTATGTGTTTTTTCTCAGTGAGCTTATTGAGCAGAAGATGATGCTAGTAAATAATTAGTAACAGAGACAGATTTCAATTTCCAAATGTTTACATTTCACTGTATAGAATCTGTGTATCTACAGTTCTTTGTTATTTCTACTAATCGGGATACTCATAGTCTAAAGAATATTTAAAATGGAGATTATTTGGCCTGAGGATATCCAGGAATTTGTTTAACCAGCACCTTCCCCCTAGGTGATTGTGATGTGTACATGTTTTGCATCTCAGTCCGAGGAACACTGATTTAAGGTCTCTTGACTGCTAGGCAATGTAAGCGAAGACCAACAACATTTTGCCCTTTTGCCAGCTAGGTAGTTTGTACAGGGGACTTGAATCCATGCTAAACAAACATACCCACTGCTGTGAAACAGGTGTCATGGTTCTTACACATTTGTAAAAGGGTTAGCACTAGATTAAAAGGACAATCTCCTATTGTGGCCTTGGTGGGCAGATTGCAACTCCGGTCCAGAGAGGAACTTTCCCCTCTGTAAGATCAGACTTCCACTGTCATTTCTGTTGACCATGGGAGGGGGATAGGTATTGGACCACGAAGACAAATGGTATTTCTCCCTTACACAAAATGTAGGACACTCAAACACTACTACTTAAAGCTGTGGAAGACCACCAGACAAATCAACACAAGAACAATATAACCCAAATACAGGATTGCAAGGATAGTGATGAAATGTATACGCCAGGCACGTAGAACCCATCTTACCCGGAGTGAGACCGAAGAAGGAAAGAAATCCTAGGTTAATGTCCCTAGGTTAATGTTTTGGTCCCCAGCACCACACATCTCCATCTTTCCAAGTATGAACTGAGAGCAGTAGCCTCCCTCCTCTAATGCTCCCCAGCTTCTAGTGATTGACCACAAAAGTCCCATTCAGTAATGCCTGACTCTGCAAGCTGCAACCAGTTAAGTAAATCTTAAAATAGTTATTTTTGCAGTTATTGAAGGTTAGTGCATGCACATTATAGAACATTTGGGAAATGCATAATGAAAACATCCATGAGCCACCCAAAAATAGCCACCAGCGTTTTGGCATTTTTCTTCTTTCCAGCTGTTTGCTGTGCTTTATTTTTAAAACATAGGTGCAGTTCAGGTATAGTAATGTGATTTGTTTAGTTTCTTCATTTTCCTGGCTACGAAAATGTATTAGATAACTAGAAAAATGCAGCTAAGCATAAAGGGAAGGGAGGGACCTAGCTCCTGCCACTCAACTATGTCAACATTTTGGTCTATTTTTTAGAATACATTTTAAAAAACATGGATCAATAAAACTGATTTTAAAGAGTAATCTGTGGGCAGAGGGGTGTATTTGCTGTTTTAGAGAGTGGAGCTTACAGCCTTACCTCCAGGTGTGGAAAAACTCCCCATACATAGGTGGGCAACCACCTCACTGGGAGCTGATCATACGTAGAATGTGAAGCCTGTTTCTGTTTGGGGCCTGCATTTTTAGCAGGTTAGGAATATTAGTGAGCTATGCAAGGCCATTTCTATGAAGATAAAGTAGATCCATCCTGTTCATGCTAGCATCTTTAAACAAAGAGTTGAAAACTTGGTTACTGTGGCCCCTTCCATTCGGGTATTTAAAACAAAGACTTGCTGGAAGCCACTTTTATGAACAATTTCTATTACTCTAGTTCAAGGATTTGGTAAGTTTCATGGAATCTGAGTTTGCTCCCATCTGATCTCCCCATTTTGTAGTTCAGAGAAGCCTAGAGAAACCAAAAGCTTTGTCCAAGTTCACTTAGCAGAGATGGGACTCACTCAGGTCCCTTGATCACTCAATCCACTGCTCCTTTCCACTGAACCATACTGTTGAAGCTTACTTCACAGGAAGCTGCTTCAGGCCTGACTTAAGTTGTAGCTTTCAAATAGACTTCTTTTCAATTTATAAATGAACAGAATTATTCAGTGCAATACGTGTATCTGGCTCTTTGGGGAAAGCTCTTCAGAGTGAGTTTTTGAATTATTTTTAAATCCGCTCAGGAGACAAGGAGTTAATAGCTAGAAATTGTTCTTTTAGCTCTTCCTCCGAATGAAATGCTTCTTAAACTAAGTATCTCTTGATAGTAAGCTTCTGTTCAAAGCAACAAATGTACTTTACCCAGGGTTGTCTTTGGTTTCTGAGCTAATTTTGTATCACAGGTGCAAGATTTACTTTGATTATCAAGATGAACAGCTGGGAGGGGTCAGCCTATTACCCATCTGGTCCTAATCCAGCCAAGAGGCCTCTCTGCCCCATGCCAATATTTCCAATTGTCAGTGGCCCTGACTTTTCCTGTTGCTGGAGTTTTAATCTCATTTGCAAATTATGGAGCTACTGAGAGATTTTTGGCCCCCTGAACACCCACCTCACTCTCTCCCTCCCAGGTATTACACATACATACTTCTTACATCGGGATCTCAAGGTCCTAAGGTGTCATGCAGAACCACTATTTGGCTGATCTCTAGGCCGCAGGGATGCCAGCATCTCTCAAAAGCACAAACTTCCATTCATAATCCTTACTGGCATTTCTCTGGCTGGGGGGACTTTTAACTGCCATTCTAGGACGCTCAAGCTTATACTTGGTGAAAGAGGAGCAGGGAAAAGGTGACCATGAAACTTCTTCTGCAGAGTATCACAACAACCTCATGGTTTTTCTCTGATCTGCAACAGCCTATGGCTGCTATAGCCGTTTTGGGGTTTTTTTAGGTCATCATTCCTCTTTTTTTAAGTGAAGTCGATTTACAATGCGTTAATTTCTGCTGTACAGCAAAGTGATTCCATTATATATACTTTAAGATTCTTTTCCATTATGGTTTATCATAGGATACTGAATCTTTGGTGTACAGTAGGACCTTGTTGTTTATCCATTCATTCTATATATAATAGCTGCTAACCCCAACCTCCCACTCCATTTCTCCACCAGCCCCCGCCTCCTTGGCAAGCACAAGTCTGCTCTCTATGTCCATGAGTCTGTTTCTGTTTTGTAGATAGGATCATTTGTGCCATATTTTAGATTCCACATATAAGTGATATTATATGGTATTTCTCTTTCTGACTTCACTGAGTATAATAATCTCTAGTGGCATCCATGTTGCTGCAAATTAAATTATTTCATTCTTTTTTACGGCTGAATAGTATTCCATTGTATATCCATTCATCTGTCAGTGGGCATTTAGGTTGCTTCCATGCCTTGGCTATTGTGAATAGTGCTGCTATGAACACAGGGGTGCATGTATCTCTTTGAATTAGTTTTGTCTGGATATATGCCCAGGAATGGGATTGCTGGATCATATGGTAGTTCTATTAGTTTTCTGAGGAACCTCCATACTGTTTTTCCATAGTGACTATACCAACTTACATTCCCACCAACAGTGTAGGAGGGTTCCCTTTTCTCCATATCCTCTCCAGAATTTGTTATTTGTAGAGTTTTTAGCAATGGCCATTCTGACCAGTGTGAGGTGGTACCTCGTTGTAGTTTTGATTTGTGTTTCTCTAATAATTAGTGATGTTGAGCATCTTTTCATGTGCTTTTTGACCATCCATATGCCTTCTTTGGAGAAATGTCTGTTTAGGTCTTCTGCCCACTTTTTGACTGGGTTTTTCGTTTTCTTGTTGAGTTGTATGAGCTGTTTGTATATTTTGGAAATAAAGCCCTTGTCATTTGCATCATTTGCAAATATTTTCTCCCATTCTGTAGGTTGTCTTTTCATTTTGTTGATGGTTTCCTTTGCTCCTCTGCAAAAGCTTGTAAGTTTGATTAGGTCCCATTTGTTTATTTTTGTTTTTTATTCTATTGCCTTGGGAGACTGGCCTAAGAAAACATTGGTACAATTTATGTCAAAGAATGTTTTGCCTATGATCTCTTCTAGGAGTTTTATGGTGTCATGTCTTATGTTTAAGTCTAAGCCATTTTGAGTTTATTTTTGTGTATGGTGAGAGTGTTCTAACTTCATTGATTTACATGCGGCTGTCCAACTTTCCCAACACCACTTGCTGAAGACATAACAACCGACACTGCAGAAATACAAAAAACCATAAGGAAATAGTATGAACAATTAGGCCAACAAATTTGACAACCTAGGAGAAATGCACAAGTTTCTAGAAACACAGCCAACCAAAACTGAATCAAGAAGAAATAGATAATTTGAACAGACTGATCACTAGAAGTGAAATAGAATCTGTAAAAACTCCCTACAAAGCAAAAGTCCCCTCCAAACAAAAGTCCAAAACCAGATGGCTTCACAGGCAAATTCTACCGAACATACAAAGAACTTATACCAATCCTTCTCAAACTCTTCCAGATATTGAAGAGGAGGGAATACTCCCAAAGACATTCTATGAAGCTACCATCACCCTGATACCAAAGCCAGACAAAGACACCACCACAAAAAATTACAGGCCAATATCTTTGATGAATACAGATGCAAAAATTCTCAACAAAATATTAGCAAACCAAATCCAGCAACATATAAAAAAGATCATATGCCACAACAAAGTGGGATTCACCCCAAGTTCACAAGGATGATTCAATATACACAAATCAATCAATGTGATACACCACATAAACAAAAAACACATGATCATCTCAATAGACACAGAAAAAGCATTTGACAAAATTTGACACCCATTCATGATAAAAACTCTTACCAAAGTGGGTACACAGGGAACATATCTCAACATAATAAAAGATATTTATGACAAACCCACAGCCAATATACTGCTCAATGGTGAAAAGCTGAAAGCCTTCCTGCTAAAATCTGGAACAAGACAAGGATGCCCGCTCACTTCTTATATTCAACATAGTTTTGGAAGTCCTAGCCACAGCAATCAGACAAGAAAAAGGAATAAAAGGTATCCAACTTGGAAGGGAAGAGGTAAAACTGCCATTATATGCAGATGACATGATACTATATATAGAAAACCCTAAAGACTTCACACAAAAACTACTAGAACTGATAAATTCAGCAAGGTAGCAGGATACAAGGTTAACATGCAGAAATCAGTTGCATACTTGGGAATAAACCTGACCAAGGAGGTGAAATACTTATACTCTGAGAACTATAAAACATTAATAAAGGAAACAGAAGATGATTCAAAGAAATGGAAAGATATCCTATGCTCTTGGCTTGGAAGAATTAATATTGTTAAAATGGCCATACTACCCAAAGCAATCTACAAATTTAATGTGATTCCTATCAAATTACCCATGAAAATTTTCACAGAACTAGAACAAATAATCCTAAAATTTATAGGAACCATGAAAGATCCAGAATTGCCAAAGCAACCCTGAAGGAAAAGAACAAAGCAGGAGGCATAACTCTCCCAGACTTCAGACAATACCACAAAGCTACAGTAATTAATCAAAACAGCATGGTATTGGCACAAAAACAGACACATGGATCAATGGAACAGAATAGAGAGCCCAGAAATAAACCCACACACCTACAGTCAATTAATCTTTGACAAAAGAGGCAAGAATATACAATGGGAAAAAGACAGCCATTATTTGAAATAAATGTTTTGAGACATCTGGGAAAGAAGATCATTGGTATGTAAAGTACTTAACAAGAGTAATAAAAACAAGCAAAGAGTGATATTATGTTGAATTTAAGATTCTGTCAAAAGATATTTTGTTTTAAATTGACATAGTTGAGAAAGTTAAAACCACAAAAGAATTGGGTTTAGTGCTCTTAAAGACGTTGGAAAGGCTACTTTGTTCTATACTGTTCTGAAAGACAGGTCTAGGATGCAAAATTTGCATGGAGCTCCCAGACGACCATATGGTCAGGTTGAAGACTTCACTGAAGGTATTTAAGCAGAGACTTAGCTGATCTGTAAGAGATTTCTCTGGAAAGACCTTACTGCCTCTGTGGTTCCTTCTAGCTCTACAGCTATGAGACACCAGAAAATTTAATGATGGACTCAGAACTTTCAACATCCTCCTGCATTGCTGTGGCCCAACAAATATTATCTGGTATTTGAACAACTCCTTTTTCACTGTCCTAATTTGTCATTGTGAGCAGAGGTCTTGCTCTTCAGTACAAAAGAGGGGCTTGGATTTTGGCCCTTATACCACAGTTTAGCTCAGTGACTTTGAGTCGACCATCATATTGGAGATGGTCAATGACAGCTCTAAGGCATTTAATTAAGGGTCTTCTAGTAGCATGGACATCAAACTGTGTAGGCTAGGGGCTTTGACGGAAGACCTCAGAATTAGTTCCAGTGAGTGACAAACTGGGCCCTCAGCCTGCTTCTGCTCTGACTTTGTTATGTGCTGGAGTAATGCTGAAGATTTTGTTTGAAAACGAAGGTTAAAAATCAATGACCTACTATAACTTCGTCATTTTACAGATGAGAACATTAGGGTGAAATGTTCACATATCACTAGTAAGGTGAAATCACTTGTCCAAGGTCACACTAATAGTAGCAAAATAAGGGCTAGTCCTAGGTCTCTTTGCTACCTCCATGTGATGATTTTCCAAGTGGCTATAAGGTTTTTTTTTTTTTTTTTTTTTTTTTGTGGTACATGGGCCACAAAAAGGAGAGGTCACTGTTGTGGCCTCTCCCGTTGCGGAGCACAGGCTCCAGACACGCAGGCTTAGCGACCATGGCTCACGGGCCCAGCCGCTCCGCGGCACGTGGGATCTTCCCGGACCGGGGCACAAACCCGTGTCCCCTGCATCGGCAGGCGGACTCTCAACCACTGCGCCACCAGGGAAGCCCGCTATAAGTTTTAAGTGACAGCTTATATGTGGAACTTCTCTACAGATTAGGAAGAACTAAACTTAAATAAGGGATGACTCTTGTGGTGGTTGTCAGAGGGACACTTTTATTATGTTGGAGCCCAACCACAATTCATATCAACAACTAATCGTAGGTTGAATCTCAATCACTCATAGAAACTTCCTAATATTTTATATTATTCTAAATGTCTTTGTATAGAGCAAAGCAGGCCATTCCTTCATCCTCCACTATGAAGACTCTGGAGATACAAGATACAAGAGGTGAATAAGGCATACCCTGTCCTGACGCTATGAGCGAGTATAAGATGGAGGTGTGTACAAAGCCCAAGGGAGTCAGAGAGAAGGAGACATTCATTGTACCTGTGTGGAAAGAGCAGGGCACAAAGAGGAAAAAAGTACTTCTTAACTGGAAAAGGCCCTTAAAGGATAAGTGGAAATCACATTGCTTGGGGAGACATTTCTGTGATGTGGTTGGTATATGGCCCCTATGGGCTACCTGTAGTCAGTCCTAGTCCTTTGTTTCTACCACCTGAAGAGGCTTTATTCACCCACTTTTCTCTCTCCTAACTGCCTTACCCTAGTTTAGGCCTTTATCATCTCCCACAGTTGCTGAGGTGGCTCCAGGCTACTGCTCCAGGCTTCAGACTTGAACCCTCTGATCCATTCTCCCCATGCAAATCTAACCACATTTCTCCCAGCTGAAGATGCTTCAGTGGCTCTGAGGCATAGGTGATTTATCAGAAAGCTAATGAAACTTAAGGTGCACTTGCACAGACCCCTTCCAAGGCTCTGAACTTAATTCTGTAGCTATAAATACAAAATCATGGATTTCTTAAAGAGGGCCCCCCAAATTGTATATACTTTTGGCCCCGCAAAATTTAGATCTGCCCCTATGACAAATAACCCTTTCTGATGTGGAGAAATGGGAACCCTCCTACACTGTTGGTGGGAATGTAAATTGGTACAGCTACTATGGAGAACAGTATGGAGGGTCCTTAAAAAACTAAAAACAGAGCTACCATATGATCCAGCAATCCCACTCCTGGGCATATATCTGAAGAAAACCATAATTTGAAAAGACACATGCACCCCAATGTTCATAGCAGCACTATCTACAATATATCCAAGACATGGAAGCAACCTAAGTGTCCATCAACAGATGAATGGATAAAGAAGATGTGGTACATATATACAATGGAATATTGCTCAGCCATAAAAAAGAATGAAATAATGCCATTTGCAGCAACATGGATAGACCTAGAAATTATCATGCTAAATAAAGTAAGTCAGAGAAAGATGAATATCATATGATATCACTTATATGTGGATTCTAAAAATAATGGTACAAAGGAACTTATTTACAGAACAGAAACAGACTCACAGACTTCGAAAACAAACTTATGGATACCAAAGGGGAAAGGTTGGGAGAGGGCTAAATTAGGAGTTTGGGATTAACATATACACGCTGCTATTTGTAAAATAGACACCCAACAGGACCTACTATATAGCACAGGGGCCTCTACTCAATATTCTGTAATAACCTATGTGGGAAAAGAATCTGAGAAAGAATAGCTATATGTATATGTATAACTGAATCCCTTTGCTGTACACCTGAAATACAACATTGTAAATCAACTATACTCCAATATAAAATAAGAATTAAAAACAAACGAGCAAAAAAACCCACCTTTCTGAACACAGCCCACAATGCCTGCATTTCCTAGTCTTTACTCACCTACTCCATTGCAGTTTTTACATATACTCCAGCTACTGTGAAGTTTCATTTCCTCAAAAGTGCCATGTCCTTTCATCTGTATCATTAAGCTCTTGGAGCAAGGTGTACACAGATGAACAAAGGGAGCATGGATGTTAATCCTTTTTGTCTTCTAGAAAGGAAGAATAAGAAAGAAGGCTCCAGTGGTTAACAGTCTGGAAGTTTACATGTCAGTTTTGCAACTGTTCCATTTTTCCTTCCCAACAGAAAGCATTTATTGAGCAACTGGACACTCTCAGTATGTGTTATGTTTAACAAATGGTGTGGTAGTTCATTTGTGGGAATTTTGTCCTTCTGAATTCCTTGATACCCATCCATTCATTCATTTATTCAATCTTGCATTGACTATAGTGAGCTTAAGAGCATGAATCTTGCTAACAGACTGGGTTTGAGTCCTGTCTCTTCCACTTACTATGTGACTTTGCACAAGTTACTTAGCTCTCTTAAGTCTCAAGTTTCTTATTTATAAAATGAGAATATTACAGTGCTTTTTTCACAGAGTTGTTGTGAAGATCCAATACGGTAACACAAAATACCTGATTTTTTAAAATGAAGGTTATTGCTTTATAAAAGGCTATTACTATTTATTGAACACTACAGTGTATCAGCGACAGAGCTGTGCACTTGGCATCTAAGATGAATAAAACACAACTTATGGAGAAAAGAGACATGTAAACAAATAAATGCAATAAAGCATGGAGAGTATTTTGCAGGTTATGGTGGGGACACAAGAGGATTTGATTAATTCTATGTTGGGAGAGAATGGTCAGAGAAAGACTGTTTTACTTTAGCAGAATCTGGAAGATGATTAGCACTTAAGTTCACTGGGTTTAGCCCCATCTCTGGGAAGAGTGAAGATGATCACCATGAATTAAACAAGGAGGCCTCATACTGCATGGTTCTGTGGGGATTACAAGCAGTGTGGCTGGCTTGCTCCCTCCCATCAACATGTAAACACATTCCAATGTCTTCTGTGTCCTAAACTCCTTGATCCCTGGCACTTTCTTGCTCTTCATAGCCAAACTTCTTGAAAGATTCCCCCTCATTCCCACTGTAAAGCATTGCAGGCTAGTTTCAGCCCTGGGCACACCAGTAAAACTACTCGCATCATGGTCTCAAAAATATCCATGTTGCTAAAGCAGGTGGAACATCTCAGACCTCATCTTCACCAATTAACACTTCACATTGTTGTCCATTTTCAATCCTCTTTGAAACTCTCTTTCCCTAGGCTTTCATAATACTAATTCTCTCCTTATTTCCTTCCTACCTCTGGTTACTGCTTTTAGGTCTCTGTTGAGTCTTCCTCTTCTACTCATCCCTTAGAATTTTGTCCTTGGTTGACCCTTCTATCTTGTTGCTCTCCACACTCAACCCTAAGTGACCTCATCTACCCCTGTGACCTCAGTTACCATCCAACGACCCTCATATCTCCAGCCCAGTCCTCTTCCTGAATCCTATGCTTGGACATCTCTACATGGATAAGTATAAGACATAATACAGAAAAAAGAAATATATATGCATTGTTTTATTTAATTTACATAGGTTTTATTCACTAAACTAGAGGTAATTTCCAGTTCAAAACAGTTATGCACACTTCAATTCAGACTGCTCTTTTCTTCAAAGGTCTCATTTCAAAGGTCTCCAATTTGGAGTGTTAGCTTCAAATGACAACATTTAAAGGCCATTTTGGCATTTATTTTCTACCTATTCTAACTAGACTATAACACAAACAACTTGAGGGAGGAGTAAAGCAGTAGTATCAGTGTGTAAAGATAAAGCAGGTACCAAGGAGGCATCAGGGGTTCTTTAGAAATCGAATTGCAATTTATTTACTTTATCCAAAAGATCCTGGGCTTTGATGAGTCCAGGATGGTGGATTAGAAAAAGCTACAACTCTTTTTTACAGTGTTTAGGTGCTAGAAATCCCTGGACGTCTACTAAGTGGTTTACATGCAGTTTGGGGGTCAGAGATAAAATTACTGGGATTAAGGTTTTTTCACACAATTTCAAATTTGTAAAAGATAAAAGCAGTTACTATTTCCATAGAAACCTAACTCTTTTGTTAATACTTACACTCTTAAATATTTCATGCATACTACACAGACTGCGTTTATCAGATAAGGCAATAAGGTATTTGTCTTTTGCATATTGTTTAGTTTCGGTTAGTACGCATTTTTCATTATTTTTATTGTATTGCATTATGTCCATATTTCAAGAAGTAAACCAACAACTCAAAAGTAGCTCACTGAAATATAAAAGCATGAAGAAGCAAATGCTACAATTCAGCATAATGCTGTAAATGTCAAAAATACTGAACTGGATTCCATTGAGAATCTAAAATGTGAATCTGTACGCTTGGAGAAGTAAATGTGTGACTGTGATGACTTTGTATAAACAGCTAAAAAGAAAATAGAAATTAGGAACTATAACAACAATCACCTGAAAACGATTTTTTTTTAGGACCACTGCTTGCCTATTTCCTACTAAGGCATTGAAAGTAGAGACATGAGGTTTTTAAACTTTCATATTAATTATATATATTTTTTTGGCCGAGCCGCACAGCATGCGGGGGATCTTAGTTCCCCGAACAGGGATCGAACCTGTGCCCCCTGCAATGGAAGTGTGGAGTCTTAACCACTGGACTGCCAGGGAAGTCCCTCCTATTAATTTTCAAATAAAGTATACTGATCTCTTTGGTAAACTGAACAAATTTTTCTAAAACAAGTAAAAATAATGCTTTCTAGTATGAAATTGAATCACCATATAGACTCTTAAAAATGAGGGTCTATAATGGCAGACGAGAGATGAAAATATGAAATGAGGTTAAGTTGAAAAAGAATCCTGTGAGGCTCCATTTAAATTAGCATGAACTCCTGATTTTCAAAGAGGTTTATTTTCTTCGTCTATCAACTGAAAGGGTCTAGATATCATGACTTCACAATAGCAATCAGATTTTAGTTCCTAAATATTCTTTCTCAAAAAAAAAAAAAAGGGGGCTTTCCTGGTGGCGCAGTGGTTGAGAGTCCGCCTGCCGATGCAGGGGACACGGGTTCGTGCCCCGGTCCGGGAAGATCCCACATGGCGCGGAGCGGCTGGGCCCGTGAGCCGTGGCAGCTGAGCCTGCGCGTCCGGAGCCTGTGCTCCGCAACGGGAGAGGCCACAACAGTGAGAGGCCCGCGTACCGCAAAAAAAAAAAAAAAAAAAAAAAAAAAAAAAGGCTAATTCCAGGTTTGCAGGGAACACAAAAAGTGGGCCTGGAACATCTTATAGTGCAAGAAAGCAAGGAGGTACTCAAAGACAAATGGGCTCAAATCTGGGAACAATTTAAGCATCCAAGAAAAAAGCAGTAATAGTAATGGATTATAACACAATGATTTTAAAAAGTCCTTGCATCTATAGTGATACTCAAATTTAAAAAAAAAAGTGAGGTTATGAGGAAAAAGGAAAAGCTTAAAAAAAAAAAACCAAGAATGGCAGCTAATGCATGTAGATGAAATACTAGAGTTGGGAAATTATTGTGCAACTTCTAGTGTAATAATTTACTCAGATGAGTATTGGGAGGAAGGTTTTTGGAAATCAAACGATCCTCAAGTATTACCTCGGATTGTCTATTAGTTATAAGGGTAAAACGGTATCTTCAGAAAGAGAGATCTGATCATCACCACCTCAACCAAGTGATCAAACTTAGTGGAAAAATTTGAGATTACTATCTCCCGATGTGATGCAGTAAGATGTAATACCACTGATGTAGTTAGTATTCCTGGGGGAAGGGAGAGGGGAGTTTTAACTTTATTCTGTCTTCATCTTACTTTCAGGGGGAGTTAACTATTGACTGGTCTAATTTAAAACCAACTTAAACAAAAAGTTTGTAGTGTAACAGAAAAGGTACTGGGCAAGGAAAGGGTCATAGTTCTGGCTCTGCCACTTAGCAGCTGTGTGAGCTGGGGCAACTTACTTCACTCCACCAACTTCACAGGGTAGTCTTGGGGATTAAATGAGATCATATATGGGAGACTAAAGTTTTAAAATACACTATTTTACTTCTAAAAACAGAAAAAGATGGTAATACTAATGTCACAAGCACTCAATGGTTTCAAGTCAGAGAACTGATTAATACAGGATGACAAGCAAGTGAATAAAGTAGATCTGAGTAGAAAGGGGGAAAAAAAAGGCAAGGTCTAAAAAGTCAGTGAAAATAGGAACAGTTAAACTGCCCTAGAAAGTCCAGTGCCAAGATGGTGATCTTGATATCTTGGATTTCTGGCTTTCTGTTTATGTGTGTTCATGCCTAGGAGATATACAGTGCTGATTATCTGAAGGGAGGAGGGGTATTTTACAGATTAAATAGGTATTTAATTTATACAAATACCTACTTGGCATGCACACACACACAAGAAAGAAAGAAAAATAAATTTTGTAACCAGTCTTGTCTCTCATTCTACTCCATCTCTTACAACATAGTTCCTAGATGTTAGCCCATCATCTACACCTATTCTCAATTTAAGAATAGCAATGTGTTTTGATGCTAGAGGACAAACTTATTCCTTTGACATAAAGACAGTATTTCTGTCTCCAATGTAAAGGAAAATAAAGCTACAGCAAAATCAGCAAGCAATCAAAATTGGAATGAGAAAAATGTCAAGCAAGAAATAAAAAGGCATCCAAATTGGAAAGGAGGAAGTAAAATTGTTGTTCGAAGATTATATGATCTAAAGAAAACCCTAAAGACTGAACCAAAAAAACTATTAGAACTAATGAACAAGTTCAGTAAAGTTGCAGGATGTGAAATCAACATATAGAAATCAGTTGTGTTTCTATACACAACATCTGTATTACCCAAAGCCATCTATAAATTCAATGCAATCCCTATCAAAATTCAAATGACATTTTCCACAGGAAAAAAAATCCTAAAAATTTGTTTGGAGCCACAAAAGACCTCGAATAGCCAAAGCAAACCTGAGAAAGAACAACAAAACCAAAGGCATTCACATGTCCTCATCTCAAACAGTACTACACAGCTATAGTAATTAAAACAGCATGGTACTTGCATAAAAATTGACATAGAACAGTATAGAGAGCCCAGAAATAACCATCCCCTGCATTTATAGTCAATTAATATTTGTGAAACGATCCAAGAACAGTCAATGGGGAAAGGATAGTTCCTTTAACAAATGGTGTTAGGAAAATGAAAAAAATGCAGAAAAATGAAACTGGACCTCTCTCATACCACTCACAAAAGTTAACTCAAAATGGATTAAAGACTTAAAACATAAGACCTAATACCATAAAACTCCAAGAAGAAAACATAGGAAAAAAGCTCTTTGACATTGGTCTGGGCAATGATTTTTTAGATATGACACCAAAAGCACAAGCTACAAAAGCAAAAATAAGTAAGCAGGATTACATCAAACTAAAAAGCTACTGCACAGCAAGAGACAACTAACAAAATGAAAAGGCACCCTACAGAATGGGAGAAAATGTTTGCAAACCGTGTATCAGATAAGGGCTCAATATCCAAAATATATAAAGAACTCATACAGGGCTTCCCTGTTGGCGCAGCGGTTGAGAGTCCGCCTGCCGAGGCAGGGGACACGGGTTCGTGCCCCGGTCCGGGAAGATCCCACATGCCGCAGAGTGGCTGGGCCCGTGAGCCATGGCCGCTGAGCCTGCGCATCCGGAGCCTGTGCTCCGCAACGGGAGAGGCCACAACAGTGAGAGGCCCACGTACCGTAAAAAAAAAAAAAAGAACTTACACAACTCAATACCAAAACAAACAAACAATCTGCTTGATGAAGCCCATGTACAAATCCTTCCAGTGATTCTGATACACCGTAAAGTTTGAGAACCACTAGACTAAGGAAATTTAGTATTGACTCACTTCATGGTAGTGAGATGAGTTAGCATGGTTGTTCAGATGCAGAAATAGATTTAACAGGGGTTTGGGTGGGAGTTTAACAGGGTTGTACAAAGAAGCAAGAAAGGAGCAGGAAGCTGAGGATCACATACGTGGGAGAGTATGATGGATATGGCAATTTAAGGTGGAAAAGGAGAACAGTGAGGACTCAAGATGGTGAGGAGTATATTATTTGTTAATATACTGAACTGATTAAATCACCACCCAAACTGATGACCTAAAATACTACCAGCATCTTCTACCTGTCAGGATATTCTGCACCACTATCATATTCTTCTGTCTCATCAGATAACCCCTATCTTAATTTTCGTTCAACAATTACTTGCTTTAAAAAAAAAATCACATTTATGTTTAGTTTGGCTTAGTTTTTAAGTTTTAAAAAATACCAGGCTGAGTTGGAGGGGAAGATGGCGGAAGAGTAAGACACGGAGATCACCTTCCTCCCCACAGATACACCAGAAATGCATCTACAGGTGGAACAACTCCTACAGAACACCTACTGAACGCTGGCAGAAGACCTCAGACCTCCCAAAAGGCAAGAAACCCCCCCACGTACCTGGGTAGGGCAAAAGAAAAAGAATAAACAGAGACAAAAGAATAGGGACGGAACCTGCACCAGTGAGAGGGAGCTGTGAAAGAGGAAAGGTTTCCACACACCAGGAAGCCCCTTCGCGGGTGGAGACTGCAGGTGGCAGAGTGGGGGAAGCTTCGGAGCCACGGAAGAGAGCGCAGCCACAGGGGTGCGGAGGGCAAAGCGGAGAGATTCCCGCACAGAGGATCGGTGCCAACCTGCACTCACCAGCCCGAGAGGCTTGTCTGCTCACCTGCCGGGGTGGGCGGGGCTGGGAGCTGAGGCTTCGGCTTCCATCAGAGCACAAGGAGAGGACTGGGGTTGGCTGCGTGAACACAGCCTGAAGGGGTTAGTGCACCATGGCTAGACGGGAGGGAGTCCGGGAAAAAGTCTGGACCTGCCGAAGAGGCAAGAGACTTTTTCTTCCCACTTTGTTTCCTGGTGCGCGAGGAGAGGGGATTAAGAGCGCTGCTTAAAGGAGTTCCAGAGACGGGCGTGAGCCGCGGCTAACAGCGCGGACCCCAGAGACGGGCATGAGACGCTCAGGCTGCTGCTGCCGCCACCAAGAAGCCTGTGTGCAACCACAGGTCACTATCCACACCGCCCCTCCCGGGAGCCTGTGCAGCCCGCCACTGCCAGGGTCCCGGGATCCAAGGACAACTCCCCTGGAAGAACGCACGGCGCGCCTCAGGCTGGTGCAACGTCCCGCCGGCCTCTGCCGCTGCAGGCTCGCCCTGCACTCCGTGCCCCTCCCTCCCCTCGGCTTGAGTGAGCCAGAGTCCCCGCAGCAGCTGCTCCTTTAACCCCAACCTGTCTGAGCGAAGAACAGACGCCCTCCAGCGACCTATACGCAGAGGCGGGGCCCGGGAGCTGTGAGAACAAAGAAAACAAAGGGAAATCTCTCCCAGCAGCCTCAGATGCAGCGGATTAAAGCTCCACATCAACTTGATGTACCCTACATCTGTGGAATACATGAATAGACAACAAATCATCCCAAATTGAGGAGGTGGACTTTGAGAGCAAGATTTATGATTTTTTTCCCTTTTCCTCTTTTTGTGAGTGTGTATGTGTATGCTTCTGTGTGAGATTTTGTCTGTATAGCTTTGCTTCCACCATTTGTCCTAGGGTTCTATTAGTCCGTGTTCTGTTTTTTTTTTCTTTTTAAAAAATTTTTTTTCTTAATTATTTTTTATTTTAATAACTTTATTTTATTTTATCTTACTTTATTTTACTTCTTTCTTTCTTTCCTTCCCCCTTCTCCATCCATCCCTCCCTCCCTCCTTTCTCTTTTCCTTCCTTTCTTCCTTCCTTCCTTCCTTTCTTTCCTTTCTTTTCTCTTTCTTTCTTTCTTTCTTTTTCTTTCTTTCTTTCTTTCTTTCTTTCTTGTTTTTCTCCCTTTTATTCTGAGCCGTGTGGATGAAAGGCTCTTGGTACTGCAGCCAGGGGTCAGGGCTGTGCCTCTGAGGTGGGAGAACCAACTTCAGGACACTGGTCCACAAGAGACCTCCCAGCTCCACATAATATCAAAGGGCGAAAATCTCCCAGAAATCTCGATCTCAACACCAGCACCCAGCTTCAGTCAACGACCAGCAAGCTACAGTGCTAGACACCCTATGCCAAACAACTAACCCTGCCCATTAGCAGAAAGCCTGCCTTAAATCATCATAAGTCAACAGACACCCCAAAACATACCACCAGACGTGGACCTGCCCACCAGAAAGACAAGATCCAGCCTCATCCACCAGAACACAGGCACTAGTCCCCTCCACCAGGAAGCCTACATAACCCACTGAACCAACTATAGCCACTGGGGACAGACACCAAAAACAACAGGAACTACGAACCTGCAGCCTGCAAAAAGGAGACCCCAAACACAGTAAGACAAGCAAAATGAGAAGACAGAAAAACACACAGCAGATGAAGGAGTGAGATAAAAACCCACCAGACCTAACAAATGAAGAGGAAATAGGCAGTCTACCTGAAAAAGAATTCAGAATAATGATAGTAAAGATGATCCAAAATCTTGGAAATAGAATAGACAAAATGCAAGAAACATTTAAAAAGGACCTAGAAGAAGTAAAGATGAAACAAGCAATGATGAACACCACAATAAATGAAATTAAAAATAGTCCAGATGGGATCAATAGCAGAATAACTGAAGCAGAGGAACGGATAAGTGACCTGGAAGATAAACTAGTGGAAATAACTGCTGCAGAGCAGAATAAAGAAAAAAGAATGAAAAGAACTGAGGACAGTCTCAGAGACCTCTGGGACAACATTAAACGCACCAACATTCGAATTATAGGAGTTCCAGAAGAAGAAGAGAAAAAGAAAGGGACTGAGAAAATATTTGAAGAGATTATAGTTGAAAACTTCCCTAAAATGGGAAAGGAACCAGTTAATCAAGTCCAGGAAGCACAGAGAGAGCCATACAGGATAAATCGAAGGAGAAACACACCAAGACACATATTAATCAAACTGTCAAAAATTAAATCCAACAAAAACATATTAAAAGCAGCAAGGGAAAAACAACAAATAACACACAAGGGAATCCCCATAAGGTTAACAACTGATCTTTCAGCAGAAACTCTGCAAGCCAGAAGGGACTGGCAGAACATATTTAAAGAGATGAAGGATAAAAACCTGCAACTAAGATTACTCTACCCAGCAAGGATCTTATTCAGATTTGATGGAGAAATTAAAACCTTTACAGACAAGCAATAGCTGAGAGACTTCAGCACGACCAAACCGGCTTTACAACAAATGCTAAAGGAAATTCCCTAGGCAAGAAACACAAGAGAAGGAAAAGACCTACAATAACGAACCCAAAACAATTTAGAAAATGGGAATAGGAACACACATATCGATAATTACCTTAAATGTAAATGGACTAAATGTTCCCACCAAAAGACACAGATTGGCTGAATGGATACAAAAACAAGATTCATATATATGCTGTCTACAAGGGACCCACTTCAGATCTAGAGACACATACAGCCTGAAAGTAAGGGGAGGGAAAAAGATATTCCATGCAAATGGAAACCAAAAGAAAGCTGGAGTAGCAATTCTCATACCAGACAAAATAGACTTTAAAATAAAGACTATTAGAAGAGACAAAGAAGCACACTACAGAATGATCAAGGGATCGATCCAAGAAGAAGATATAACAATTGTAAATATTTATGCACCGAACATAGGAGCACCTCAATATATAAGGCAAATACTAACAGCCATAAAAGGGGAAATCGACAGTAACACATTCATAGTAGGGGACTTTAACACCCCACTTTCACCAATGGACAGATCATACAAAATGAAAATAAATAAGGAAACTCAAGCTTTAAACGATACATTAAACAAGATGGACTTAATTGATATTTATAGGACACTCCATCCAAAAACAACAGAATACACATTTTTCTCAAGCGCTCATGGAACATTCTCCAGGACAGATCATATCTTGGGTCACAAATCAAGCCTTGGTAAATTTAAGAAAATTGAAATTGTATCTAAAGATCAGATCAGAAATAAATGAAAAAGAAATGAAGGAAATGATAGCAAAGATCAATAAAACTAAAAGCTGGTTATTGGACAAGATAAACAAAACTGACAAACCATTAGCCAGACTCATCAAGAAAAAAGGGGAGAAGATTCAAATCAACAGAATTAGAAATGAAAACGGAGAACAACTGACACTGCAGAAATAAAAGAGATCATGAGAGATTACTACAAGCAACTCTATGCCAATAAAATGAACAACCTGGAAGAAATGGACAAATTCTTAGAAAAGCCAACCTGCCAAGACTGAAACAGGAAGAAATAGAAAATATGAACAGACCAATCACAAGCACTGAAATTGAAACTGTGATTAAAAATCTTCCAATAAGCAAAAGCCCAGGACCAGATGGCTTCACAGGCGAATTCTATCAAACATTTAGAGAAGAGCTAAAACCTATCCTTCTCAAACTATTCCAAAATATAGCAGAGGGAGGCACACTCCCAAACTCATTCTATGAGGCCACCATCACCCTGATACCAAAACCAGACAAGGATGTCACAAAGAAAGAAAGCTACAGGCCAATATCACTGATGAACATAGATGCAAAAGTCCTCAACAAACTAAATCCAACAGCACATAAAAAGGATCATACACCATGATCAAGTGGGGTTTATTCCAGGAATGCAAGGATTCTTCAATATACGCAAATCAATCAACATGATACACCATATTAACAAACTGAAGGAGAAAAACCATATGATCATCTCAATAGATGCAGAGAAAACTTTTGACAAAATTCAACACCGATTTATGATAAAAACCCTGTAGAAAGTAGGCATAAAGGGAACTTTCCTCAACATAATAAAGGCCATATATGACAAACCCACAGCCAACATCATCCTCAATGGTGAAAAACTGAAACCATTTCCACTAAGATCAGGAACAAGACAAGGTTGCCCACTCTCATCACTCTTATTCAACATAGTTTTGGAAGTTTTAGCCAAGCAATCAGAGAAGAAAAGGAAATAAAAGGAACCCAAATCGGAAAAGAAGTAAAGCTGTCACTGTTTGCAGATGACATGATACTATACATAGAGAATCCTAAAGACGCTACCAGAAAACTACTAGAGCTAATTAACGAATTTGGTAAAGTGGCAGGATACAAAATTAATGCACAGAAATCTCTGGCATTCCTATACACTAATGATGAAAAATCTGAAAGTGAAATCAAGAAAACACTCCCACTTACCATTGCAACAAAAAGAATAAAATATCTAGGAATAAACCTACCTAAGGAGACAAAGGATCTGTATGCAGAAAATTATAAGACACTGATGAAAGAAATTAAAGATGATACAAAGAGATGGAGAGATATACCATGTTCTTGGATTGGAAGAATCAACATTGTGAAAATGACTCCACTACCCAAAGCAATCTACAGATTCAATGCAATCCCTATCAAACTACCACTGGCATTTTTCACAGAACTAGAACAAAAAATTTCACAGTTTGTATGGAAACACAAAAGACCCCGAATAGCCAAAGCAATCTTGAGAATGAAAAATGGAGCTGGAGGATCAGGCTCCTTAACTTCAGACTATACTACAAAGCTACAGTAATCAAGACAGTATGGTACTGGCACAAAAACAGAAAGATAGATCAATGGAACAGGATAGAAAGCCCAGAGATAAACCCATGCACATATGGACACCTTATCTTTGATAAAGGAGGCAGGAATGTACAGTGGAGAAAGGACAGTCTCTTCAATAAGTGGTGCTGGGAAAACTGGACAGATACATGTAAAAGTATGAGATTATATCACTCCCTAACACCATACACAAAAATAAGCTCAAAATGGATTAAAGACCTAAATGTAAGGCCAGAAACTATCAAACTCTTAGAGGAAAACATAGGCAGAACACTCTATGAGATAAATCACAGCAAGATCCTTTTTGACCCAACTCCTCGAGAAATGGAGATAAAAACAAACAAATGGGACCTAATGAAACTTCAAAGCTTTTGCACAGCAAAGGAAACCATAAACAAGACCAAAAGACAACCCTCAGAATGGGAGCAAATATTTGCAAATGAAGCAACTGAAAAAGGATTAGTCTCCAAAATTTACAAGCAGCTCATGCAGCTCAATAACAAAAAAACAAACAACCCAATCCAAAAATCGGCAGAAGATCTACATAGACATTTCTCCAAAGAAGGTAACAAACACTTGAAAGAACGCTCAACATCATTAATCATTGAGAAATGCAAATCAAAACTACAATGAGATATCGTCTCACACCAGTCAGAATGGCCATCATCAAAAAATCTAGAAAAAATAAAATGCTGGAGAGGGCGTGGAGAAAAGGAAACACTCTTGCACTGCTGGTGGGAGTGTGAATTGGTACAGCCACTATGGAGAACAGTATGGAGGTTCCTTAAAAATCTACAAATAGAACTACCATATGACCCAGCAATCCCACTACTGGGCATATACCCTGAGAAAACCAGAATTCAAAAACAGTCATGTACCAAAATGTTCATTGCAGCTCTATTTACAATAGCCCGGAGATGGAAGCAACCTAAGTGTCCATCATCGGATGAACAGATAAAGAAGATGTGGCACATATATACAATGGAATATTACTCAGCCATAAAAGGAAATGAAATTGAGCTATTTGTAATGAGGTGGATGGACCTAGAGTCTGTCATACAGAGTGAAGTAAGTCAGAAAGAGAAAGATAAATACCATATGCTAACACATATATATGGAATTTAAGAAAAAAACATGTCATGAAAAACCTAGGGGTAAGACAGGAATAAAGACACAGACCTACTAGAGAATGGACTTGAGGATATGGGGAGGGGGAAGGGTAAGCTGTGACAAGGCGAATGAGAGGCATGGACATGTATACAGTACCAAACGTAAGGTAGATAGCTAGTGGGAAGCAGCTGCATAGCACAGGGAGATCAGCTCGGTGCTTTGTGACCACCTAGAGGGGTGGGATAGGGAGGGTGGGAGGGAGGAAGAGATATGGGAACATATGTATAACTGATTCACTTTGTTATAAAGCAGAAACTAACACACCACTGTAAAACAATTATACTCCAATAAAGATGTAAAAAAAAAACAGGCTATATACAGTCTTTAATTAGCTTCTTTCACACATTTTGCTCTTTTGTACTGTTCACTATAAGGGCAGCTGATTTTCATTGCCCTATAATATTTCATGGTGTAATTATACTATATTTTATTAAACTGTTCTCTTCCACTGATGAGCATTTGGGTTGTTTCCAGTTTTTGCTTACAAATAATGCTAGGAAAATTCTTGTTCATGACTCTTGGTGCATATGTAAAAAGTTTCTTCAGGATACAGTACTCAAGTGGAATTGCTGGGTATCATGTTCAGCTTTACAAGACAATACCAAATTGTTTTTCCAGAGTGGGTATTTCTATATACTCCTCACAGCAATTTACATGAGATCTCATTGTTCCACTCCATCTCCATGACTTGATATGGTGTGAATTTAAAATTTTTGCCAATTGAATGTGTGCAATTGTATGTGAGTATGGTCTTGAATTTGTAGTTTCTAACTACAGTTGAGATTGGGCATGTTTACTGTCCCTGTGAAATATCTGTTCATATCTTTTGAAATTTCCCATTGTTTTCCTTATTGAGTTTCAGGAATTTTTAATTTATGTTAGCTATCATTCTTTCTCTGTTACATGTGACGGAAATAAATCTACTTCCAGTTTGTGACTTGCCTTTTTACTTTATGATGTCTTTTGATAAACAGAAATTTTGAATTTTATTAGTTGAATTTATGAATTTTTCTTACATTTTAGTGCTTTCTTCTCCTACATGTATTTCCAAAGTTTTAAGTCTTACTTTTTATTTCATTTGAAATTTTTATAACGGTGTGACACAGAAATTGTTTTTTTCCCTTCCCATATGGATAAACAATTTTCCTAGCTCTACCTATGGAACATTTTCTTTTTTCTCCACTAAATTAACATATTGCTTCTTTTATATATCAGTTTCATATATGTGTAGGTCTATCCCTTGGCTCTCTTTCTCCATTTGTAATATGTACCAATTCTACAATAATTGCTACATTTTCATAATTCTTGATATGTGGTAGGGCAAATTCCCTCTCCTCCTCTTTGTTCTTCTGGAATTTCTTAAACTGTTCTTTACTATTATTGCCCTTTTGCTCTTCTACATAAATCTGAGAATGGGTTTGTAAAGTTCTATAAAAAAATGTTGAGATTCTGACTGGAGTTGCATTAAATCTACAGAGCAACTTGAGGAGCACTTGACATCACACCATAAGATGGGATATTCTACCTTCACTTAGGTCTTTAATGTCTCCCAGTGAAGAATTAGAAGCAAAACAAAACCAGTCTTGCACATCTTTTGTTAAATTTATTTCTAGGTAACTTAGTTTTGTTGCTATGTAAAAGTTGTGTTTTAAAAATATTATGTATTCTAATTATTTCGTGATGGTCCACAGATAAGTCACTGACTTTTTTATCTTCATCTTATAACCAGAATCTTGGATAAACTATGATTGCTAGCAAATTTTAGTCTTTTGAGTTTTGTAGGTTGATAATCATATCATCTGCAAATAATAACCATTTTATATCCTCCTTTTAACCCTTATATTAAAGGAGTTCAATGTTGAAAAGAAGTAGTAATGACAGGCATCCTAGTTCTATTCCCCAATTTTAAAGAGAATGTTTCCTCGTATGGGATGATGCTATTGATTTTAGTTACTTGTGTTTTTTTGTTTTACTATAGATACCACTTATCAGTTTAACCAGCTCTGTCCCACCCCATTAAAGCAAGAATGTGATCAGCTCTTTCTAAATCTATTACTTTTTCTCCTTTAATCCGTTACTATGGTAAATGACAATTATAGATTTTCTAATATTAAGCCATCCTTACATTACCAGGATAAGCCAAATTTGCTAATGGAAAAGTGTCTTTTGCATACATCACTGAATCTGAGTTGGTAATATTTTGTTTAGTATTTTTATATCCATATTCATGAGTGAAATTTGCTAATAACTTACTCTTCTTGTATATTTTGTTATCTAGATTATACTGGCTTCATAGAATGAGCTAGAAAATATAACTTTTCCCCATTATCTCAAAAACTTTCTATGTGGTTAAAATAATTTCTTCCTTGAAATTTGGAAGGATTCACTTGTAAAGCAATCCAGACCCACTGTTTTCTTTGTGGAAAGACTTTTAACTTCTGCTTTTATTTTTTTAATTGTTATGAGATTATTCAGTCTTTTAATTTCTTTCTAGGTTAGTATTCTTATCGTTTTCAAAGATTAACTCCACTATTTTAAGTTCTCAAATTTATTTGTGTTATGCTGAAGTATTTTCTTTCAATTTTAATTAATTAATTTATTTTTGCTGTGTTGGGTCTTCGTTTCTGTGCGAGGGATTGCTCTAGTTGTGGCAAGTGGGGGCCACTCTTCATCGTGGTGCACAGGCCTCTCACTATCGCGCCTCTCTTGCTGTGGAGCACAGGCTCCAGACATGCAGGCTCAGTAGTTGTGGTTCACGGGCCTAGCTGCTCCGCAGCATGTGGGATCCTCCCAGACCAGGGCTCGAACCCGCGTCCCCTGCATTAGCAGGCAGATTCTCAACCACTGCGCCACCAGGGAAGCCCTCGTTTCAATTTTAAAAAATCTTTCTCGCACTTGCATTTTCATTTATAATAGGTAGTATTTTTTATGCCTTCTCTCATTTCATCTTTTCAGAGCTGTGTCTACTTTGTTAGCATTTAAAAGGAACAAGATTTTGGCTTTTGTTTCTATTATATTGACTATTTTTACTATTTACTTTGGTTATTGGTGTTTTTTTTTCCCTATCTTTTTAAACTGAACAATTTGATCCATTTTTAACCTTCCTTTTTCTAATAAGTAGTTAGTTTATAAAGTTCCCTGGAAGAACCACTTTTGCTGCATCTCAAGTTTTGGTATGTAATGCAATGTTTTTACTATTACTCAGTTATAAGTATTTAATGATTACTATTATTTCATTTTCTCCATTATTGAAAGGGTAAATTTTTTTCTCAAATACTTTATATACACACACACATATATATACATATATGTAATTTTTTTGTTCTAAGCAGGTAGGAAATATAATTGGTATAACTATACTCTGTAATTTTCTGCCATTTGTTTTATGGCTCAATTTTTGTAAATGCTCCATATGTACTTGAAAAAAACTGTGGAATCCCTTAATTGTTGGAGGCAGAAATCTATGTACGTCCACTGGACCAAGTTTACTGTTTTCTTCTAACATTTTATATCTTTGTTGATTAGAAAGTCTGTTGTCCAATAATGAGTTGAATTCTTCCACCCTGATGGATATTTGCTAGTTTTTTAAAGTAGCTCTAAGAATTTTTGCTTTATGTATTTAGAGACTATTTTATTAGATACATATATGCTTGGAATTATTATATCTTTTTGGTGAATTGAATCTTTTATCATTGTGTAGAAACACTCTAAGTGACACATTTTTTTCAAGATGGGTCTAAAATCAGTTTTGTTTGATATTAAATAGAGCTACCATAGCTTTAGTTTGATTGGTTTTTGCATTATATGTATTTCCTCCTACTTTTACTTTTAACTTCTCTGCGTACATATGTTTTAGATTTATCTTTTTGTAAACATTATAAAATCAGATTTCCTTTTAAAAATCTATACCTTGGTTTTAACTAGTGAGTCTGCTCCATTTATATTGCTATACATTTAGAGTTCTACCATGTTACCTTTGGTTTGGAATTTATACACACTATATTCTTTCAGTGAATATCCTTGACATTTTATGATTGTACATTTAACTGATCAATACCTTGACACGCAGCTTACCCTTCCCTGACAAAGTGAGAGAGTGGCATGGACATATATACACTACCAAATGTAAACTAGATAGCTAGTGGGAAGCAGTCGCATAGCACAGGAAGATCAGCTCGGTGTTTTGTGACCGAGCTCGTTAAACTGATAAACTGATAGAGGGGTGGGATAGGGAGGGTGGGAGGGAGGGAGACGCAAGAGGGAGGAGATATGGGGATATATGTATATGTATAGCTGATTCACTTTGTTGTACAGCACAAACTAACACACCCTTGTAAAGCAATTATACTCCAATAAAGATGTTAAAACAAAAAAGACCTAGACACCCCAACAACACAATAGAATACTTTAGCTCTGATCTTCTCTATCTCAATTTTCTTACATCTGTTGTCCACAATTTCTGTTGACTTAACATAGAAAAAAAAGGCTTCTATGTATGGATTTGGTTTATTTAGATTTACCTAAGTGTTTACCATTTTATTTGCTCACAAGCCTTTTTTGTATCTTTGATCATCTTGGGGGATCATTTTCTTTGTTCTTGAAGCACTTCCTTTAGAGTAGGACCTTGATCATAAACCCTCCTTTAAAAAATATTTTAACTGATTTCATTCTTAAAAAAAGTTTACGTCCTACACAATTTCAGGTTGACATTTTATTTTCCAGTGCTCTGAAGGCAATATTCCACTGCTTCTATTATTGCTATTGAAAAGTTAGCTGTTAGTCTTTCCTTTCTCCCTGGGTATTTTCAAAATGTTGTCTTTGTGGTCTGCAGTTTCACTACAATGATTCTATGCATAAATTTATATTTATTCTGTATGGAGAATATTGTACTTACTAAACATTTTTCTTCTCTGGGAAATTTGCAGCCATTATGTCTTTACATATTGCCTCTCTTCCATTTATTCCAATTGTGTCTCCCTTCCATCTTCCATATCTCTTAACTTTCCTTTGATATCTTCCATTTCCTTATCTCTTTATTTGATTTACTTGGGATTATTTTTCAGATGTATCTTTCAGTTCTCCAGTTCTTTTTTCACCTGTGTAATCTGCTGTAATGCTTCCACTGAGTTTCAAATTTGGTCATTTATATATTTTTTTTAATTTTTGGATTTAAAAAATGTTTGTTAATTCCTTTCAAATTTCATTTTACATATTTATCCTGGTAAATTTTAGGTATATAAACTTTTTTATATAGTTATTTTAAATTTTGTGTATGAGAATTCTAATATTTGCAATCTTTTGGAGGGGCTGTCTATATTTACTATTTTTATTGGCTTCATTCAAGATAACTTGCTGTCTCTCATGTATTTGGTGATCTGTGATAGTGTATTACTTGATCTTAACCTGTTGAAATCCTATATATTTCCATCCAGGAAAGCTTTCATTGAGAAAGTATTTGATTCTACTGGTAGATGGAGAGTGATCTGCAAAGTAGAACTTGAGCTCCTCTAGAGAATTTTAGCACAGAACATATAAGTTCTACTGCAATTCCAAGGTGTGTTATCCTCATAAAGGTATTGCTATAGAAATCCATCCTTGGCAACTCCACTTCTGGGTGTCTGCATTTCCAAAGTCAGCTCCCTGCCATTTTGGCTCTTATCCTCTCCAACTTCCTACTTCTCTGGCCTAATCTGTGGCCTCAAGCTTCCATCCCAACCTCTGAGTATTCTCACTTTTGTGCTTGGATATTCCCTAACTCTTAGGTGCTGAAGCCCTAGTGTGTGCAGGTTCATGCTCAAGTTTGTTTGCTTACTTTGGGGTGAGGGGTTGCCAGAGACCACTCTTATCTTTAATGAGACCAGCAATGACTCAAATTATGTTTCGTACTGGAGGTCTGAGAGTTTCTACTTAGTCAAGATACTAGAAGAAATTACACAAGATTTTTGACACTTAGAAGTTACTTTACAAACTTACCTCTATTTATATATGTATATATTTACATACATATATTTATAAACACATGTAGTTATATATGTATATACATATAAAGCTTATATCTCAGAGAAACACTAGATCTCAAAAGATAGCTAGAAGGTAAACAAGAATTCTATATTAAAAATATGATCGGGCATTTGTTCTTTTGGGTTTCTCATACTCACCCTCAGTTGCTTTGGGAAGATCAGCAGCACCTGTAAAAATTTTGTTAGATTTGAATCTATAATGCAGCTTTCACCTAGTCAACATACAATGGTGATTACATTATGACCTTAATCTGTGTCACAGAGATAGCAGGGTTCTTTTTACATTTCTGAAATATTCCATTTGTAATTTTTGAATAAGATGACTATAAAATAGCTAGTATTCTGTTTTCATTTACCTATTTTCTGCAAGGTCAGATTCTAAAATTAAATAAGTTATTCTCAAACAAGAGAAAAGTACATATAGTACTAGTGCTTGCATTTTAGCATTAATGTTTACCATTCTTCATTTATGAAGACTTTGGTGCCTTTTTTTATCACCTTTCTATCCTTAGTGTCTAGCACACAGAAGACGTCCCATAAGTAACCACTGAATGAAAGATGCTACTAAACTTACAGGAACAGAATGCAAAATTTCCCCACTGTTACCAGTGAAGTAGACAATTTGGTTTGACTCTTAATGATTTTACCCTTCCCTAGGACAAAAAGTACCTGCAAGAAGGCTAACTAAAGTTAACTAGTCTTTGAGATCTTGAATCTAGGAAAGCTAATACATATTCTGACCAATAGGAAGTTTCCAAAAGGAAATAATACTTAAAAACAAAGTTACAAATTACAATCTAATAAACTTTAATTTGTGCATTTGTGGTAATTTATGACTGCAAAACACTTTTTCTTAAAATGACATAAAGGCACATTTAATTTGAATGCATAGTGTACCATTCTAAAATATCTTAATTTCCTTACAAAGTGCTTGAGCAGTCACTTACACATACAGTAATAACAAAATATATTTACATTCTATAGAGTTTAAAAATTTTTAATCTGACTAAAATATATATATTTTTGAAACTACAGAAAAAAATTAGTGCTTTCTTCAGCTTAATTAGTGAATATACCCTGCCCTCTAATTTTTTTAGTGATTGACTTCAATTAAAAAAAAAATTCTGTACACTGTGTAGTTACAAAATGCTATGTCAGTTTTTAATGCTAAACGCCTATTTTAGACATTGCTTTCTATGCATATTTGAGAACCAGAAAAGGTGAGCAGACTGTACCTCAAAAGTATTTAGTGTTTTTTTTAATGTTGTGTTAACACTGTTTACATTAAAACCAGACAATTAAGCTAAGATCCTCTACTGTCCTTCACCAAGGAAGTTAACTGGCATTTTAAAAGAATTTTAAACAACATATTGCTGCTCCCTCTTCCTGTAAGATTTTCCCCCAAAGGATCATGGGTAATAATCAATTTGTAAGGAAACAGGAATTATCTCTGAACAATTTAACTGTTCTCAGAGTATAGCAAAAACATGCCAACACATCCTGGCAAGGCTGAAATATTCATAAATGTTTTAAGCTTAATTCTCTATAAATCAATGTGCTTTCATTTTTCTCATAGGATTTAAACTTGAACAACTTTTGAGACATGAGATCATAGTGATTAAATGGTTAACTCAGTATGGTTAGTTAACAACTTGCTATTCCTGAGGTATGATGGCCCTAACATGCTAAGCACAGAATCAAAGATGTTATTACTGAACTAGGGAAAAACAATAAAGTCAGACTAGGAGGGAAAACAATTAAAACAAAACAAAAAAACCCAAAACTCCAGGCAAGTAGAAAAGTCATGGCTTGCAGAAAGACTTCCCTATCCTTATAAGAGCATTAAAAAGCCACAAATGGATCCTCTAAAGAGTTGTAAAAAAGTATTTGATCAAATTATTTTTGAGACTTTTGAGGTACAGCTTTAGTGTTATAATAATTTTTATAAAATATAGACTGTTTTATCAAAAATATTTATACATTCTGTTATAAAATATTGCTTTTGCCCTCAGTAACTGCCAATATAAAATCTGGATCCAGTGGCCTAAAATGTACAAATGCACTTAACGTAAATGCTGGAGTCTGAGGTGTCTGCTTGGCCACTGTACAAAAGTGATGAAGTGGTGAAATTAAATAATAAACCTACAACATAGAATACATTACAACTTGCACATATACATGTTCACAGCATGTATACAATGATAATCCCTATGTTTTAACAAAGATATAGTTCCCTTCTACAGTAGACACAAGAACAAGATGAACTAGGTTGATAAATGTACAATATCAAAAAAAGGAGTAATCAGTTCACTGGTTTGGGAAAAAGGTATGACTGAACATACTGAGTATCTAGACTTTGGGAATGCATACAGGTAACAGTATCTTGGTTCAGGCTGATAGTAAGTCCTCATTCTTAAAATTTTAAGTAAATGTAGATGTTTAGTTGTTTCTGTTTGTTTCAGCATAGTTGGTTTAATAAACATAATTGTTTGGCAAGTAGCTCTGTTGGAAAGCTATGAGGCTCTGTTACACGGTTGGTAAAGATAAGGCAATAAAAATTTTCTCCTAATAAATATAGAAAATTTATAATACATCAACTCATTCTGTTAAAGAAAAAAAGCCCCAAAATGTGCACAAACTAATTTTTTTGATATTACAGTAATTTCTTTACAAAAATAAGAGCATTTGCCTTATTCAAACAGAATCATACTATGTGTTAATAGTAATAGCATCCCAAGCCCTTTTTTCCTCTTTTTGTAAAATACAGCTAAGGAAAGTTAACTGATTAATTTTCCTTCCATTTAAGACAGGAGTACAGCAAAGCTAGGGACTGTAGAAGAGTGGTTTTTTTTGTTTCTTCCTTTTTTTAAAAAATAAGACTATTGATCCAAAAGTATTCATTTCTGATAGATTTTCATGGCCGATGTTCATTCAGCTTAAACTCCATGAAACTGTTTCCAGTGTTCAGATTTACGTTGAAAATACACTGAGAAGCCACTTTTCAAGAAGGTATTAGAATAGTATTTTTAAACACATCTTCATATGTTTAAAAAAAACTCAGAAGCTTTTGTTGGCACAGAGAGCAAATGAAGGGTTGCTATTTTTAGGAGGTCTTCTTATGAGTCAGTCTGCTTGGTTTCACATTGTGTAGCAACTTAACACCAATCAGCAATGTAGTCAAAATCTCTGAACATTTCTTGCTCCTCTTCTGAAAGTATCCTTGGTTCTCGAGGTGGAGTCAGAATAGGTGCTTCTGAGGTAAATTCATCATCAAAATTACTAACATCTTCCCGCCCTCTAATTGTAGGTACAAACGGCGGCTTTACTTTTTTGTCCATCAGAGCACTCCAATCAATTAGCTGGATTACAAAATATAAAATGACCAGTTTAGTTTCCTACTCCTAATTGCTACAGTTTCATAAAAAATTTTAAACTTTCATACTTACTCGGAAAAATGGGTGCTTTTTTACATCCTCTGCATCTTTTTCACCAGCTCCAAGGCGCCGCTCAGGATTTCTTCTTAATAACTAACACAATATAAAGGAAGAAAGTTAATATAAGACCAGGGACTCATTGACAAGGATTCTCATAACTTGCAAAGCTTTAGATGTTTCTTTTGGTATGTGTTTGTCTAAACCATGCAACATCTATACCTGAAAAACAACTTCTAAAATTCTACTGGGAAATGTTCTCTAAAAAATTTCAGTAGTTTTATAAATCATTAATTCTTACCCTTCTCATTATTGAAATGGCTTCTGTAGATAAGAACCTTGGATACCTTACTTCATCATTTACAATACTGTCAAAAACCTCCTCTTCATCATCACCAGGAAAGGGAGACTAGAAGAAATATCCTTGAGTCAGTCAAAATGAGTTTCAATACAGTAAAATCATCTATTCAAAGTTCCGAAGTACAATCAAGAACCAGATAGTGAGGAAAATAAGAAAAAGGAAAAACAAAAGAACAGACCCACCAAAACATCAAATAAGGACTACAAGAAATCACAATAGACACACAATAGATAGGTAACTACTAACCAGAGGATACACCATATACTCTTATTGAAATCTTCTTGTGGAAAGACAGAAGGAAATGGGTAAGGCAAATACAGTAATACATGTTACTACAGAGGGAAGCACAGACTTTGTAGAAATACATCAGACATGGATGTGGTTTGAATTTCACAGTCAACAGCAAATTAATGGTGGCAAAACACAATTAGAGACTGCAGGCATAATGCCTGCACTTAGAAGTAACTGCCGGGACTTCCCTGGTGGTACAGTGGTTAAGAATCATCTGCCATTGCAGAGGACACAGGTTTGAGCCCGGGTTCAAGCCCCGGTCTGGGAAGATCCCACATGCCATGGAGCAACTAAGCCCATGTGCCACAACTATTCAGCCTATGCTCTAGAGCCCATGTGTCACAACTACTGAGCCTGCGCCCTAGAGCCCACGCTCCACAGCAAGAGAAGTGACCGCGGTGAGAAGCCCACGTACTGCAACGAAGAACAGCCCCCACTCATCGCAACTAGGGAAAGCCTGCATGCAGCAACGAAGACCCAACGCAGCCAAAAATCAATAAGTAAATAAATAAAATAAACCTATTAAAAAAAAAAGTTCAAGTATGTCAGAGCTTACAGAAACAACTAGTATGAGTACTTCTGGCACTCACAGAAAATAAAGACCACTGTGGATTAGGGATAAAATATATCTTTCCATCTTTATGCTTTTCTAAATAGAGGTGAAAAATTCAGATCTGAACCCATGGTCTTAAGAAAAGAAATAAATTTGGGTATATTAAATACCCTATCCTGCAGGCAGCAAACCACAATGGTTTACAGACAGGTTAAAAATCCCAGCTCTACCATATGAGAGCTGTGTGACTTTAAGCAAGCTATTAACTTCTTTGTGTCTCTATTTATGCATCTGGAGATAAACATAAGACTCCTATTGAGCTCATTAAAGTTTGCTGAAAAATGAAATGAGCTAATACTTATAAAGCACACAGAATAGTGCCTAGCACACAGTAAACGTTTTAATTTGCTATTTCTTTTCCTCCTTTTCCAAGTTTCCACTCCAATTTGACATATCAAAAGGTACTGTCATTGGATGAACTAAATTCATTTATTTACTTGTTTGGTATAAGTGCCACTAAATGACAATCACAGGGCAAAACTTCAGAAATGTCTGACATTCAATAATTTAGTCATTCATCATTCAGCTACTAGTTTTTTCATGCCTAGAATGTTCAAGGTTGGTCATTGGCATCAGGGAAATGGCAGAACAATGAACCAATGCAAGGTAATTTTTCTTGCATCTCAAGATCATCAAACCCATCTAAGTAATTTTCAATTACTTGTCTAAATATTTACTCTTTTTTAATTCCACCCTAATTTATCATTTCCAAAAATTTATAACAAAATAGATTAGTCTCTTCTTACTGCTTTATTAATTAGATATAATTCACTGTTTTCTAAGTGTAACAATTTCTGTATACAACTAAGTTACCCCCAGAAATTTATTTTAAGTTAATCTAAAGAAAATAGTAGGAAAAAAAATGTTAATCTTTTCAATTCTACTGTATCGCTTTTGAAGGTAACATTTATTTTTGACTAATATATAGCTGACCTTTCTTTACAGGTACAGAGTACATTCCTTTTATCAGTCTTCTTGCTTTCTATTTCTTATGAAACAATCAGTTATGTGTGATTGTGTTTAAAAATATAACCAGAGCAACACTGAAATATAAGAAACTATTTCTGAAGCATTGGTAAACATTCCACAGATAATATAAAAATCTAAAAAAGATGGTGAAGGTAATATAGGATCATAGGCAATTACTAATATATATATAAATATTTATTAAGCTTAAGTTCTACTTACGCAGGAAACATATTAAGTGGTTTTATAAGTGACATACTTTGTTCTTTCAATCACGTTTCCCTTTTACCTATTTTATACTGCTTACCTCACCAACGAGCATTTCATATATAAGTACGCCAAGGCCCCACCAATCTACAGCCCTTGTATAGGATGTTTCTGTTAATACTTCTGGGGCAAGAAATTCAGGAGTGCCACAAAATGTGCTTGTCCTATCTCCAAACCCCATTCCTGAAAAAGGTAAAATTCAAATATTTGTTAGCAAAGAAAAAAATCTGGCAAAAAAATTAGAAGATATCCTTAGGAAGCAAAATTAAAGGTGTACATTTGTGCATGGTAATCAAACTCAAAATACATTAAAGACTTTAGCTAACTCGTTTTCTAAATATGTTTCTCAAAATTTAGTAATAAATTAGTCAAATATACATTCTACATATTGAAGAAAATGTCTCATTGTATTCTAAACTGCTAAAAGCACATTATACACATCATCTTATGAAAGCTGACTTGTTAGTTGGGATAGGAGGAGAGGAGCCTCAGGTAACTTATCTGCAGAGGTGACACCTGAGTTGAGTGAAGGATGAGCAGACATTAGTCAGCAAATAGAGCTGAGATGAGTGATAGTGGTGGAGAGACAAAGACTGTAAGCAGTTTATTGTTGTTGCAACAGAAAGTACTAGGCAGACAGCTACAAGAGATCTGGCTGGAGAAGGAGGCAGGCAGATCAGGAAGGGCAACGTATATCACATCTTTGCCACTGAAGGTTTTCAGTAGCGGCGTACCATGGTCAGATTTGTATTTATATGTGCCCCTTTTGCATTTTAGCAATTACATGGCAGACTGATTTGAGGGAGAAAAAGAACAGAGACAGAAAAGTTAAAAGGCTATTAAAGTAGTCTTTTCAAAACAAGATGATGGTTGGCAGAGGTAGAGGGAAGATGAAAAACTTAAGAAATATTAAGGCGGTAGATGTCAGCACAATTTGGTGATTAACAGGATGTAGAAAGTAGTGAAGAGGAGAGAGTCCAGGATAATTCCACATTTTCAAATTGGGAGATTGAGAGGATTGTGGCACCATCAACTTCAAACGAGACTGAGGAAAAGAAACTTGCTTGTGCAGCGTTTGAGGTACCTGCTGACCAAGTAAAACTGTCTAGTAGATAGTTGACTATATATGTCAGGAAAGGAAATAATAGATTTGGAAATCATTAGAATATAGTTGCTAGTTAAAAACTACCTGAGAAAAGCAATGGGCTAAGGCCAGACTCTAGAGGAACAAAAGCATTTAAGTCAATAGTGTCCAAAAAAGGAAAAAAAACTTTCATTAGATTCAATAATTAGGAGGTCAGTTGGTAACTGATGGACACAGATTTATAAAGTTCATTCATTAATTCATCCAATTACTTATTAATTAAGCATTCACTGAATACTTAAGCTGTGCCAAGCACTATACTATATACTATGGAAAGAAAGCTGAATAAGAAACAGGAAGCTATCAGAGTAGAGGGGGAGACAGACAATGTTTGCTACAATACAGTGTATTAAGTGTACCTATTTACATACTTATCTCTAATTCTCATAATACTCCTAAACAAGAAGGATTATATTTATTTTATAGCTAAGGAAACAGACTCAATGAGGTTAAAAGTAACTTGTCCAAAGACACAGGGCAAATAAGTGGCAGCGCCAGGATTCAAACTTAGGACTGTGTGGTGCCTAAGCCCATGCTCTTTATATTTTCTTATGCTACCTCTTGATTCAAATTTCCCCAGTTTACATATTTATTTACATATGTTTGTGTGTGGACTCACACACGTATAGGTACATAAAAGATTCTTGAGGCATATGCATATATTTTTCCTATTTTAAATGTTAAAAGTTTTAAGAAGCAGGAGAGAAGTTTTTAGGCACGCATAATTTACTCTGCACAATCTCAGCAAAGCAAAAAATTTGGTGCTTAACCAATGCTTTCTTAGAGTAGAGAGAATTATTAATCATACAAAGAGAATCTTATTTTTATACTATGATTTCTGAAAACCTAACCTTATTCATATTCACAGAATAAATTCTTAATAATATGATAATTAGGTTATATGAACAACCTGTAAGTCTCAATAAAGAATAAGTTAAAGTTTAATTTTTAATAAATTAAAAAATACATTTTGCTCTCCACAGACAAATTTGAAAACTTCCAAAGTACAAAGGAATAGTAATCTATTAGAAAAGGCACTTTAAAATACCCAATTACCTTCTTTGCAAAGACCAAAATCAGCAATTTTCACAAAGCCCTCTGTATCTAGCAATAAGTTATCCAATTTCAAATCTCTGTTCAGGATAAAAAAAATGCAAAATGAAAAAAAAATCAATAAAATCAGTAGATAATATAATAAAAATATCATTTTAATAGGAGCCGTACTTTCTCTTTACTAAAAATGAATTTTTTCAAGTTATGGTTTGAGATTTAAATACTATATTACAAATGTTCATTTTCTTCCTTTTGGCAAGTTTATTACTTTACAAAAAATAATTTCTGAATATTTTCCCCGTTATGCAGAAAAGGAAGAATGTATCTAAAAGAGAAATGTTTGATCTATTTAAATATATATTTTAAAGCTCAGAAGGAGTTCATGGATCTTTAACTCAAGTTTAATTAATTAATTAAGTCTTTAATTAATTAATGGCCATGTCACGCAGCTTGTGGGGATCTCAGTTCCCCTACAAGAGACTGAACCTGGGTCACGGCAGTGAAAGAGCCAAATCCAAAGCACAAGACTATCAGGGGGCTCTCGGACTTGGACTAACTTTGAAGTTTGCCTACACGCCATCCATAAGAATGAATTATCAAACAAACAGTATAAGTAAGGTATAAGGGAGCAGGTTTAACCTTCTAAGAGAGTAATTCAAAATAAAGAGGAAGCTATTAAGTCATATTCAATGATTACAAATTAAGTTGAAAATATTTTATTCTTTAAGTTAAATAGGGCCATTAGGAAACTGTTATCTTGGAAACATTGTTAGATGTTTGAATAAACTGATGTTTACAGTCTTTTAATTCTTACTGGCCTTCCCATAATTTGTCTGATCTAGAGCAGTGTTATTCAAAGTGTTAACCATAGACTAATTGCTGGGCTATGAACTATTTCGAACTAGTCTGCAATTTGGTAAGGAGTTTGTGCCAGTACATAAATCAGATATGTCACCAAGTACACTGTCTAGTTGACAGCAAGGCTTAATGAAGGAAGCAAGGTGATGTTTTATAATCTGGCACAAGTGGATCAGTTGAATATAAAGTATTCACCAGGATGAATATTGTTGGTAAATTGTGTTATCATAGGTCAACTTATAATTTGACTATTCTAATTAGGTAATGGGCAGAGGACCAGTAACAAAGAAATTTATCATTAATTATTGTGTTAACCATGTCTTTCAAAATTGGAGTTTAACTTTTTTAGTGATCAGTTATCATACAAAAGAGAAAATTAAGAAGCTGGTTAAACAAAATATCCTTCTTAATTATCTTTAATTCTACTTCATATCAAAATAAGCAATTAGAAAATATCAAAACTTTACTTACCTATAAACAATTTTGTGTTCATGTAAATACTGCAACCCAAGAACTACACATGCAGCATAAAATCTGTTTTAAGAATTAAATCAAAAGAAGTTTAATAAATTCCACTACTCATGAATCCCAGTTTATACTTTTATGCTTCAAAGCAGAACTCTGTAGTTAACTAATTTCACAAGTATTTATTTAGTCCTTACTATGTGTCAGACATATAAGTAAGATATGTGCTAAATATTAGGGGTGAAATTTAAAAATAAGAAAAATGCAGTCTCTAAAATGGAAGCCATTAACTTTGCCTGGTGGAGTCATTGAAGCCCTTGGGGTAGACATTTGATCTGGTTCTTCGAAGAAAGTACAATATGCCATCATAAAGGCAGGACGGTATGAAAGGTAGAACTTTTGTATGGGAAATATAGGGTATGCTCCTAAGAGGGAAAGGAATAGGCGTGTAAAAGGCATAACCTGTTTGACAACCATAATGAGTTTGTTGTGGCTGAAGTAAAGGATGAGGAAGAAGTAGCGGGAGATGCAGCTGAAAAGATAGCCTGAGATCAAGTTGTGAAGGACCTTGAATGTCATATTATGAACACAGGCATACCTTGTTTTACTGTGTTTTTACTTTATTGTGCTTCACAGACAACTGTGTTTTCTTACAAATTGAAGGTTTGTGGCAACCCTGAATGGAGTAACATTATGGGCTCCATTTTTCCAACAGCATTTGCTCACTTCAGGTCTCTGTGTCACATTTTGGTAATTCTCTCAATATTTCAAGTTTTTCAGCATTATTATTTTTGTTATGGTGATCTGTGATTTCTGACATTATTATTGCAAAAAGATTACGACTTGCTGAAGGATCAGATGATTGTTAGCATTTTTTAACAATAAAGTATTTTTTAATTAAGGTATGTATATTGGTTTTTTTTAGACATAATGCTATCGAACACTTAATTGACTACAGTATAGCGTAAATGTAACTTTTTTTTTTTTTAATTTATTTATTTATTTATTTATGGCTGTGTTGGGTCTTCGTTTCTGTGCATGGGCTTTCTCTAGTTGTGGCAAGCAGGGGCCACTCTTCATCATGGTGCGCAGGCCTCTCACTGTCGCGGCCTCTGTTTTTGCGCAGCACAGGCTTCCAGACGCGCAGGCTCAGTTAATTGTGGCTCACGGGCCCAGTTGCTCCGCAGCATGTGGGATCTTCCCAGACCAGGGCTCGAACCCATGTCCCCTGAACTGGCAGGTGGATTCTGAACCACTACGCCACCAAGGAAGCCCTGTAAATGTAACTTTTATATGCACCAGGAAACCAGAAAATTCACGACTCATTTTATTATATTTGTTTTATTATGATGTTTGTTTCAGTATGGAACTGAACCTGCAATATCTATGAGGTATGCCTGTATTGAAAATTCTTCTCTTAGTGATAGCAAATCAAACAATTTTAATCAGGGCAGAATAATCAGATTTATGTTAGAGAACTTTCTTGATAGTAGTATGAAGTGGAGTGGAAGTAGGTAGATATCCAGAGGGAAAAGGAACAGATAAGGCTAAAATGATAGTACAGATGAAAGATCATGAGTACCTCTAATGTAGTGGCAACAAAGAGAATAAGAGATGGATTCAAGAGAAACTTTAAAACGAGCATGATAGGACTTGGTGTCTCATTAGCTATAAAGGATGAGGGAAAGGGAAAAGATGAAGATAACTCTCAAGGTTTCCTTTTTATTGTAATGAATAGGTGGAGAAATACAGAAGTAGCCAAAGTTTTGTGGGGAAAGTGAGTTTGCCTTTACACATATTGACCTCAAATTGCCTTGGGACAGGTGAAGAGGTCTAGAAATTGGATAAACAGGTTTAGATCTTAGAAAAACTTCAACCCAGCTAGAATATTAACTCTTGAGGGATCGGACCATGTTTGTCTTTTTCAGTGTTTAGCCTAAATGCTTAGCAAAATGCTTGATACACAATAGCCTTACTGAATAAGGAGGTAGGTAATAACTAAATGAATGAATTAAAAAATGCAGATCTGTCTTCAGTGTAGAATACCCTATAAGGAGACACTTCGGAGAATCAGTTCTTAATTTTACAAGTAACACATGGATATTTCCTCTATAAAATACACATAATACCCCTACCCTAAAGCACAATTTTTCATTCATCCATCTCCATTTCACCCTGATGCCACTACTATCCATAAAGGTAACTACTTTTGTTAGTTTGGTGAATGTCCTTCAAATTTTAGAATGCATTTACGTGTACATGTAGATATGTTTTGTGTTTCTTTATTTTTACAAAAATGGAACCATAATTTGGAGATTTTTTAAATGCAACTATTTATAAATATTTGATTATACATTAGATCTTATGTAATTATTTATCATAAGTTTAAAAGATTTAGCTTAAGTCCATTAAAACAAATGTGATTCTAAAATTGCTTAGTTTTTTTTAAGCAAACTTATTTTGGTGGCAAAACAATACTGTAACAATCATAAAAATACCCTGATTTCTCTTTTGCTCCATTATTTGTAAACAGATTGTCCTAATGATACTTAATAAATAACTGGGTATACTGGGTATCATCAAATCAAACCTTTAAGATAAATATTTTACAGAAGCAGAAAATGAAGCTCTCAGAAAGAGTAACTAATTTATCTAAAGCGACATAGCCAGAACACAGCAAAGCTAGGACTCAAATTAATTTCGATTCCTTCGTCTCAAGCAATAAGAATACAATGTTTGCCTAGCATATGTGAGTCACCCTTCTAGGTGTTCCACTAGTACATAGAATACACATAGTCCTTGTTGCTCCCCTTTAGTGAGGGGAGACAGACAATAAAAATGTAAAAAATAAATAAGGTGATTTCAGGTATAAAGTGCTATGAAGAATATAAAATATAAAATAGAATAGAGTGTGGCCTGATTTAGACGTTAGTGATACAGTGGTATTTTAATTAAAGTAATGAGGAAAGACCTCCAAAGGAATGACATTTGAGGTGAGATCTGAATGATTAGAGGGAGGTACTTTAGATATGAAGTATTGCAATAAAGCGTTTTATTCTTGTATTTCACTGGGCTTAATTGTTTCATTGGTACTATATAATTTGTACTCTCAGCAAAAATAAAAAGTTTGTTAAGGCAGAATAGGATTTTATATTTATTAAAGAAAAGGCATAACAAAACAAATTCCCAAGGCAGTTAGCACAAGGCTAGTAGTAGTAGTCTAGATGCCCTGCTTTTAATTTTTAAATATTAATTTTTAAATATGCAGGGAATTAATTATTAGTAGCCTTCTATTATTTTGTGGCTTTTGCCTCCTTTTCTGAAAGCTTCACTATCCATCAGAACTAATGCCCTAGTACTACCATCTGCTGTATTATACTTCTGATGGTTATGAGAATCAAATAAAGGAATGAAAGTAAAAATGTTACACAAATGTCAGCTGTCAGAATACAGACAAGTGATAAAAATTCAATAAAGTTTTACTACTGGTTTATGATTTTTATGATTTGGGTTATGTTTTGGAGGTAGAATTTGGATGTTGCATGTAAGGAAAAAAGAGAATCAAGAATGACTCCTGTGTTTTGGCTTGAACAACTGGTAGATGGTATTGCCATTTAATAACAGAGAAGCCTAGAAGAGTAACAGGCTGGGGAGTGGTGGGTGAGGTGGGGGAAAATGGGAAATATCAGGCGTTCATTCTGAGATGTTAAACAAGAAATACTTATTAGCCATATAAAGGGAAGAGTCAAGTTGGCTGCTGAATGTTATTGGAATTGGAAGTTTAGGTAAGAGGTAAGGGCTGGAGATATACATTTGGTAAACACCTGCATATACAGTGTAGCTATTAAGAGCATTTTCCTAGGTTCAAATCCTAGCTCCAACACTTAAGAGCTTCAAAACTGGGATAACAACAGGGGAAGAATATATATAATTATGTTTAATCACAAATGTTTGCTATTATTTATTCTTTTGCATCTGAATAAGTAAAACCTTCATATAATATCAAATTCAAAAACTACAAAAAGGGGTTTAGTGATAAATTAAAATATTTAACACAGTACCTGACATCCTGTAAGCATTCAGTGAAATATATATTTTAAACAGTATACCCAGTTATTTATTAAGTATCATATCTGGATTCCATGCCTTTCATTGGAGGCGATACGCATACCAATTTCTTTTATATTCTTTAGAGGTATTGTAAGCACATGCAAGCAAACACTTAAGACATACTCTTTTAAACTACCCTTTAAAATGCAAATACAAATATGTCATACAAATATATAATACAAACTCTTCTACATTTTCTTTTTTCACTTAACAGTGTACTTTGAGTATAGTTAATATTTAAAGCCATGGTCCTAGATGGCATTCCCTAGGGAGAAAATATACTGGAAAAAAAGAAATTTTACTAAAATAAACCTAAATTGTATATCTAAATTATCAATTGTGATTTAGGGTAATCCATGAAATTTTCAACATGAACAACAGAGAAAAATAGATACATTTATTTATGGCAAAAAGGTAAGTAAGGAGTTCTATTATTTCTTCATCTATTTTCCATATGAGGGAAAAAAATAAATCTAAAATTCAGAGAGCTTTTTTCCTTCCCAGAAAGAAATCAGTCATGAAGAAACTCAGAGAAATGCTAAATACTCACACAGCTCTTGGTTCAGAAAAGACATCAGTATGAATGTGCATCATTAGGTCCCCACCGGCAGCATATTCCATTACAAAGCAAACATGCTCTTTGGTTTGGAAACATGCAAAAAGGTTCACCAAAAAGGGATGCCTTACACTATTCACAGTTTCAAAAATTCTTTTTTCACACATCAGGCTGTAAGAGAAAACATTTAAAAATCACTGGTATTTTTTTTTAAAGTTCCAGTTGGAAATAACATTCTTTAAAAATTACTAAACTCTAAAATGAGCAAAGTTCTTAACCATTATAACTTTAAAACCATAAAACATGTCCTAGTTTTGCTACAAATGCTTTGAAAAATTTGGGCTACCTGATATATATAACTTTAATAGAAATATATTAATGAAAACTAAATATGATTAGCATGACATAAGTTCACATTGATAGTATCAGAGTAGCACACATATGGCTAGTGGTAACAGTTAATAAAAAAGGCTTAATTAGGAGTGAATTGTGAAAAATTTTCAGGAATTGGTCAAAGGATTTAGCAACCTAAAGCATAATTTTAAAATACAAATTTTCTGCTCAAGGCAATTTCAAGGACAGTATATATTTATAATTCACAAGCTATGGTATCCAAATATTCTATCATATGATATATGAAGCTGAGAGGTAAAGATACACTGCATAAAATTTTAATTTAGAAGGCTAACTGGAAAATAAAGAGGTTACATGGAGAATTCTATAACATACTTCAAGGAAGCTCCTGGAGAATGATACAATTTATCTATAAAATCTATAGCTATCACAGGTTTCCCTGTAAGAACTCTTACAAGCTGCTTAAAAGAACAGTGGTCAAACTTACTGACTCTGAAACAATTTTGCCTAAATAGCAAAAAATACCACTCTTCTTCCCCCTGAAAATATTTAGTAAATCAACCTGACTTAAAACTCAAAGCAGACATGTACACACTGCTGTATTTAAAATGGATAACCAACAAGGATCTACTGTATAGCACAAGCAACTCTGTTCAGTACTATGTAAAAACGTAAATGGGAAAACAATATGAGAAAGAATAGATACATGTGTATGTATAACTGGGGAAAAACAAAAAAAAAAAGAAAACAAAATCTAAACAACAACAACAAAAAACACCTCAAAGCAGAAGAAAACCAGGTCAAATATTATTCAAATACAACTTGGAATTAACACTTTAAACACCTGATCAAAATAAATATACCTACAGACGTATTTTATTACCAATTAAATTACGTTTATGTTTCTAATACAAAATAGGCATTTTTGTTTGTTTTTGAGACTGGAATCAAAAATTGACATTAACGTTTGTTGAAAAGCATTAATAATGCTTTCATTTTTAAAATTAAAGAACTCCTTAGATGTGTGTGTGTGTGTGCGCGCGTGTATTTGGTTATTGATTTCAAAATACCAAACCAAAATTCTAATGTTAGAAGGAGGTAGACCCATTCTCCTCTCTTTTGGATCTCTTCAGAGTTAATTTTAAAAAGTTTAACTTAAAGATTAAAGCATTTGTTTGGGTATCCAGATTATACTGCTATGAACATTTAAGAGCATACCTGCTGTGTAGAAGGAACATGGAATTTTTATTGCTCTGTTAATATAGTCATATTCTGAATTATGAACTAAAACACCTGTTCAGTTTTAAATACTGACAGTAAATGCAGCTATTATGAAATAGTGTTTAAACTCCATTTAATATGGTCACATTCTAGATGAACTCTTACCCTCTTATTTCACACAATCTGTTTACAACTTTACATACACTCAAAACAGAAAGCCCCACTGTAATTGTTTCTAAAGTGTTGGGCTTATGTCTCCATACATTTGCAAGGTTTCTAAATGTTACTACAAATTAAGTCACTATTAGAAATAAATTCACAGAAGATTAGAAAGAACAGTTAACAGCTTTGACTATCACCATTTAAATTTATTGGAAAACAATGTCTAATTGGGCAAGATCTGTAAGACAGATTCTAAAACAATTGATTTACTATGTCAATCTAAATTTTGGCTAATGAGGATAAAATATTCGGATGAAATAAGACAAACTGGCAAGATGTTTTGGGCTCAACTAGATGGCAAACGTGGCCTCTTCACTGTGTATGGTTTATGGGTGAATTACTAATCCACTATGGGTGAATTACTAATTCTCAGCTGGATAAGTATAAGGTTAGACCTGTGTTGAACATGTAAATGGTCTAAAGGATTAACCAGAATTCCTCTTAAAATGGTTTTAATGCCATTCATAGAATTGTTTGATGAGGACTGACAATATTGATGAGGGCTGGATAGATGTTTTAGGACTATTAGGTAAAGGAGGAAGGATCTTTATAGACCCCAACAGGAACAATAATTTTAATTTTAAGCATTATACAGCACACCAGAAAGCTGCTCCGTAAGTCTTTAACTTTTCCCAATCTAATCTAAATTGTATATTCTCCTTAAAAGTCCATGAAACAATCCAACCTTATTCAAAACTTCAAACTTCATTCTGTCCAGAACATTTTCCTCTATCTTGTCATTTCTCTCCTCTCCATGTTCCCAAATATCTTCCATCTGCCAAAGATCAGCACAAATCCAATCTTCTTTACAAGGCCTTACCTAAATCCACCAGCACACCTTCATTTGATGTTCCCCCTGTTATGAGCTGCGATTATCTATATTGTTCAGCTTAAACTCAAACATATCTAATCTGTTTTATTTATATAACTAATGTATTTATGTTTTATCTCCCTAAGTGACTAGTTCCATTCTAACATTTTTTGGTGTACTTCCTTCAGTACATTATTGGACATGATAGAAACTTAAAAACTATATTAATAGTTATTTTGGTCAGTGGAAAATTACAACATTAATAAGGCTAATCTTAGGATTAAATCATATATACGTATATATGATATATATAGAAAATCTGGCTAGCTGTGTTTTTGTTCTGCAACTACAAAAATATACTTCCAAGTCTATCCTGTTGTTTTGAAATGTGAACTGGTAAGACAAGGAAGCTGAGTGAGGCATAACAGTAACACACATTTAACATTCCTACTCAGGAGTGGGGGAAGATGGCACTCAGAAAGAAGTTCTACTAATGGTAGGTGGAAAACGTGATCTTTGTACATGAATTACATTACTTTGAAGTTAGTGCATAATTTGTGTTCCTTAATAAAGATGTAGATTTGTGGTTACCAGAGATGGGGTGAGGGGAGGGGAAATTGGATGAAGGCAGTCAAAAGGTACAAACTTCTAGTTATAAGATAAATAAGTACTAGAGATATAATGTACAATATGATGAAGTTAACATTGCTGTATGTTATATATGAAAGTTGTTAAAAGAGTAAGTCTTAAGAGTTCTCATCACAAGGAAAATTTTTTTTTCTATTTCTTTAATTTTGTATCTCTATGATGTTCACTTATTTTGACAATCATTTCATGATGTATGTAAGTCAAATCATTATGCTATACACCTTAAACTTATACAGTACTGCATGTCAATTATATCTCAATAAAACTAGAAGAAAAAAAACCAAACCAAATAACAACAAAAAACAAGTTGATTTGGAATTTTCTATAAGTAAAATAATAAAATTCACACTAGAAAGAGAAAATTTAGAAAGGAAAACTGTCGTTAAGAAACATCAAGTATTTCAGAAACATCTATAGGAAAAAAACCCCCACTGATATGCAATAACATTGAATTCTATGGATCTATTAAAAGGATGAGATACAAAGTGGATATAAAAGATTTCTGCTTAGTTGTTTACTATTCAGACTTGCAAGTTATATAACTTTTAAAAACATGCTGGTCTGTTTTCTTATTTCCTAAATTAATTTTTTTTCTTGTCTTCCTCTAATTGCTCTCTTTTCTGCTGCCTTCCTCAAAGTCCTCTAAGAGTGAGTTTTATTTCTCACTCTGAATTTTACATTTCTCTGTTTTTCTGGTTCTACTGGAGATTATTTTACTTCTATGTTATTGAATATATGGATTTATAACTGAAGTTAGATAAAGATTACTCATCAACTTTTCACTAAGGCTGGATTAAATTTAAGTAGGGGTAATGTCCCAGGTTCTGGCTAAAGCTTCATCCTCTAATCCAGACATTCTTCTTTAATAGTAATATTAATATTATTCTATCTATATTTAATTAGGAAGTTTTTTCCTACAGAGACATGGCTCAAAGTAGTAACAATGTAGCAGAAAGTTATATAAACCACCAAGTAATTACCACTTTCCCATTATTAACTGGGTAGTACCAGTCTCCTATTATTTTAGGATATAAATGAATTTACCATATATGAATCTGGAATAAAGCAAACATTCTTCCAGAAAAGAAAAACACTTGACCTTACTATTATTGTAATTAAAACAAAATGACAGTGTAATTAAAGGTTTGCTTTAACTACTTATGTAACAGAAATATACAGTTGTTAGCATATACTCTAGTGTTCAGAATATTTCAAAAATATTATGCAAAATCTCTCTAAGTAGTTTTAGATCAGGGAGGAGTTTATTTTGATATAATTGAGAAGTATGAGAAATGGATAAAAAACAAATAGGCAAATCCAAAAGGAAAAGATTTTTTTTATATAAAGAAACCTGCATCTTTTAAGATCTATCCTAATTCTAAGAACTTCCCATATCATGGAAAAAATATTAAAAATAGCAATTTGATATATCTATATGGCACTTAATATAATTCGGTAAGGCAAGTATTACCAAAAAATATATTTTAAAAATATGTGGGTTAACTGAGGCTCAAAGATGTTCAGTGAATTGCCCTGGGATCAAATCATTAATTAAGAAGGAACAATCAGAACTAGAGAAGTCTTCTCACTGATAATCACAGGCTGTTCTCATTATACAGGGCTGTCTTCTATTAATATCAACTGGTGCTTCCTTAACTGGTGGTTTAAGAAAAATACTGCTGCTTCTAAATATCAAATGAAAGCCTCATTCTGTAATAAATATGCCATTTTATTATACAATAATTTCCATGTTGAACCACTCCATTAATTTGAGATAGTCTTTTAAAGTATATTCTCTAACCTAATTACAATATTATCCCCAAAGTCCTTACGTTTTAATAATTGTAGAGGCAGAGGTATCCATATCAATGTACACCCAGAAATGTAAGATGCTGTGGTCAAAAAATACCATTTTCAGAAACATAGAGCAAAAAATAGATGTAGGTGCATTTTCAAAAGCAAAATATATTAACCATTCAGTTAACTGAAGATTATTTGTAAATGACATCTTATTACTTCTGTAGTATGAACAGGAAATAGCCTCACCAAACCACAGATGTATAACAGTTCCTATTCCATATAAACAGTTTAAAATTTCCAAGTATAAAAGCTTATTAGAATTAATTTAAACATTTCATCATCTTTCCTTGGTATTCACTCAGCAGTAAAATGTCTTAAGAAGGGGAAGAGGGAGTTAGCTAGAAAGAAAAACATTTAATTAATGCCTACCTTATGCATTAATTTATTTAGTTTCTTTACTTATTACAGTTGACCCTTTAACAACATGGGGGTTAATTCGTGCATAATTTATAGTCGGCCCTCTGTATCTGCAGTTCCTCCACATCTGTGGATTCACCAACCATAGACCATGTAATATTGTAGCATTTACTGTTGAAAAATATCCATGTTTAAGTGGATCCATGCAGTTGAAACCCATGTTATTCGACGGTCAAGTGTATTAGGAAAATAGAAAGTTTTGTTGTTGCAATACATACACTGATTTTTCACGATAAGCTACATTTTCAGAAAAATAAAGAATTTCATTTTTAAAAAACTAACCTGTCTACTTCATCTCGAGCCACAATGTCTCCTTTCTTTAAGGCTTTTATAGCAAACATTTCATTAGTGTGTTTATATTCAGCCAAAAGCACCTGAAATGAGATTAAAATAATTATTTCCCATGTGAGTTATTACTTTTGTAGGCATTCCAAGAAAATTTAAAAGATTACCTTTCCAAAATGTCCTCTACCCAAGACAGCACAACACCGGAAGTCTTGTAGATTAAACTGAAACATTTGTTGAGATCTGAAAACAGTAATGTCAATCAAAAATAAGGCAAAAGTATGGGACTAAACATGTAGCAAAGCTGTGTACATATTCTTTACCTTCTGTCCTCAAGTTCATGAATATCACTATATTCTAGGCCTGACTGAGGAATATCAGGCTCATATTCAGATTGAGATTTTGGAAGTAGTCTATTTCTGTCATTCTCAGTATCAAAAACTGTTTCTGAAACCTGTAAAATATTAAACACTCATTAAATCATAGAAACATTCAGAAAACAACTTATTAGGTAAGGATAGTTAAAGAAAAAAATGTTAAAAGTTGATATAAATATGAGTGAGAAAATAAAATTCAGATATTGGATATTCATTTTTATGGTTATTAATTATATATTACTCTTATCTAAAAAAGGTAAAAAAATGAATACATTGGAAAAAACAAAAACACTAATTTGAAAAGATACACGAGCCCCAATGTTCACAGAAGCACTGTTTACAATATAGCTAGTTACACAGAAGCAACCCAAGTGGTCATCAACAGACGATTGGTTTAAGAAGATGTGGTACATACAGATGGCCAACAGGCACATGAAAAGATGCTCATCATCACTAATTATTAGAGAAATGCAAATCAAAACAACAATGGGGTACCACCTCACACCAGTCAAAATGGCCATCATTAAAAAGTCTACAAATCATAAATGCTGGAGAGATGTAGAGAAAAGGGAACCCTCTTACACTATCGGTGGGAATGTATTTAAATTGGTACAGCCATTATAGAAAACAGTATGGAGGTTCCTCAAAAAACTAAAAATAGAGTTGCCATATGATCCAGCAACTCCACTCCTGGGCATATACCCAGATGAATTCTAATTCAAAAAGATACACGCACCCTTATGTTCATAGCAGCACTATTTACAATAGCCAAGACATGGAAACAACCTAAATGTCCACCAACAGATGAATGGATAAAGAAGATGTGATATATATATATATACATATATATATATAGCACACACATACATACAATGGAATTACTCAGCCATTAAAAAGAAATAATGTCATTTGCACCAACATGGATGGACCTAGAGATTATCATGCTAAGCAAAGTAAGTCAGAAAGAGAAAGACAAATACCATATATCACTTACATGTGGAATCAAAAATAAAACACAAATGAACGTATCTATGAAACAAAAACAGACTCACAAATATAGAGAACAGACTTGTGGTTGCTAAGGGGGAGGGGGTTTGGGGGAGGGAAGGATTGGGAGTGTGGGATTAGCAGGTGCAAACTATTACATATAGGATGGGTAAACAACAAGGTCCTACAACATAGCACAAGGAACTATATTCAATATTCTGTGATAAACCATAATGCAAAGGAATATGAAAAAGAATATATATATGTATAACTGAGTGACTTTGTTATACAGCAGAAATTAAACACAACACTGTAAATCAACTATACTTCAATAAAATTTTTAAAAAATGTGTGTGTGTGTATACACACACACACACACACACACACACACACACTGGAATATTACTCCCCCCAAAAAAAGAATGAAATAATGCCCTCTACAGCAACATGGATGGACGTAGAAAATATTATGCTTAGTGAAGTAAGTCAGACAGAGAAATAAATAGTATATGATATCACTCATATGTAGAATCTAAAAAATAATACAAATGAATGTATATACAAAACAGAAACAGACTCATAGATTTAGAAAACAAACTTGTGCTTACCAAGGGGAGGAGGAAGGGGGGAGGGACAATTTAGGGGTATGGAATTAACAGATACAAACTACTATATATAAAATGGATAAGCAATAGGATATACTGTATAGCACAGGGAATTATACCCATTATCTTGTACTAACCTATAATGAACTAGAATCTGAAAAAATACTGAATCACTATGCTGTACAGCTGAAACACAATGTTGTAAATCAACCATATTTCAATTTAAAAAAATGAATACATTACTTTCATCTTACATGCATTTTCAAAAATCATGTTAACCTAGTTAGAAGATGCACAGTGTTTCAGGCAACATGTCATCCAATATCAGCCATGCTCCTGTGCTCCTAGATTAAGCAGCCTATTCCATCTCTCCTGGCTCATGAGCATCCAGAGGTTTTTATGTTTCATTCACAAGAAACATAAACAACACAGTTCACACAGGCATTTTTTAACTAAAATGTTAAATGAGATGTTTTTAACATCTCATTCACTATGATGCTTTTACTGGTAATTCATTTGGTGAAAAGGAATTATACAAGGTTTAAAATGCCTTACCTGTCCTTGTGTATCCAAATCTCTTAATTCAGCAGATTCATCTATTTCTCCAAGGGAAGAATCACGTGGTGGGGCCAGAGGAGGCTCAGGTTCAAGATCAAAGTCCAATTTGGTTACTGCAGAATCACTTATAAAAGATAAAGCAATTCACCAAAAGCAGTAATCAAAAGTATATATTTTAAATAACTTTACAATTAAGGCAAACAATTTTATTGTTTTAAAAGTAAGCAGAGCACTAGTTTCAAAATACTATTTGGAAAAAATGAGACTTTTAATAGGCTCACTGTAATCAATATGTACAAATGTCACAATAACTATTTTATAAAAGAAATGCTTAAAAATCTTAAGACACATACCTAGCTGGAGGTGCTAGTTCAGGGATGTGTACATCAACCACTGGCACTGTAGGAGGCACAGGGGCTTGAGGGCTGAAGGTGCCAGAATGATTTACTGTAGGAATAGCTCTTCTCACTAGTCTTCCCCAAGTGGCAATATTAATATTCATTTGAGGAGCTCTGAGAAATGTTTTGCCTGTGGATATTGTAAATAAAGAAAACAGAACAAGTATTTTTTAAATATATTACCAAAAGCCATAATTTAAGAATTCATATTCATCGGTTTATAACTTATGAAGAAAAAACAATATTTGTCACTTAAAAAACCAGTTCCTAACTATTCATTATTAAAGGTTAGTGCAAAAAAGCAAAATCAGTTTTAAAAATAAATACGTAGGAATTGCTCATTTAAGTCTAGTAATGGTATGTGGTTAAGGTTTTAAAAACAGAATTCTTATCTTTTAGAGATACTAACTGTAATATTTATGGATGAATCTATATGATGTCTGGGTTTGCTTCAAATAATCTGAGGAAGCTGTGAGTGATGGAACACAGATGAAACAAAATTGGACATAACCTGACTGTCACTGAAGCTGAGTGATGGCACATCACACTAGTCTCTATACTTACGCATGTTTCAAATTTTCCGTAACAAAATTTAGAAGTAAATAATTGAACAAATAAGAAGAAAACAAAAAGAAAAGATGGATATCACTTTTTAAATAGTATATACATTTTTAAAGTATTTAAGATAACACCAAAACACTTTGTACTTGATTTCTCAGTAATTACCTTGTTGTTTCGAAAAAATTTTCTTTTGTCTTTGGAGTTTTGGTCTTCTTTCAATAACTGGATTAAAAAAGGTAACCTGCAGTGAAGAAAATTCAAGTTGACATGACTATAGCATTAGATTTATGGTTCACAAAATTCAATAAACTTGCAAGTTTGAAAACTTAGAGAATCTGAGATATAATTTAGTTCCATCTCCTCATTTTCTAGATGAGAAAACAGACCTAGAGAGGATAAATGACTTGTCTTAGGGTAACATACCTATTTAGTGGCAGAGTTGAGCCAAGAATTCAAGGTGTCTGCCATTCAGCCTAATACTCTTCCCACTTCTACATCATGTTGCCTACATATATAATTTCAATGGTAGTTATGCATATTTAATAAAATACATTTATTACCTCTGCAAATAAAGTACCCTGCGGTTCCAAATAGAGACACATGCCATGCCGTTGGTTGTCTAAAAAATCTTCTAACCTCAGAAATTTTACAGCACACAGAGATCGCCAATCACGCCAATAAACTGAAATTTCCAGTTCACGTGACTAGAATAATTAAATAAAAAATAAAGAAAACAGGGAACACATCATTGGACACACATGTGAATAAAATATTATAAAATATATAAAATACAAATACAATAAACAAAGATAACATATACAACGGTTGCACTATTTTAAAGAGTGCTTTTATAATGTTTCTCTATTATATATTACTTTAACAAACTTACACATTTTAACTAAAAGGAACACATTCATATCCCAACATTCTCCAGTTAAGGTATTCCTTTTAGATAAAGAATACACAACTGGGAACAATCAATACATTTGAATGACCACCGAAACTCTTTCCATCTCAGAGCTTCAATCTTTTGGATTTTCCTTCTCCTATTGGCTTCATAGGCTGTGCTGTTGCTAGACTTCAATGTTCACCTCAAAGAACCCATTTCAAACCTTCTTATTTCTTTATCCCAATGTTGATCAGGAAAAGGTCTGTGAATAGCATTTATTCTCCACTTTCAGTGTGCCACACGCTATGCCAAACACTTTAAGAATGTTAGGTCATTTAATCTTCTAAAGAATACCACCGGGTAATAAGACCAGTGATTACAGGGGCCTGCGTAGGTAGGTAGCAAACAGGAAACTAAGTTTTATACAGAAAAATGTTCATTTATTACAACATCAAACACAACAAAACGAAACAAAAAAGCCCCCCCCCAAAACCAGGGACAACTTAAGAGTATTATACCATATCTACATGAGGGAACATTCTGTAGTCATTAAAAATAATGCTTATGTGGAAAATATATTTAAGGTTTTAACCATCAATTATTAAATGTACTTGTAGGACACAGTTTATAAGCAGGAAGTCAAGCCATAAATTGACCTCTACATATAAGTCATAATCTGCATATATTTTAATTATAAAGCATAAGACTTCTCCATTATTTTGTTTTTCAGGATTTTGTGGATCACCCACAAAAAGAGATAAATGTTTTTCCCTTTAGGCTCAACAAAGTAATAAATTACTTCTTTCATATAAAAACTTTCAATTTGTGAACTTATGCATCTTATTATCTAAGCTTCTAGTAGGCATAATAAAAAGCCATTTGACTTTAAATAATAAAACTAGTTGATGCAAATGAACACAGAAAACACTTATAAAAAACAGAACATGAAAAAAATGAGTCAAGACACAATGTGCCAAAAGGTCTCATAGACAGAAAAAAAGGACTAGAAAAAGATATCTTGGCAGTGAGTATATGAGCTCAGGACTTCCTACCTCATTGCTTCTCTCTGACACATAATTACTATGGGAGAGAATACTTGTCAGGAAAGGGTAAGGATGAGTAGAGGATAATTATTTTAAGATCAGCGAATGGCATTTAGAAGTGGTGGGTATTAATGCTATAATATTCCATTCAAGTTAAAATTTTAAGTATTTTGAAAACGTTATTTTGGGAAATAAACTGCATAACTGAACCAGGGGTTGGTAATTTAGACTACTTTATTTTAGATTAGAAAAGGAGAGGTCTACTTTCTCCTATCTTCTTCCACGGTATCAGGGAGGAAAACTTGTTATGGGTAAGGCAAATGCAAGTGGTATAGATACTAGGGACAAAATTAGTAATTCTTAAAAGTTCTTATACTTTTCACACTGCTAAAATTGTAAGAGTATATCTTTCTCTGGATGAGAGAAGGTCAAATCACCTCCTTTATATTTTTTCTAGCCACTCTGGTAAAACTCACATATTAACTCATTTCTCTTTCCTCTGTCTGTTTATTCCGTTCTTCAACCTGAAGTATGTTAGAAACACCTGAGATTTGGGATGGAAGGTTATCTTAAGGCCTACATTAGCTTTCCTGGAGTTCTACATGAAATTTTAGGTATAAAGCTCTTCACTTTTTGTTACTTTGCATTGTTCCCTGTATCACTCTCTCTACAATTTAAGGGGGGAGAGTGGCTACAGTCCAAAGCAGGTTAAGATATTTTATGTCTACTCATAACACTGTTGCATGGAACCCCAATCCTCCTTTAACTCCTAACATCTACTGCAATTCAGTAAAGCAGGGATATAGTATATGAAAAGCAAAGTACTCTCTATATAGGGAAATGCCACTGATATTTATTGAATTTAAACTGCAAGTATGACTGCTCATTTGCTGGCAATTTTCCAGATGAAGCAGGTCCATTCCATAAAGCAAGGGCATGTTTGTAGGTAATGTCAAACCTCAAGAGCAACAAAATTCTACATGGAGTAAAACCACTGCCAAAATAGCTGAGCAGTATGATCTGAGCTAAGTACAGATTGGCAATACTGGCAAACTGTCCCAACTTGTGTTTCATTTTGTCGTCTTATGAATCTGAACCTAGGATCAAAGAAGAAACTGTGGTAGAACTAAGGAATCTATGGTTTGTCTGAAGTCTCTGTAAGGCCCAAAAGTAAATAGTAGCTACTTTTTCTAAAGTAGTTGGCATGATGATTTGATACACATATACATATATATACTAATAAAGAATTCCTCCCATCTAATTAACACATCTATCACCTATTTTACACACACACACACACACACACACACACACACAAAATATTTATATTTGGTAAGAACATTTAAGTTCTGTTCTCTTAGCAAATTTCATTCACACAATATAGTAGTATTAACTAGTCACCATTATACATTGCACTATACATTAGATGCTCAGACCTTATTTATCTTATAACTGAAAGTTTGTACCTTTTTACCAACCTCTCTGTACAAGCATTTTTCTACTCTTGGTTTCTATGAGTTTGACTTTTTAAGATTTCACATGTAAATGATACCACGTAATATTTGTCTTTCTCTGTCTGACTTCTTTCACTTAGGATAATGTCCTCAGGTCCAACCATGTTGTCACCATGGCAGTTTTTCCTTCCCTCTCATGGTTAAATAATATTCCATTGTATATATGTACCACATTTTCTTTATCCATTCATCTTTTAATGGACACAGACTGTTTCCAGATATTGGCCATTGTGAATAATGCTGCAATGAACATGGGAGTGCAGATATCTCTTCAATATCCTGTTTTCATTTCCATTGAATATATACCAAGAGTTGGATTGCTAGATCATATGGCAGTTCTATTTTTAATTTTTTGAGGAACCTCCATACTGTTTTCCACATTGGCTGAACCAATTTATTCCCACCAACAGTGCACAAGGGTTCCTTTTTCTCCACATCCTCGCCAACACTTATCTCTTGTTTTCTTGATGACAGCCATGCTAACATGTGATATCTCACTGTGGATTTGAATTGCATTTCCCTGATGATTAGTGATGTTGAGCACCTTTTCATGTAATTGTTGGCCATCTGGATGTCTTCTTTAGAAAAATGTCTATTCAGTTTCTTTGCCCATTTTAAATCAGATTATTTTTTTGTTGTTCTTGCTATTGAGTTGTGCAAGTTCTTTATATATTTTGCAATATTAATTTCTTATCTGATAGATGACTTGCAAATATCTTCTCCCATTCTGTAGATTGCCTTTTCATTTTCTTGATGGTGTCCTTTGCTGTGCACAAGCTTTTTGTTAGTAACTACTTCTTTTTTTAATTTAATTTTAATTTTTGGCCACACTATGCGGCTTGTGGGATTTTAGTTCCCTGACCAGGGATCGGACCCGGGCCCTTGGCAGTGAGAGCATGGAGTCCTAACCACTGGTTGTCAGGGAGTTCCCAGTAACTACTTCTTAATAAATGGAACTACTGGGCATTTCTTTTGGCCTAGAGACGCACTGTAAAAAAATTACTGGAACACTGAGGATGTTGTGAATCGAGAAAGTTTGGGAACCTCTGATAGGTGAAAATGAGAGGGAGATTTCACTGCTGAAAAGGAAAGAAAGGGCAAAAAGCAAATTTTCTGCAGCTACTAAAAGAGAGAAAATTATTCAAAGCATGGAAAATTCAAAAGCCAAGGAAAGGTGAGATTTGTAAAGGTGCACATGTCAGGTGTCACATTAATTGGTCTCTTCCTTTGATTATTTGGTCTTCTATGGGCTTCTGAGGACAACATAGGCTTGGGAAACATCAACCCAGCAGTAAAGAGACTGCACACTCAAAAAGAGTTTAAGTTTTAAAAATTGGCTATTTATGAAGGTAAGATTCAGGTTAGGGAATCAACAAGGATGGAAGTATCTGAGGATTAGCTACAGTAGAAATCTATTACCACTCCTAGCCTGAATGAGCAAGAAGAAACAGTTATCAGAATTCAGTGAGAACTGGATCTTGGAAAAGGGACTGTCAAACAGGAACTGTAGCCATAGATGAACACTGCTGTAAAAAAGGGAAGGAGAGAAGGAAACAAACACCCTGATTACCCTCTCCCCCTGCCCTTAGATCGTCTAACATTGTCTCCCCTTTCATGTCAGAGCCCACTGATTCAAACCCGCAGCTATCAGCCTCCAGAGACAAAGAGAGGGACAGGGAAGGGGACCATCAGAATCTACTATGCAGCAAAGAGAAAACTACCACCTCAGGAAACAGTAATATCTGTTTTCAGTTCAGGAGTTCAATGAGGGTGATTCTCAGCTGGAACTAATGTGACAAAAAGAAGGAAACCTTAGGATCTTTTGGGAAAATGAGAAACACAGAGAAGACTGAGACTGAGATAATGGAGAATACAAAGCTATGACCTCTGCTTGAAAAGTCTGCCCCCTATAGATGTGGGAGCAGAAAAGAAAACAATTGTGATACAAACTATTTAGTGCTGTAACAGTTATATATAACTGCACCCTATATCAATTCACATCCTAGAAAAAGTTCCAAAGACTCACTATTATTCCAAACCTATTACAAACTTTTCTGCCTCAGTGTATACACATATAGTTCCTATTTCTAATCATGTATCTTATTTCCCAACCAAAACCTACATACCTATAAAGACAAGGTTGAAGGATGCTGTGGGGGCATCAGTAAGGAAATGGTAAAGGGTAACAATAGTTTTAGGGTAAACAGAGAAGAAAATGAAATTTTCTGATGGCCCCTTCCTAAACTCCTTCCTGAAGAATCAAGGAAATGGAAATGTTTGACCAAACATCTAGCTGTGTGGTAACAAAGAAGTAAAAGAGCCAGAGGAGTAACAATAATAACATAAGCTATCATTTACAGCAAAACCATTATGTACAAGGGGTTAAACTAGGTGCTTTATGCAGATTTGGTAACAGTTTAGGATACTAAATTTAAGATTTCAGAACGATTCATTGCTAAAATGACAAGGAGCAAAGGTATACTGGGGTTGATGCATTCAAAGAAGTTTGAAATAATATGTTAAATGGGTTGTTGTTTAGATAGTTAGATGTTTAAAATCCCCCATAATGATGATGGGATGCTGGAGTGAAGAACCAAAGTCCTTAAGGATACTGGCAAGTGCCTGGTGGTCAAGAGATGATAGAGGGATGGGGGGAAAAGAGAATTATATATATAGTTCATTGGCTCAGAGAACTCATATAGCCTCAGAGGATATGATGTGTCATTTGATAGTAATAGAATTGGAAGCAGCAAAAGAGGTAAAAAGGGTAAGTATTATTATAGCTCCATTATAAGTTAAAAGACAGCAACTCAAGAATAAAATACCTAGGAATAAACTTACCTAAGGAGGTAAAAGACCTGGACTCAGAAAACTATAAGATACTGATGAAAGAAATCAAAGATGACACAAACAGATGGAGAGATATATCATGTTCCCGGATTGGAAGAATCAACATTGTGAAAATGACTATACTACCCAAAGCAATCTACAGATTCAGTGCAATCCATATCAAATTACCAATGGCATTTTGCACACAATTAGAACAAAAAACTTTACAATTTGTATGGAAGCAACAAAAGACCCCGAATAGCCAAAGCAATCTTGAGAAAGAAAAACCGAGCTGGAAGAATCAGGCTCCCTGACTTCAGACTATACGACAAAGCTACAGTAATCAGGACAGCATGGTCCTGGCACAAAAACAGAAATACAGCTCAACAGAACAGGACAGAAAGTCCAGAGATAAACCCACGCACCTATGGTCACCTAATCTATGACAAAGAAGGCAAGAATATACAATGGAGGAAAGACTGTCTCTTCAATAAGTGGTGCTGGGAAAACTGGACAGCTACATGTCAGAGAATGAAATTAGAATACTACCTACACCATACACAGAAATAAACTCAAAATGGATTAAAGACCGTTCTGAATGTAAAGTCAGATACTATAAAACTCTTAGAGGAAAACATAGGCAGAACACTCTTTTATCGCAGCAAGATTTTTTTCTACTCACCTCCTAGAGTAATGAAAATAAAAACAAAAATAGACAAATGGGATCTAATTAAACCTGAAAGCGTTTGTACAGCAAAGGAAACCATAAACACAACTAAAAGACAAGCCTCAGAATGTGAGAAAATATTTGCCAACAAAGCAACCGACAAAGAATTAATCTCCAAAATATACAAATGGCTCATGCAGCTCAATATCAAAAAAAGAAACAACCCAATCAAAAAATGGGTGGAAGACCTAAACAGACATTTCTCCAAAGAAGACATACAGATGGCTAAAAAGCACATGGAAAGATGCTCAACATCACTAATTATTAGAGAAATGCAAATCAAAACTGCAATGAGGTACCACCTCACACTGGTCAGAATGGCCATTATCAAAAAATCTACAAACAATAAATGCTGGAGAGGGTGCGGAGAAAAGGGAACCCTCCTACACTGTTGGTGGGAATGTAAAACTGGTACAGCCACTATGGAGAACAGTATGAAGGTTCCTTAAAAAACTAAAAATATAGCTACCATATGATCCAACAATCCCACTCCTGGGCATATATCCAGAGAAAAACATGATTCGAAAATATACATGCACCCCAGTGCTCACTGCAGCACTATTTACAACAGCCAGGACATGGAAGGAACCTAAATGTCCATCATGGAGGAATGGATAAAGAAGATGTGGTACATATATACAATGGAATATTACTCAGCCATAAAAAAGTATGAAATAATTCCATTTGCAGCAACATGGACTGGACCTAGAGATTGTCATACTGAGTGAAGTAGGTCAGACAAAGACAAATATCATATGATATCGCTTATATGTGGAATCTAAAAAAAGGGTACAAATGAACTTATCTACAAAATAGAAATAGAGTTACAGATGTAGAAAACAAACTTATTTGTTTACCAGGGGGTTACCAGGGGGTAAGGAGGGGGGTGGGATAAATTGGGAGATTGGGATTGACATATATGCAATACTATATATAAAACAGATGATCAATAAGGACAGTACAGCACAGGGAACTCTACTCAGTACTCTGTAATGGCCTATATGGGAAATGAATTTAATAAAGAGTGGATATATGTATATGTATAACTGATTCAGTTTGCTGTACACCTGAAACTAACACACACTGTAAATCAACTATACTCTAATAAATATTAAAACAAACAAACAAACAAAAAATAGCATCTCAGATTAAACAATATGCCGAATGTGGGAATTCCCTGGCAGTCCAGTTGTTAGGACTTGGCATTTTCACTGCAATGGCCTGGGTTCAATCCCTGGTCAGAGAACTAAGATCCTGCAAGCCACGTGGTACAGCCAAAAACAACAGTAGTATGCTGAATGTTAGCTCACACATGGAAGAAATTAAAATTTCTTTGTATTTCTATTCTATGGCTTGTTCTATATTAAGATGTTTCACACCCCATTTAGATGTTTGCATGCATTTTTATCCTTTTATAGGGAGGAAAGCATCTTGCTCATTATCATGGTTTCTATGAGGAATAATTTTCATTATTCTCCTAAATATCTAGGTCTCCACCTTAACCCTCTTATTCATCTCCTGGAGTGAGTTATCTGATAAAAGACTGGGAGAGAAACTGGACATGAATAATCCAGCCCATTTCTTCCTTCCTTCCTTGAGAGCTGGGTTGTTAAATGGAAGTATACAATTTGTTTTTCTCTGCTATGCCTTAAGTTTTATATGAGCTGGAGCCCACAATGATCTAAGGGACTGAGTATAGCCCCATTATTGTTGCACACCCAACCACACTTTCAAATATCAGCTCATAATGACATTTTACTTTCCATTAGTCACACCTTTCTTTATTTTAACTAGTTCAGAACTTGGGTAAGGAAGAGCCCCACATACAAAACTTCCCATCATTTTCTTAACGGCTCATTTTAAGACAGCCAAGGGTGGCCATATATTTCACCAAATCTGCAATATGATAAACAGAGATTATGAAATGGATCTCAGGATAAATAAAGACAATTAATTCAGGGAGAAGAAAACGTAAAACTGATATCCTCTAAAATGTAAGAGAGGATATTATCCCCGTGAGAGGAAAACAAGATATTTAAAAGAATAAACTTTTAGAAATTAAAAATATAATATCAGATATAAGTTTGTCAATCAAATCTTGGCAAATAAAAGTATCAAACTTTCCCAGAAAGCAGAACAAAAAGACACACTGACAGACAATAGATAAAAGATAAGAAAATCAGAGGGTCAATCTAAAAGGTTCAATTAGCAAGAGAGACACTGAAAATGAAGAGGAAATTATCAAATAAATGCGATTTCTCAAATCTGAAGAATGAGCTTTCAAAACTGAAGGTGCCACACAGTATCACAAAGAGTGAAAACCACCTACGCCTAAGGTACACCATTAAGAAATCACAGAACCCCAGGGAAAAAAAGATAAAAATCTTTAAATCTTTAAAAAAGAAAAAGCAAATCAAAATCAAAGATTAGAAATCAAAGACACGTAAGCAATCTCAACTACAATACTAGAATACAATTCCTTAAAATTCTTAATGAAAATAATCTCCAACCTAGAATTCTAGACTCCAAGCATGACAGCAGAATAAAGATATTTCAGATATGCAAGATCTCTAAAACTTTCATTCACTCTTTTCTCAGCATGTAAATGTGGGATATGATCCACCAAAATGAGGAAGTAAAACAAGAAAGCTGAAAGAGAAATTCAAGACTCAGGTGATCCAATAGGATTATGGTGAAAGATAAAAGCTATATGGCAGTCATTTAAATTGGAGCAGAAAGATGTAAGGCTCCAGAAAGGATGTTGCTGGGGAGTAGAGTGGGTCCCAGGATGACTGACAGCTTGCTGATACAACTGCCTACATAGAGTTATTCTAGAGTCCTTCTGGAGATTCTGGTGATAAAGGATAGGTATATAGAAAACTAAGCAAAGCAAAACAAAATAAACAATTAAAAAAAGGGCAATTATTTGCCCAAAGTGAGTCTTGGTACTAAAAAGAGAATGTAATCATGGTATGGAACATGGTTCATCTGTAAACAATATTTACATAGTCATAATAATATAAACACTGAGTTACTGATTTAACCTAATTATTTGGAAGAATGAGGATAGGAGTGTGGATGGTTTAAGAGTAGTATGTATAGGCAATTTCTGAAAATGTGAAACCAATAAATAATAAGAATCCCTTGAGTTCTTGGATACCTTAGCCTCTCACTCCTACCAATATCTACAATCTTTCCACAATCTCAGCTGTTTGAATCCTTCTCTCTGACCATCGCCTCCTAACATTCTACTAGCTCACTCTTTCTAGTCCCTCAACATCCACTGGTCCTTCAATGCCACTGTTACTTCTAATCTATTAACCCTATTACATTTTTACTGGCTCTCACTTCCTGGATGTTCTCTTCTTCCTTTTCCATTGATCAGTGAACGTTCTCTAGTACTCTGCTCTTAACAGAACTGGCTCCTGCTAAAATTTTTCTAAGTTTCAGTTCATCCTGTTTCTAATATTCATAAAGATCATTCTCTATTACATTAGCAAAGTAAATCAAAAGGAAATGTGAATGGGAAAAGGTTAGATATAAAGGGTCCTGCTTTTTATTTCAATCTCTCATGGGAGGATTAAACTTTTACAGCAGGAGGGCTGAGGGAATTCAGAAAAAATGTGAAATTACATAGCTACTGTGTTTATAATAAACATTAAGAAAGAACAAATTTTATAAGAAAATATAAAAAGGGTAACCTGATAACAGAAAGAACACAGAACTGACAGGACACTTCAGAATCCTAGATTATAGCTCAGGCTAGTTATTTAACCCCTAGGCCATAATAATATCCTTATTAATCTGTAAAATGAGGGGGCTGGATTACACCAGCAATTTTCAAAACTTTTTTTTTTTAAAGCGGCAAATTCCAAATTACATCTTACCCAGAATCTCAAAACAAAAAGAAAAAAAAAGGGTCTGTGTTGCCATCTGAAATAATTCTGCAGAGCCCTGAGCTCCCAGGAACATAACTGAACTTTTCTAGATCATTCTAGATCTAGATAATTTCTATAGTATCTCAAAACTCAAAAAAGACCTATCTGGGTGTTCCCTGGTGGCCCAGTGGTTAGGATTCTGGGCTTTCACTGCCATGGCCTGGGTTCAGCCCCTCGTTGGGGAACTGAGACCCCACAAGCCACGTGGCATGACCAAAAATAAAAAATAAATAAATAAAAAGTCCTATGAATTTTTGTATTTTGGAAAGGATAGAAACAGTATAGACAACTTAGTTCCAGAATGTCATAGGAAAGAAACTTGACATTTGAGGCAAAATACTGAGCATGAACATGTCAGTTTAAAATAATATTTTCTATAAATGTTTCTATAAACATTTTCTATAAATAAATATTCTATAAATATAAGGAATAAAGTAAAAGACTAAAAAAAGCACATGAAAAGTAAAAAGTACTGTGTAAACAGAAGGATTTATCACAATAAGGAATGTGGACTCCAAAGGAGCTTATAATCCAATTAGGGATACATAACATGCATATCAGGAAGCCAGAAGGTCTAACTGGCCTCTGGGAGAACAGCTTTACTTAGCTATGCAGTGTCTTCAACGTTTTTAAGGGAGGGTTACTCCAAAGTGGGAAGAAAGTCTGATGCCATGAAGAAGAAAAACAATTTTAGGTGAGAATTAAAAGTGCAAGTAAAAACAACCAATCAACAGTTATCAGTCTTTCTAGTTTTCTAAGCTTGTAGCTTGGGTAATATTAAATTATTTTCTCTTTACCAGGCTTTCATCGTCTTCTGCTGTTTCCTCCTTTTTGCCACTAACTTTCTATCTCATACAAATCACCACAGAGGAAAGAGCAGTTTGAAGGACACTCGAGGTCTAGTACCAGCTCTGAAATTTATCAATATGTAATCACTATGGTTCTCAGTTTCCTTAATTATAAAATGATGGCAAGACACTTAACTACTTTTAAGTTCTATTTTAAATACAAAACTCTAACACAATAACCTGGCTACAAGAGAAATCTTCTAACCAGCCATTTTCCCTTTAACAATAAATGTCTTAAATTTCATTTTGATCATAACACTCATTAAAATCCTATAATTACTTTAAATAGGCTCTGAAATGAAAGAAAATGACATTCAACCAGTTAATTTCCCATTACTTAACATGTTCTTCCATTATACTCAAATTCATAGCCACATGTCACAGCCTAGGGCTAAAGAAAGAACTAACGTCACTGAGTAGCTAAATGTGCCAGGCAACACAAAGCATTTCTTCTTAACAGTCCTGTAAGGATTATATTTTATCCCCATTTTAGAGATGGTGAAATAAATGCCCAGTAGTAAGGTTATGTATCTTGTCTACCATCAAATATCTAATAAGTAAGTGAATCCAGTTTGTCTGGCTTCAAGACCAATGTTATAGCAAACCTATTAATTTAAGAATGAATGGAAACTGAAACATTTTAGAGTCATAAATATTACATGTATTCACAGTTTAGAAGGAAGATGCAAATATAACAAGACATGTATATAACGATATCCATATACACTAACAACCTCAACTGCATTTCCCTCTCTGGTGGGCTTGACTGAATTATATTGGTCTAACTATTTAATTAAACAGCTAATTTACAGCATGTAACAATACTAGTTCTAGCAAATATCAGAGCTGAAAAAAAATCAGAGTTGAAAAACAGAAAATATCAGACTTGAAAAAAATCTTGGAAGTGTAATCTTTTTCTGATACAACAATTCCCTTAAATCTCTCTTATATGAGTTGCTCATTCAACTTTATTGAGAGAGCCTTAAGAAACTAAAAATAGAGCTACCATATGATCCTGCAATCCCACTCCTGGGCATTACCCGGAGAAAAACATGGTCCGAAAGGATACATGCACCCCAACGTTCACTACAGTGCTGTTTACAATAGATAAGACATGGAAACAGCCTAAATGTCCATCAACAGAGGAATGGATAAAGAAGATGTGGTACATATACACAATGGAATATTACTCAGCCATTAAAAAGAATGAAATAATGCCATTTGCAGCAACATGGATGGACCTAGAGACTGTCATACTGAGTGAAGTAAGTCAGACAAAGAGAAATATTGTATGACATTGCTTATATGTGGAATCTATAAAAAAAAAGATACAAATGAACTTATGTAAAACAGAAACAGACTCACAGACTTAGAGAACTAATTTGTGGTTACCGGGGGGCAGGGTGGGAGGGAGGAATAGTTAGGGAGTTTGGGATTGACATGTACACACTGCTATATTTAAAATGGATAACCATCAAGGACCTACTGTATAGCACAGGGAGATCTGCTCAATATTCTGTAACAACCTAATTGGGAAAAGAATTTGAAAAAGAATACATACATGTATATGTATAACTGAATCACTTTGTTGTACACTTGAAACTAACACAACTTTGTTAATCAACTATACCCCAATATAAAATAAAAAGTTAAAAAAAAACTTTACTGAGAGAGAACTTACTACAGCAGCTCAGTTCATTTTTTAATAGTACTATTCTTTGTACTGAAATGAAATCTGCCATCATTGACTTCTGCTTTGTCTTCCACACCCACAAAGTATACAGTCAATCCAAGGATGGAAGGAACCTGTACTACGGCTTACCACTTGCCCCTTTTCCAAGCATCTGGCAAACACTGCTACTTGATCAGTATAAACAAGGACCCATCCAGTAAACCTTGACAGTGAGCTCCAGAAAGTTACCACCAAGCCATCAGAGTCAACACACACAAAAGGAAATCTCATTGCTATCACTAGTTTAATTCTTGTTTTACGTGTTCCTCCTTTTAACTTTAAAGAGTTACCAAATCTTTGTTAAATCTCTTCTTTAATAGATTTTAAATCCCATTTTCCTTCAAAAGTTCCATATGTAACAGGATTTTCATCACCTCACCATTCCAGCAACTCTTCACTCGATAAGCTTTTATAAGGTTAAGATCTGATCTAGGGTATGATCTGATCCAACCCAGAGTTTTCTATTTCTCTTTGGCAAACCTTCCTTCTCCTCCTATACTTGGAACACTACTTAAGATTTGATTGTTAGACCTTTTTATTCTTTCTTTATAAACTCTTTCCCATTATGGGCTGCTAACTCTTTTATTAGCTTCTATATTTATATTATTTCTATTTGATCATCTAAATCAGATGATGAAAAATCCCCTATTAAAAGTCCTTCACTATCTTCTAATTTATTGACTATAAAGACCCTAGTAATCTGACACCCACCTGCCTCTGCTCTTTTACTTCTTTACACTGATCTCTGTTCATGATTTTTATTCTTGCAACACATCAAGTTTTCTCCTACCCCAAGGCGTTGTATGTTTTTTCTCCTTTGCTGGGAACACTCTACCTGGATCTTTGTAAGTCTGGCAACTTTCCCCCCATTGGTTTCAAGTCAGACGTAGCCTCCTCAAAGAGACTTTCCCTAATTATGTCCTCTACCTAAAATAGCCCCCACCCCCTTATTTACAATACTTTATTTACTTCCTTCATTGCACTTGAAGATTTTAAAAAAAAAAACTCGTTAACTATTTGTCTTCCCTCATTAGAATATAAGGTCCATAAATATAGGGACTTTGACTATTTTGGTCAATCATAACCAGCATCTAGAATGGTGCCTGACACAGAACAGAAAATCACTGACTATTAAGCCTAAGAGTTCCATTACAGCAATTCCTATATATATATCTCTTTCTTTCTATTCCTACTGCCACATTTTACTTCAAGTTCTCTTCACCTTACAGTTGTAGCACTGGAGTAACCTCCTGCCAATTTATATGCCTTTAGTCTCTATTCTCTCAAATTCATTCTTCATACATACCCCAAGATCAATTTTTCCATTATGTCTCTCTCATCCCCACTACCAACAAGTATAAACACCTTAGCCTAGTATTCAATGTCCTCAATATCTTTTTAACTGAAATCATACACAGTTTCAGACGTAATGGTAAAAAGTCTGCAAATAATCAGACATATACTGAGAAGCCACTGAGGTATAAGTTCCTTAAGGAAATCTGGAGAGATCTTGTTTATATTGTTTGTTGCTAATCTATCACCTGGAAGTGCCTGGAATACAGTATGCATCAAGGAATAAATGAACAAATAATTTCATAATAATTTTTAATGAATTAAATGAATGATCCTAAACTAGAGAATGAATGCCTAGATGAAAGTATTATTCTTTGAAGATCAGTCTGGTTCTCAGACACATGGAGATTAGTTAGTAAATTACTTTAGTAAAAATAGCCAACATTAATTGAGTTCCTACCACTAGCCTAAGATTTTTACATGGATTTAATCCTCACACATTTCAGTGAGGTAGATAGTATTAAAGATAAGGAAACTGGTATACATAAAAAGTTAAGCATTTTGTTCAAGTACATTTAATATTTATGTGTCAGACACAGTATGTGAACCAAGAAAAGCAATGATGAGGGCCTGATTAAGATACTGGCTGTGAGACAGAAAAAAATAAACTGGAAAAAGTATTTTAAAAGTAGAGGCCAGAGCAGTAATTGCCACCTCACATCATCAATAAGCACTGTAAATCTGCTCTCACTAATATATGTAATTTTAATTTTATTTTTTTATATTTGAATTTTATTTTATTTTAGTTTTTTACACAGCAGGTTCTTATTAGTCATCCATTTTATACATATTAGTGTATACATGTCAATCCCGATCTCCCAATTCATTCCACCCCCACCGCCACCCCCATATATGTAATTTTTAAAATGACATATGTACCATCAATCTGAATACTAAATGATAAAAAGCTTAATATCTTTCTTATTTTTTAGATAAAATTATGATTAAGTTTTAATATTTTCTTCCCACACCCCAACGGATAGATTAGAATCTAAATAATAAAGTTATCATCGTGGATTTAAATCTACTGTGGACCAAGTTAACTTCTGCTGGGTTCTACAGCTACAGATTGCATTCTAGCCACTCACATTATTCATGAAAGCCACTGAGATACATGGAGGAATGGTTGTCTGAGCACAATAGCTCACTTCAAATCCAGCTTTGATAATATAACCAACAAGTGGTGAGTCAGAAGAATCACCTTAGTTGTCAGAGAGCACACTATTAAAATAAAAAAAATTTCAATATTAGATGTCACCTGATTGCTGATCTTTCAGGGTAGTACAAAGTATACATTTTCAAATCACTGCACAAATGAAAACTCCTGCAGCAATCTGATAAGGTAGATTTATGTATACCTCATCAGATGAGAAATGTCAAAAATACCTAGGTCCTTCTTATATGCTGTTAAGAATAAAACTTACCAAAGTCTTCTAAAACAAAATTTACATTAAAAATGAATTATAAATATAATGAAAATTCAAGTAAAAAGTTTCTCATCTTACCCTGTCTAGTTCCAGTGTAAACTTCTGGTCCCACGACTGATTGGAAATGGGTTTCCAGCTAGTTTGGCCAACCACAGTATTATCTAGCTTCAAAACTGCACAAACATCATCTGTAATTACAATTTAAAACTTGCTTAAATATTTTAAAACCTTTAAAATAGAAATGCCACTGTTTAATATCAACAAAAGTCTTATGATCCTTTGAAAATAAGTTTTTCTTACTCACTACTGAAGCTTTTGAATCTTAAATGGCTAGTTTTATATATACACTCCCACTAGACCCTCCCAAGTTATCCTTTGTGTTTCACAAAAACACAAATAGTAATCGCTATTTCGTTTATATTAAAATGTAACTGAAAGGACTAACAGGTGACCAGTAATTGTTTGTCAGGTGTGTGTGTATATTTATATGTCAATATCAGTCATCCAGTTTTTCTCTCTCTACATTTGCTATTTATTAATGTTGTTACCTTAAACAATTTTTATTTTCACATTTTTCCTAAAGTCTCTCTCTAGATACAGGAAAGCACAGACATACTGTACTAGGCTGAATTGTCACATGCCTTTTCCACCAGTTGTATAATTACATCATAGTTTATGATTACTTTACAGTGTCTCCAAAGTACTTCATAAACCTCTCCCATTTTACTTTACCACCTTTACCCACTGCCCCATTTCAGTTTACTTCTGAGACCCAGTCCTAGTTAAACATGTTTAGTTCAGTGGTTAGCTATCAAAATTTCAACGTTAGTTTAGAGGTGTCATTATACCATTAAAAGAATCAAGATGTGACACAAAGAGTTTGACATAAAGATGTTCAATATTTCATTATTCCAAAAGAATTAATGTTATATGTCATTCAGTTTTCTAACATATTTTCAGCAGGGTAAATTTTGTAGTCTTTTAAATTTTCCTGTCATTATAGCTTTTGATATTTTAAATTTAAATTATGGAAATCATAATTTTAAAGTTTGTTGTCCAACTCTAACTCGTCTCACTCTTCTCTGTCCCCACTGCTCAGCCCTTTGTATAGGTCCTTTAATTTGTTACATGATTGATAAAAAAATCTGATTACTGAACTGGATAAGTCATCGGTTTTTAGGAGATTTCGACTACTTCCACTTTTACTTTTACTCGTTCTGCTCATGAAAGATGATCTGGTTTCACTTGGACTCCAACCAGGTAGTGCAACCGATGCTGCTTTTGACCGTCCGGGGACATTCTCTAGGATATCTTGACAGCCCATTAGACGAACTTCCAAAGTACCTGTAGCATGAACAAATATCAAATAAGAAAACATCAATACTCAACATATAAAATGATGTCGTTGTTACCTATTCAGAAATAGGGGGGAAAAATATCTGCTAAAATAACAAAATCTCTTCTTCCAGAGCATCTTCGAGGTAACTATCATCTTTACTGCTTTATTTAGAGAAACCTATTAAAAATTCTTAATTAATTAAAACAACTATAAAAAATGTATAGAAAGAACAGCACCAGCTGTCGGGCATAGAACAAAACTAGTTACTTAAACTTCCTGTGTATCTGAATACTCATTTCTATAATTCCATGGAAAAATTACAGAATTATGTGGATAAAACATGTGGGAGGGAAACATAAAACTAAATAATATGCCTACTAAAATAAACATAAAGAAATTAGAAACAAGGAAATCTGACAATGTAAATAACAGTTGTGTTTAATAGTTATATAGCTAACACAGGAAAGGACTATAGGGGGTTTTTTTTGGCATAAGTAGATGGAGTTCTGTTCTATTTGAGATGTAAAATAACATTATCTTCTCACTTTAATAGTTTAGTTAGTCAAATAATTATGGGCTATAATTATCTAAGCATAAAGTAATTATAATTTCCTTAGGCAAATACAAACTAAAAGTGTTCAAATGAAAATGAGGAACTGTGAGCTTAGGCATCTGGAGATATGGCTTTGTCATCTTTTGGGCTAGACTTAGTGTATTAAAATTTTAAATGGTGCCTCAGTATTAAAATTTTAGATACTGCCCATAGTATAGCACTTTAGAAAGAGTATTTCCTGGTAGAAGCTGTCCTATTAAACTTAAATAATTAAAACTTAATTTTTTAATTATTTAAAAGTAACCAAAGGACTCTTTCAACAAAGTAAAAAAGTCTGTATTTAATCTCAACTCAACCAAAAAAAAATAATCAGACAAAAAATATGAAAAAAACAGTGTTAAAGGAAAGGGACATCAGGCAATGAAGAACAGTGATCCCTGAGAGAAGAGTCCTAAGATTGCTTACTACCTTGAGAATATCTAGGATACAGCACAGGGAGGGAGAACTCAGGTGGAGCCAAGTGGACTACCTGAGTTAAGGAGACAGAACTGAGAGTATTGAGGCTGAACTGACTGAGGTGGCGAGATTTCACAGGCAGAGTAAAGGAAAAAATACAGCTGTCCAGAGACAGAATCCCTGAGATGTGCAGAAGGTTCTCCAGACCAAGTCTTCAGTCTTGCCCCAGGAGTAGAGAATAGTTACCCTTAGACTAAATGATGCTCTAGTCCCACATAACAAATCTTAAAAGCATTACCCAAAAGATCAAACTGTTTCCAAGTAACCTAACTATGACCCAGAACAAAGCTCAAAAATATTTGTAATATTTGTAATATTTGTAGGAATACAAAAATACCCAGCACTTAACAAGCTAAAATTCCAAATGTCTGGCATTTAATCAGAGATTATCAGGTATATTTGTTTTCTATTGCTGCATTACCAACTATCACAAATGTAGTGGCTTAAAACAACACCCATTTATTATCTAACAGTTTTGTAGGCCAGAGTTTGAGTGGGCTGGTCTGCATTCTCTGTCAAAGATCTCATAAGGCTGAAATCATTGTGTCTGCCAGGCTAGGCTCTTATCTGGAAGTTCTAAAGAAGAACCTGCTTCTAAGCTCATTCAGGGTATTGGCAGAATCTAGTTTCCTGCAGCTGTAAGAATAGGGATCCTATTTCCTTGCTGGCTGACAGCCAGGGGCTGTTTTCAAGTTCTAGAGTGGACCTGCATCCCTCGTCATGTGACCGCCCCCCCATCTCTATGCCAGCAATGGCACATAAAATCCTTTTTATGATTCATATCTGACTTCCCCTTCTGCCACTGGCCAGAGAAAATTTTCTACTTTTAAGGGGCTCATGTGATTTTATTAAGCCCACCCATATAACTGTCCTTTACGATAACTCAAAGTCAACTGATTAGTAACCTAAATTACATATGCAAAAATCTCCTTTGCCATGTAATGTAATATTATCACAGAAGTGATACCCCATCATATTCATGGGGGAGGGATTCTGGGGGTCATTCTTAATATTCTGTCTATCACACCAGGGAAGCAAAGAAACAGAAAAGTGGGACCCATTAAAAAAATAAAATGAAAACCAATACAAAACTGATATAAATGTTAGGATTAGCACACATTCACACAGTTATTATAAATATATTCCATCTGTTCAAAAAGTTGAACAGGGACACTGAAGAAGTCAGAAAAACACAAAACAAATTTCTAGAGATGAAAATAACATTGAGATTTTTTTTAAAAACCCCAAAACTGGATGGGATTGGTGGCACATTACACATTGCAAAAGTAGAGGCTACTGAACTTGAAGCCAGCGCAACAGAAATGATCAAAAATAGAAGACAGAAAGCAAAGATTTGGAGGTCAAAACCCAGCACATATGTGAGCTGTGAGTTTAACTTCTAGTGGCCTAATACATGTGTACTTGAAGTCCCTGATGAAAAGCAAAGAGGATAGGGAACAGAAAATATATTTGAAAAAATAATGACTGAAAAATTGCCTAATGTAGTGAAAACTATAAACCTAAGAAGTATCCAAGAAGTTCAATGAACACCGAGCAAAAGAAAAATAAGTAAATTACACCAAAGCATAACATAATCAAATTTCTCAAAACAAACAATAAGAGAAAGTATTAAAAGCAGCCAGAAAAAATGACATGTACATATAAGATTAGGACAGCAGCAGATTTCTCATTAGAAACAATGAAAGCAAGACAGAGAAGCAATATCTTTAAAGTACTGAGGAAACAAACCATGAACTTAAAATTCTAAGTCTACTGAAAATTTCTTTCAAAAATGAAGCTTTTTCAAATATAAAAATGGATAAAGAACCCATTATCAGCAAATTACCATGTGATCCATCCACACAATTCCTAAGTATTTATCCCAGTGAAGTGAAATCTATGTTTACACAAAAACTATACAGGGATCTTATTAGCAGCTATATTTGAAAAAAGTACAAAATGGAAACAACCCAAGTATCAATCACAGGTGAATGGATAAACTAGTTATGGTATATTCACACAACTGAATACTACCAATAATAAACAGAAAAGAACTACTGATACATGCAACATAGACAAATATCAAAAGAATTATTCAGAGTGAAATGGCCAGATTCCCACCCCCAACAAAAAAAAGAGTATGCACTGTATGATTCAATTTATATACAATTCTACAAAGTGAAAACTAATATCTAGTGACAGAAACAAGCCAGTGATTGCCTGGGGACAGGTGTGGGGAAGGAAAGCATGAGAAGAGCAAGAAAGAGAGATTACATAGAGGCACATGAGGATACTTTTGGGGATGATGGATACAATTATCTTGATTGTGGTAATAGTTTCAAGACTTTAAATAGATGACAAAACTTGTCAAATTATACACTTTAAATATGTGCAATAAAACATGTTCTAAAAACTGGATATTGATAATGGTGGCTCAAGTATATGTATTTCCTAAAAATTTAAAACTATACTTAAAATCGGTGAAAATTTATATATTATAGTGTATAAATTATGTCCCAATAAAGATTCTAAACATGAGGGGAAACTTCAATCTTACGTTTGGTTAGGCTATGGAAATCTTATCTTACTGTAAAGTATTAAGGCAGATTAAGTATAACGGAAATCATTTCAATTCTGGTTCAAAAGAAGCAACTTGTGTCTGTGTGTTTTATTTGTTTTTTTGTTGTTGTTAAGGTAGCAAACTTAGTTCATTTCCACTGTAAATGCTCAGATGTAAAAGTCATCCTGGGAAAACTGTAAACATCTGGTTACTACTTCAAACCCCGGTAGCATATAGCTTATTAAAGATTTTAGTAATTTCAATGTATTAGGAGATGACAATGTTCAACACCTGCTTTCATTTGGAATAAAACCTGGAGGGATTTAAGATCTTTATTAAGTATCTAGAAGTTTCTTTCTTTTATGAGGTGACACAATTGCTATTGCATATAACCATGTAAGAAGTGGCTTAAAATTACATTTTTTACTTTTATGACCCATAATATGAAATTTTAAAAACAAGCAAATCCAAAAAATAAATGTTTGTATTCATAAGCAATAGCTAAAATTCCATTAGGACTAAATACTTTTTTATTTCTTTTAACTTTCTGGAAAAACTGTTTTATATCAATTTTACTAATTCAGTATTTCATCTTGGTACAATTAACTTTTCTTTAATTCTGAGGAATCTTCTTTTATAAAAACTAGTAAATGTCTCAAAATTTGGACTAAAAATTAAATTATACTTTATATCAAAGTAATTTGCAAATTTTAGTATTATAATCATACAACCACGAAAGAAACCAGAGTATAAATGAGATAAACCACAAATAATAGCATACAGTAAAAACTCAGGCCAGTAAATACTCCTACTACTTATCTATGCTAACACTTTATCATGTCTAATCCTTTATTAATACCACTACTATTTCTCTTCCTAGTTAACTCCATATTTAGTTTAAGGTCTGGTAGATAAAGGAATTTTAAAAAAAAATTTTTTTAATTTTTAAAGGAATTTAAAAAAAAATATCTTAAGAATTATAAGATACTTACTTTTAGACTGGTGATTTACATCACTATGAGTAAAGTTCATTAAGGGAATGAAGAACAAGGAAAGAGAGAACTAAAAAGAGGTTAAAGAGTTGGGAAGAGCAGCCAACCAGAATAGAAAAGGAAAATAATTTCCAGCCATATCAGCTGATTTTCAAAAATGCGGCTTTATTACTTTTCTAAAGTAACAACGATATTTTAACCAATAGATCATTCTGAAATTCTTGAATATTAAAAACATGTTCAGCCCTGAGTCATAAGATGGTGAAACTTGGATGTACAGTCCCTGCCTTATTATCAAATGACATTTACCAAATATCTACTGAGTGTATAAAGTATCTTGTGATAGGGGTTAAGATTACATGTAGGTAGACGACAAGGTCTTCATAGGTCTATATCCCAGTTTTGATTTAAAAAAAAATAGTAAGAAATGGATAATAAGTCAAAGACATTAAATAGGCACTCTGCACTAACCAGATTAATTGTAATAGAAGATTCATGGTAGGAGTTATAGAAGATGTGGCTGGAAACATAAATGCTTTATTTTATTTACTTATTTTTTTAATTGGAGTACAGTTGTTTTAAAATGTGTTAATTTCAGGTGTACAACAAAATGAATCAGCTATACATATACATATATCCACTCTTTTTGGATTCTTTTCCCATATAGGCCATTATAGAGTACTGAGTAGAGTTCCCTGTGCTATACAGTAAGTCCTTATTAGTTATCTATTTTATATATAGTAGTGTGTATATGTCAGTCCCAATCTGCCAATTTATCCCTACTCCCCCTTTCCCCCAGTAACCATAAGTTTGTTTTCTACGTCTGTAACTCTATTTGTTTGGTAGATAAGTTCATTTGTACCCTTTGTTTAGATTCCTCATATAAGTAATATCATGATATTTGTCTTTCTCTGTCTGATTTACTTCACTCAATATGACAATCTCTAGGTCCATCCATGTCACTGCAAATGGCATTACTTCGTTCTTTTTTTATGGCTGAGTAATATTCCACTGTACATATGGACCACATCTTCTTTATCCATTCCTCTGTTGATGGACATTTAGGTTCCTTCCATGTCCTGGCTATTGTAAATAGTGCTGCAGTGAATATTGTGGTGCATGTATCTTTTGAATTATGGTTTTCTCCAGATATATGCCCAGCAGTGGGATTGCTGGATCATATGGTAGCTCTATTTTCAGTTTTTTAAGGAACCTCCATACTGTTTTCCATAGTGGCTGTACCAGTTTACATTCCCACCAACAATGTAGGAGGGTTCCTTTTTCTCCACACCCTCTCCAGCTTAACTGCTTATGGATTTTTTGGATGATGGCCATTCCGACGAGTGTGAGGTGATACCTCATAAGATAAATGCTTTAAATAAAAAATATTTAAAATACAATGGAGAATTTAGAACAGAGGTTCCCAAGCTTTCTCGTTTCATGATACCCTAATGTCTCAATTTTTTCATTGTGCTTCTAGTCTGAACAATGTACCTAACAGTTCTGTTTCATAAGATATTGTAACAAATTAATAACTATTTGAAAAATAATACACGTAATTTGAAAGAAAAAAGTAATCTTATTTCATTCTCAAATAACCATGATCACTTCCTAATGAGATGTGTGTATCTATTGGGCACTGTGTAACTTATCAAACTTTGGGATTAGATTTGAAAGTGCCACCCTTATCTTCTATTCCACATTGATTTCCCATAGTATTTATCATTATAGCAGTGAAGGAAAAACCAGGAACACCCAGCTTCATCAATATGTGACATAATCAGAAGGCATGTCATTCGACCTAATGCTGAAACTCCAACTACCTTGAAGCCAGTAGATTAATGATGATGGTAGGAAGTGAAGTAATACTGTGTTTCCCTCAAAAACTTAAAATATCCTGTTGTACCCTCGTGAATTCATTTTGGCATCCCAGGGTACCTCAGATTTAGGAACTCAATTTGGTAACTGCAGATTTAAACTGATCTTAATAGTGGCAACAGCATTGTTCAACTGTAAATTTCTCCTTCAAGGTTGAATGTAAAAGTCTGCCATAATATAAAGCTGATTAATGGTACCCAAAAGTACTAAAATGTGATAGTATGCTATGCAATTCTGAAGAATACTTTCATATCCTCAAAATATTTAATGACGATTGTTTTTAAGGTAAAGCCCTCTCTGACATTCATATTGATAAGATAATTTAAGGATTCCTGGAGAAGAGGGAGGCCTGTGTATCAAAAATATGCCACATTCACATGGGCCATAAAAACCTTTGTAGGTAATGGTAAGAAAATGCTAGAGTTGCAAACTCCAAAGGCAGTTTCTCCACAGAAACACAGGAAAACAAACAAATAAAACCGGGAAACTACTTATAATCAACTTGAACAAAAATCTGGGAAACAAAGGTTTACGGCAACCAAACAAATGCTTGATCAAAAAATGCAATGAATACTTGGTAGGAGAGCTTTCTGGCATTTTACTTTATCTTTGCTTCATCCCTCCTCCCCCCAATCCCTAATGGTTTGGTGATAGTCCTGAAGATAGCAGGCTGCATTCCTGGTACAGGGTCCCAGTGCCAGAGGGAGCAGGGAAGACTTCATACTCAAAGAACTGTGGATGCCTGCTTTGACCTCTCTGAAGGCTCCCTGAAGGACTAACAGAAAGGGTTTATCTTTTTTTCACCTAAGAAATCTCTCAGGACAGAGAAATAGCTAAGTGGAGGGCATTTAAAGGCAAATGAAACAACCACTGAAGCCAGGAGCAAAGGATATCAGTTGTCTATATTGTTTAATAGACATCCTAGAGTCTTGGCGAAAAGCTAGGGAGTAAACTGTTTTAAGGAATAAGAGCTTTGCAATGTTTCCACGTGTTACTGGAAAACTAGAAGGCTAGATGCAAAAGGAGACATACTCAGAAGAGATCTGAAAAGGCCCTAAGCTCTCACATCTGGCAGATCTTCAAGCTCTGTGCAAGCAAAGGCAGAGTTACAAAATGCCTGGGTGAATGCTGAAGGTATGCCTTGGCACACAAACACAGAATTCAGCTGCAAACATGGCAAATTTTCTTTCTGCTTGCAGGCATTTGGAAGTCCTAGCCACAGCAATCAGAGAAGAAAAAGAAATAAAAGGAATACATATTGGAAAAGAAGTAAAACTGTGACTGTTTGCAGATGACATGATACTATACATAGAAAATCCTAAAGATGCCACCAGAAAACTAGAGCTAATCCATGAATTTGGTAAAGCTGCAGGATACAAAATTAAGGCAAGAAATCTCTTGCATTCCTATACGTTAACAATGAAAGATCAGAAAGAGAAATTATGGAAACAATCCCATTTACCATCACAACAAAAATAATAAAATACCTAGGAATAAACCTACCTAAGGAGGCAAAAGACCTGTACTCGGAAAACTATAAAACACTGATGAAAGAAATTAAAGATGATACAAATAGGTGGAGAGATATACCATGTTTTTGGATTGAAAGAATCAATACTGTGAAAATTATTACACTACCCAGAGCAATCTACAGATTCAATGCAATCCCTATCAAATTACCAAGGGCATTTTCCCCAGAACTAGAACAAACAATTTTACAATCAGTATGGAAACACAAAAGACCCCGAATAGCCAAAGCAATCTTGAGAAAGAAAAACGGAGCTGGAGGAATCAGGCTCCCTGACTTCAGCCTATGCTACAAGTATAGTAATCAAGACAGTATGGTACTGGTACAGAAACAGAAATATAGATCAATGGTACAGGATAGAAAATCCAGAGATAAACCCACACACCCATGGTCACCTAATCTATGACAAAGGAGGCAAGACTATACAATGGAGAAAAGACAGTCTCTTCAATAAGTGGTGTTGGGGAAACTGGATAACTACATGTAAAAGAATGAAATTAGAACACTACCTAACACCATACACAAAAATAAACTCAAAATGGATTAAAGACCTAAATGTAAGGCTGGAGACTATAAAACTCTTAGAGGAAAACACAGGAAAAACACTCTTTGAAGTGTTTTGAAGTGTTTGAAACACTCAAATCACAGCAAGATCTTTTCTGACCCACCTCCTAGAGTAATAAAAATAAACAAATGAGACCTAATTAAACTTAAAAGCTTTTGCACAGCAAAGGAAACCATAAACAAGATGAAAAGACAACCCTCAGAATGGGAGAAAATATTTGCAAATGAAGCAACTGACAAAGGATTAATCTCCAAAATATACAAACAGCTCATGCAGCTCAATATCAAGAAAAACAAGCAACACAATCAAAAAATGGGCAGAGACCTAAATAGACATTTCTCCAAAGAAAACATACAGATGGCCAAGAGGCACATGAATAGATAGATGCTCAACACCACTAATTATTAGAGAAATGCAAGTCAAAATTACAATAAGGTATCACCTCACATTGGTCAGAATGGCCATCATCAAAAAATCTACAAACAATAAATGCTGGAGAGGGTGCGGAGAAAAGGGAACCCTCTTGCATTATTGGCGGGAATGTAAACTGATACAGCCACTATGAAGAACAGCATGGAGGTCCCTTAAAAAACTAAAAATAGAACTACCATATGACCCAGCAATCCCACTACTGGGCATATACCCTGAGAAAACCACAATTCAGAAAGACACATGTACCCCAATGTTCATTGCAGCACTATTTACAATAGCCAGGACACAGAAACAACCTAAATGCCCATCAACAGATGAATGGATAAAGATGTGGTACATATATACAATGGAATATTACTCAGCCATCAAAAGGAACCAAATTGGGTCATTTGTAGAGATGTGGATGGACCCAGAGTCTGTCATACAGAGTAAAGTCAGTCAGAAAGAGAAAAACAAATATCGTATATTAATGCATATATGTGGAACATAGAAAAATGGTACAGATGAATCTATTTCTGCAAGGTAGAAATAGAGATGCAGACATAGAGAATGGACGTGTGGACACAGAGGGGGAAGGGGAAGGTGGGATGAATTGGGAGATGAGGTTTGACATAAATACACTACCATGTGTAAAACAGATAGCTAGTGGGGACCTGCAGTATAGCACAGGAAGCTCAGTTCGGTGCTCTGTGATGACCTAGATGGGTGGGATGGGGGGGAGGGGGGAAGGGAAGTCCAAGAGTGAGCGGATATATGTATACATATAGCTGATTCACTTTGTTTTACAGCAGAAACTAACACAACATTGTAAAGCAATTATACTCCAATTAAAGAAAAAAAAAAGTCTGTCAAAACACTAGTTGACCACTAACTTAATGGAGACTTCAGTGACCACACATGACAAAAAATACAGTCTTTAGCAAATAAAGTCACTAAACAACTACACCCTGTTTCAAAGAGCAATAAGAAATTATAGAAAAGGGGAGTATCTTCCAGTTACACATTATAATACTCAACATATCCAGCTTTCAATAAAAAATTATGAGGCAAGCACAGAAATAAGAGAGTATGGCCAATTCACAAGAAAAGCAGAAATTCACAGAAACCATCCTTCAGGAAGACATTGGATTTACTAGACAAAGACTCTATACCCACTGTCTTACATATGGTCAAAGCTTATATGTGGTCAAAGACCTAAAAGAAACCAAAAGGAAAAAGACAGAATAGTATTTCAACAAATAGGGAATATTAATAAAGATAGAGAATTTATAAATAAGAACCAAATAGAAATCCTGGAGTTGAAAAGTATGCTAACTGGAATTTTAAAAGTTTACTAGAGATGTTCAACAGCAGATTTGAGCATCCAGAAGAATAAGAAAACTTAAAGATAGTTGAACTGAAGTATCCAGTCTTAGGAACAGAAAGAAAAAAAATGAAGAAAATTCAATGTAATTCTATGTTACTTCAATAATTGGGGAATGAGGGACATTACATGAAGGGAAACATTGATAGGAGCTACAGCTGACTTCTCATAATATTGGGTTGGCCAAAAAGTGCCTTCAGTTTTTAAATAAAAATAAAAGACACATTTCACACTTTCACCAAGAACTTTACTGAACAACATATTCACCCTTTTGTTCCACTACCTTCTGCCATTTTTCAGGCAACTTCATAATTCCATCTTCCCAAAATGTTTTATCTTTTTGAGCAAAGAACTGTTCCAGGTACCTTTTACAGTCTTCCAGGGAATTGAAATTTTTTTCCATTAAGAGAATTTTGTGAAGACCTAAATAAATGGAAATATGAAGGTGCAACATCTGGTGAATACAGCAGATGAATCAGAACTTCCCAGCCAAGCTGTAACAGTTTCTGCCTGGTCATCAAAGAAACATGCGGTCTTGCATTATCCTGATGGAAGACCATGGTGTTTTCTGTTGACTAATTCTGGACACTTTTCATCAAGTGCTGCTTTCAGTTGGTCTAACTGGAGCAGTACTTGCTGGAATTAATCGTTTAGTTTTCTGGAAGGAGCTCATAATAGAGGACTCCCTTCTAATCCTACCATATATACAACATCACCTTCTTTGGATGAAGACTAGCCTTTGGTGTGGTTGGTGGTGGTTCATTTTGCTTGCCCCATGATGTCTTCTGTTCCACATTATTGTACATATCCACTCTTCATCGCCCATCACAATTTGTTTTAAACATGGAACACTTTCATTACGTTTAAGTAGAGAATTGCAGGCAGAAATATGGTCAAGAAGGGGTTTTTTGTTTAACTTATGTGGAACCCAAACATCAAAGCAATTCACATAACCAAGCTGGTGCAAATGATTGTCAACACTTTATTTGGTTACTTTGAGTATGTTGGGTATCTCCCGTGTGGTATAACGTTGATTCTTCTCAATTAATGTCTCGATTTGATCGCTATCAACTTCAACTGGTCTACCTGACCATGGAGCATCATCCAGTGAGAAATCTCCAGCATGAAATTTTGCAGACCATTTTTGACATGTTTCATCAGTCACAGCACCTTCTCCATACACCGCACTGGCATTTCAGTTGTGTTTTAACCTTTCTTGAAATAATAAAGGATAATATGCCAAAAATGTTGTTTTTTTCTTCCATCTTCAATATTAAAATGGCTACACAAAAATTCACCAATTTTGATAAGTCGTTTTTAAAATGCAGGCTGATATAACAGCTGCACATACAAGCTAACAAAATTGTTTTGAATGAAGTTAACGACAACTAAGTGCTACTAGAGCCATCTTATGGAAAAAAACAAACAAAACTTTTGGCCAGCCCAATACAAAGAGGAAAGCTAGAAGACAATGAAATCACATTTTTAAAGAGCTGAAAGGAAAAAAACACCTATAAAGGTTTTCTACCGACAATATTCTTTAAAAATGAAGATGAAATAAACAAGAAAAAAGTGGAAAAATTAGACTCTACCACATCTTCACTACAATAAATGCTAAAAGAAATGGCTAAGGGCTAAAGGAAAATTCTAACAGGAAATCTCAAGTACAACAAGAATAAGTGAAGAATAACAGTAAGGATAAATGAGCCATTAAATATAAAGAACAATGTTTTGTTTTGTTTTTAGAAAAATACTTTGTAACGAAGTAAATTAGAGTTGACCCTTGAATAATGTGGGGGTTAGGGGAACTGACCCTTCTTGCAGTCGAAAATCCACATGTAACTTAACAGTAGGTTCTCCATATCTGTAATCCCACACTCACAGATTCAATTAACCACGGATCATGTATATCCTTAAAGTTCTTAGCTCTTTAAGTAAAAACAACACTAGAAGATGTACAGTGGAACCTTGAACAACATGGGTTTGAACTGTGCAGGTCCACTTATACATGAATTTTTTTTCACTACATACATAACTACAGTACTGTATGATCCACAGCTGGTTGAGTCCACAGACATGGAGGGCTGACTGTGAAGTTATATACAGATTTGTGACTGCACAGAAGGTTGGTGCTCCTAACCCCAGTGTTGTTCAAGGGTCAGCTGCAGATTAAGGCACAGGTAGAAGTAAAATATATTACAATGAGGATAAACAGGGTGAAGTGGAAGAATTTGCAAATATTTCTCCATAAAATTTTTAAACAGATTTGGAAGTAAGAGAGTACACTGTGATCACAGACTGTAATAAGTTCAATATGCATACTTGAATCTCTAAAGTAAGCAATAAACACACCACACACATGCACAGGCGTAATTAAAACACTGTTATGGGACATGAAAAGGAATAATGGAACTATTTGCTTCAAAAACAACTACAAAGAGAAGGAAAGGATGAACAGAGAAAAAAGAGTAAATGCAATTCAAACATCAAGAATTGAAGAGTTAAATAAATATCAAAAATAATATTAAAAGGACAGTTTATAAAGGGTACATGGAAACTTTTGAGGGTTGATATGACAAAAGTTATCAAATTGTACATATCAGATACGTGCAGTTTATGTATACAAATAAAGCTGTTAAAAAATATAAGACTAACAACTTCAATTAGATTTTCAGGTTAGATAAAAAGAGACATCTATATGATGTACATAAAATATATCACTTTAAGTAGAAAAGAACAAACAGGTTGAAAATAAAAGGATGGAAAACTTCATTAGGTTAACCTTAGGCATAAAAAGGATAGTATGGCTCTACTAATATCAGACAAAGTAAACTGTAAGTCTATTTTCAGAGATAAAAGGAAATATTTATAATGATAAGAGTAAGTTGATCAGTAAGACATAAAACTAAATGTGTATGCTACTAATTAAAAACAAGACAAAGCAAAGCAAACAGAAGGTAAAACTCAATAGACTTAAAAATGATTTGCAATCGACCTAACTAATTTGATACCTGGCTTAATATGTTAAGAGACTTCATGAGAACTTCTCTTTGAGCTCTACTAAAGATAGGTTTTGGGAGAGATCTTGGTGTTCATGTTTATGAACAGGCGCATGGGAAGTTGCTGGTGGGAGGACTCCCTGAGTTCTGCTGCTTGTCTCTGCTTCATAATATTTGATATTCATGAAAGCTGATGCTTGTTTCTGTGTTTACATCTGTCTCTGAGCCCCCCTCAAAATGTCTGTACATCAATAAACATTTGTTCTACACAAACAAATAAACAAAAAAAACCAAAGACTAGGCGATTTCTGGGATACCATAAAGACTACAAAAATACACATTATGGGGATCTCAGAGGGAGAGAAGAGAGAAAATGGCAGAAAGAATATGTGAAGAAATGATGGCAGAAAACTTCCCAAATCTGATTAATGACATGAATCTGCACATCAAGAAGCTCAAAGAATTCAAGTAAAAAAACTCAAAAGAAATTACCATTCTGAGATGCATTATAATCAAATTGTGAAAACCAAAGACAAAAGGGAATATTGAAAGCAGCAAGAGAGAAGCAACTCGTCACTTAGAAAGAATCCTCAATAAGTTTAAAAGTTGATTCTTCATCAGACAGCATAAAGGCCTGGAGGGACTGGGAGGAAATTTTTAGAATGCTGAAAGAAAAAAGCTTGTCAACGAATTCTATACATGCAAAACTAACCTTCAAAAATGAAGAAAATAAGCGATTCCCAAAAGTTAAGGGAGCTTATCACTAGTAGACCTTCCTAGAAGAAATGCTAAAACAAGTCAACCAGATTGAAATGACAGGACACTAGACAGTAACTTGAAATCACAGAAAAAATAACACCAGTAAAACTAACTAGGTAAATTAAAAAGCCAGTATTACTATATTTTCAATTTGTAACTTTGTTTCCTGTATGACTTAAAAAACAAATGCATACAACAATGATTATAATCTAATATATAATAATATAATATAAAGGGCACACAATGTATAAAGACATAATCTGTGTCAACAAAAATATAACGATGGGGAGGCACAGCTGTATAGGAGCAGAGCTTTTGTAGGCTACTGTGATAAATTTAGGTTGTTAACTGTAACCATTAGAGTAACCACTAAGAAAGTAATTTAAAAATACACAGAAAAGGGGGAAGAAGTCAAGATGGCATTGTGGGAAGACACAGAGTTAGCGTCTTCCCACAGCTAGGGTGCCTGCCAGTCGCTGGTGGGGGACTCTGACCCCCAAGGACATGGGAGGAACCCCAGAGTGAACTGGTAGGACGTAGGGGGACCAAGGGGAGAGAAGAAGTGGAGGCCAGACAAGATCAGCCCTCCTGAGGCCGGGGAGATCAGGAGAGGCAGGCCGGTTCCCCCACCTCCAAAGCCCCATACAGGCAACGTGGGTCCTGGGGGCATAGGAAGGAGGCTGGGGAGATTAGGAGAGGCAGGTGGGAGGGGCACCCTGGGAGGAGTGGGTGAGGGGAGGAGGGCGATTGCCCTGCCCACTGGGGCCCCGGGAGCCTGCTGAGCTCCCAGGCCAATCCCCTGCCCTCAAAGCCCCCTCCAGGTTGCCTGGGTCCTTGGGGGCATAGGAAGGAGGCCAAGGGGAGGAAAGGAAAAGAAGGCAGGAGGTGCCCTTTGGGAGGAGCGGGAGAAGAGGGAGGGCAATTGGCCAGCCCACTCAGGTTTGGGGAGCCTGCTGAACTCCCAGGCCAATCACCTGCCCTCCAGGGCCCCTCCAGGCTATGTGGGTCCTTGGGGGCATAGGAGGGAGGATGGGGGGATCAGGAGAGGCAAGCGGGAGGGGCCCTCCCAGACTCCAGACTGGAGGAGCAGGAGAGGAGAGGGCATTTGTCCTGCCCACTCGAGCAGGAAGCCTGTTGGGCTCCCTGGTGAGGTGCCCTGACCTCTGAGGCCAGGGGTGGGGGACATACCTGGGCCCCTTCTGTTCCTTGAACCTAAGCTCCACCCCCCACAGCCCCCAGGGCCTTTTCTAGCCCTTTGGGTCCTGAGCATTGGCCCCACCCACTGCCCAAACCTCACCCTTGCCTAGGCCTCACTCTCCACAGCCAAGGCCTCCCACGCCCCCCACCCCTTTTTTTATTTCTTTTCCCTCCTCCTCTTTTTTATGATTGTGGTACTGATGTACCTTCTGGGTGTTGATTCATCTATATTTTTATTTTTACATTCTTTCTAATAACATATCTGTTAGTTTCATAGTCTAATTTTATTTTTTACTTTGTTACTTTTTTTTTTTTTGCCACCCCACACAGCTTGCAGGATCTTGATTTGTGAGCCCAGGGTCGAGTGGAAGCTCCTGCAGTGGGAGCTCTGAGTCCAAACCACTGGACAAACAGAGAACCTCAGACACCAGGGCATATTCATCAGAGTGAGGTCTCATAGAGATCCTCATCTCAACACCAAGACCCAGCTCTACCCAATAGCCTACTCCAGCGTTGGAAGCCTCAGGCCAAATAACCCGTAAGACAGGAACACAATCCCACTAATAATAATAATAAAAAAATGAGATGCCAAAAAAATATGTCACAAATGAAGGAGTAAGGTAAAAACCTACAAGACCAAATAAATTAAGAGAAAATAAGCAACTTACCCGAAAAAGAATTCAGAGTAATGATAGTAAAGATGATCCAGAATCTTAGAAATAGAATGGAGGCATGGATTGAGAAACTACAAGAAATGTTTAACAAAGATCTAGAAGAACTAAACAACAAACACACAGAGATGAATAACACAATAACTGAAATGAAAAATACATTAGAAGGAATCAGTAACAGAATAACGGAGGCAGAAGAACAAATAAGTGAGATGGAAGACAAAACAGTTGAAATAACTACCAAGGAGCAGAATAAAGAAAAAGAAATGAAAAGACTTGAGGACAGTATCAGAGACCTCTGGGACAACATTAAATGCACCAACATTCGAATTATAGGGGTCCCAGAAGAAGAAAAGAAAAAGAAAGGGTCTGAGAAAATATTTGAAGAGATTATAGTGGGAAACTTCCCTAACATGGGAAAGGAAATAGTCACCCGAGTCCAGGAAGCACAGAGAGTCCCATACAAGATAAACCCTAGGAAAAAGACACCAAGACACATATTAATCAAACTAACAAAAATTAAATTCAAAGAAAAAATATTAAAAGCAGTAAGGGAAGAAAAACAAATAACATATACAAGGAATCCCCAAAAGGTTATCAGCTTATTTTTCAGTGGAAACTCTGCAGGCCAGAAGGAATGGGCATGATACACTTAAAGTGATGAAAGAGAAAAAACCTACAACCAAGATTACTCTACCCAGCAAGGATCTCATTCAGATTTGATGGAAAAGTCAAAAGCTTTTGAGAGAAAAAAAAAGCTAAGAGAATTCAGCACCAGCAAACCAGCTTTACAACAAATGCTAAAGAAACTTCTCTAGGTGGGAAACACAAAAGAAAAAGACCCACAGAAACAAACCCAAAACAGTTAAGAAAACAGTAATAGGAACACACATATCGATAATAATCTTGAATGTAAATGGATTAAATGCCCCAACCAAAAGACACAGACTGGGTGAATGGATACAAAAACAAGACCCATATATATGTTGTCTACAAGAGACCCACTTCAGACCTAGGGATTCATACAGACTAAAAGTGAAGGGATGGAAAAAGATATTCCATACAAATGCAAATCAAAAGCAAGCTGGAGTAGCAATACTCATATTAGATAAAATAGACTTTAAGATAAAGACTGTTAAAAGAGAAAAGGAGGGACACTACATAAAGATCAAAGGATAAATCCAAGAAGAAGATATAACAATTATAAATGTTTATGCACCCAACATAGGAGCACCTCAATACATAAGGCAAATGCTAACAACCATGAAAGGAGAAATCGACAGTAACACAATAACAGCAGGGTACTTTAACACCCCACTTACACCAATGGACAGATCATCCAAACAGAAAATAAATAAGGAAACACAAGCTTTAAATGACACAATAGACCAGGTGGATCTAATTGATATTTATAGAACATTCCACCCAAAAGTGGCAGAATACACTTTCTTCTTCAGTGAACATGGAACATTTTCCAGGACAGATCACATCTTGGGTCACAAATCAAGCCTCGCAAAATTTAAGAAAATTGAAATCATATCAAGCATCTTTTCTGACCACAGCGCTATGAGATTGGAAATCAATTACAGGAAAAAAAACCTGGAAAAAACACAAATATATGGAGGCTAAACAGTGTGCTACTAAATAACCAAGAGATCACCGAAGAAATCAAAGAATAAATTTAAAAATGCATAGAAACAAATGACAATGAAAACATGATGACCCAAAACTTATGGGACACAGCAAAAGCAGTTAGTTCTAAGAGGGAAGTTTATATAGCAATTCGATCTCACCTCAGTAAACAAGAAAAATCTCAAACAATCTAACCCTACACTTAAAACAAATAGAGAAAGAAGAACAAAGAAAACCCAAAGTCAGTAGAAGGAAAGAAATCATAAAGATCAGAGCAGAAATAAATGAAATAGAAACGAATAAAACAATAGCAAAAATCAATAAAACTAAAAGCTGGTTCTTTGAGAAGATAAACAAAATTGATAAACCCTTAGCCAGACTCATGAAGAAAAAGAGAGAGGACACAAACCAATAAAATTAGAAATGAAAAAGGAGAAATCACAACTGATACCACAGAAATACAAAGGATTATAAGAGACTACTACAAACAACTATATGCCAATAAAATGGACAACCACGAAGAAATGGACAAATTCTTAGGAAGGTACAATTTTCCATGACTGAACCAGGAAGAATTAGAAAATATAAACAGACCTATCACAAGTAATGAAATTGAAACCGTAATTAAAAATCTTCCAGCAAACAACAGTCCAGGACCAGATGGCTTCACAGGTGAATTCTATCAAACATTTAGAGAACAGCTAACACTGATCCTTCTCAAACTCTTCCAAAATATTGCAGAGGAAGGAACACGCCCAAATTCATTCTACAAAGCCACCATCACCCTGATACTAAAACCAGAAAAAGACATCACAAAAAAATAAAATTATAGACCAATATCACTGATGATCATAATACTAGCAAACAGAAATCCTTAACACTAAGACAACTTGACTATGCTGATTCTTTTTTTTTTTTTTTTTTTAATAAAAATGTTAACTGGAATTCCCACCACATACTCCTATCCAGTGGAAAGAAAATTCCAGACCTGCAGAAGCCTGGATGGGAGTAATTTGATGATAAGTACTCTTGATAAAAAGTTAAGTACAGGTTTCTATACATCCCAACTCTTTTATTTGCAAGTGAAAGTAACAATGTTGACCACATATATTTTTTACTGCCACTTAAAAAAAAAAAAAAAAAGAATCCAACAGCACATTAAAAGGATCATACACCATGATCAAGTGGGATTTATCCCAGGGATGCAAGGATTCTTCAATATATGCAAATCAATCAATGTTATACACCACATTAACAAATTAAGGAATAAAAAACATATGATCATCTCAATGGATGCACAAAAAGCTTTTGACAAAATTCAACACTCATTTATGATAAAAGTTCTCCAGAAAATGGGCATTGGGGGAATGTACCTCAACAAAATAAAGGTCATATATGACAAACCCACAGCAAGCATCATTCTCAATGGTGAAAAACTGAAAGCATTTCCACTAGGATCAGGAACAAGACAAGGATGTCCACTCTCACCACTCTTATTCAGCATAGTTTTGGAAGTCCTAGTCACAGCAATCAGAGAAGAAAAAGAAATAAAAGGAACACAAATTGGAAAAGAAGAAGTAAAACTGTCACCATTTGCCGATGACATGATACTATACATAGAAGATCCTAAAGATGCCACCAGAAAACTATTAGAACTAATCAATGAATTTGGTAAGGTTGCAGAACACAAAATTAATGCACAGAAATCTCTGGCATTCCTATACACCAACAATGAAAAATCAGAAAGAGAAATTAAAGAAACACTTCCATTTACCACTGAAACAAAATGAATGAAATACCTAGGAATAAACCTGCCTAGGGAGGAGAAAGACTTGTACTCAGAAAACTATAAAACACTGATGAAAGAAATCAAAGATGACGCAAACAGATGGAGAAATATATCATGTTCTTGGACTGGAAAAATCAATACTGTGAAAATGACTATACTGCCCAAAGCAATCTACAGATTCGATACAATCCCTAGCAAACTACCAAGGGCATTCTTCACAGAATTAGAACAAAAAATCTTACAATTCGTATGGAAACACAAAAGACCCTGAATAGCCAAAGCAATCTTGAGAAAGAAAAACGGAACTGGAGGAATTAGGCTCCCTGACTTCAAACTATAGCACAAAGCTATAGTAACCAAGGCACTATGGTACTGGCACAAAAACAGAAATATAGATCAATGGTAGAATAGAATAGAATGCCCAGAGATAAACCCACGTACATATGGGCACCTAATTTATGACAAAGGAGGCAAGAACATACAATGGAAAAAAGACAGCCTCTTCAATAAGTGGTGCTGGGAAAACTGGACAGCTATATGTAAAAGAATGAAATTAGAGCACTCCCTAACACCATACGCAAAAATAAACTCAAAGTGGATTAAAGACTTAAATGTAAGACCAGACACTATAAAACTTTTAGAGGAAAACATGGGAAAAAAACACTCTGACATAAACCACAGCAAGATCTTTTTTGACCCACCTTCTAGAGAAAAAGAAATAAAAACAAAAATAAACAAATGGGACTTAAAAGCTTTTGCAAAGCAAAGGAAACCATAAATAAGACAAAAAGACAACCTTCAGAATGGGAGAAATATTTGCAAATGAAACAACAGACAAAGGATTAATCTCCAAAATATACAAACAGCTAATGGAGCTCAATATCAAAAAAACAAACAATCCAATTAAAAAATGGACAGAAGAGCTAAATACATATTTCACCACGGAAGACATACAGATAGCCAAGAGGCACATGAAAAGATGCTCAACACCACTAATTATTAGAGAAATGAAAATCAAAACTACAATGAGGTGTCACCAACCACCAGTCAGAATGGCCATTATCAAAAAAGCCAGAAGCGGGCTTCCCTGGTGGCACAGTGGTTGAGAGTCTGCCTGCCGATGTAGGGGACATGGGTTCGTGCCCTGGTCTGGGAAGATCCCACATGCCGCGGAGCGGCTAGGCCTGTGAGCCATGGCCACTGAGCCTGCGTGTCCAGAGCCTGTGATCCGCAATGGGAGAGGCCACAACAGTGAGAGGCCCGTGTACCGCAAACAAAACAAAACAAAACAAAACAAACAAAAAGCTAGAAGCAATAAATGCTGGAAAGGGTGTGGTGAAAAGAGAACCCTTCTGCACTGTTGGTAGGAATGTAAATTGATACAGCCACTATGGAGAACAGTATGGAGGTTCCTTAAGAAACTAAAAATAAAAGTACCATATGAAACAGCAATCCCACTACTGGACATATACCCTGAGAAAACCATAATTCAAAAAGAGACATGTACCACAATGTTCACTGCAGCATTATTTACAACAGCCAAGACATGGAACCAACCTAAATGTCTCTCAACAGATGAATGGATAAAGAAGATCAGGCACATATATATAATGGAGTATTACTCAGCCATAAAAAGAAACAAAATTGAGTTATATGTAGTGAGGTGGATGGACCTAGAGTCTGTCATACAGAGTGAAATAAGTCAGAAAGAGAAAAACAAATAACATATGCTAATGCATATCTATGGAATCTAAAAAGAAAAAAAAATGGTACTGATGAATCTAGTTGCAGGGCAAGAATAAAGAGGTAGACATAGAAAATGGACTTGATGACATAGGGTGGGAGGGCAAAGCTGGGATGAAGTGAGAGTAGCATCAACATATATACACTACCGGATGTAAAATAGTTGGCTGGTGGGAAGCAGCAGCATAGCACAGGGAGATCGACTCAGTGGTTTGCAATGACCTAGACAGGTGGAATAGGGAGGATGGGAGGGAGGCTCAAGAGGGAGGGGATATGGGGACACATGTATGCATGTGGCTGATTCACTTTGTTGTGCAAAAGAAACTAACACGGTATTGTGAAGCAATTATACTCCAATAAAGATTTGAAACACACACACACACACACACACACACACACACACACACACACAGAAAAGGAAACAAGGAGAGAATAAAAAAGGTAAACTAGAAAAAGTCAATCAAACACAAAAGAAAGCAAAAGAATTCAGGAAAATAAAGATTAAGACTTACAGAAAACAATTAGCAAAACGGCCGATGTAAGCTTCTTTGTTCTATAATAATGAATTTGGCTGGTTTATTTCCCTGGTTCTTAAGAGGGAGCTTTTAAACCCTTGCAATTTCCCTAGTAATAGCAGCATCTTTCTTATTCACGGTGGACTCCTCAGACCACATGTGGGTTTATGCTAACAAAGTGACTCTCGGTAGGCCCATACACAGTTCCAGAATGGGCGCTGGCTATACTATAAAGACCAACTACATAGTTAAAGGGCTCATGCTTTGAGCCACATATCAACCTGACCTTTGGTCTTTCAGAAAAAGGTTGGGGGCTGGAGATTGACTTCAATCAAAGTGGCCAATGATTCAATCACTCCTATGTAATAAAGCCACAAAAAGAATTCTGAATACTCACAGCTAAAGTAAGACTCTTGGCTGGGGACACAAATTGATGTTCTCAGAGGGTGCTGCATGCTGAAAGCAAGGAAACTTTAGGTACCCTGCCAGATCTCTCCCTAAGTGTCTCTTCTTTGGTCCTAATTTGTAGCCTTTGTAAGAAAACTGTAACTGTAAATACAGAGCTTTCCTGAGTTCTGTGAGTTGTTCTATGGAATTACTGAGCATGAGGTGGTAGTAGGAACCCCTGAGTTTGCAGCCAGTTGGTCAGAAGTGTGAGTGTTTGGGGAAACTCCAACCTGGCAGCTTGTGTCTGAAACGAGGACAGTCTTGTGGGGGACTGTGCCATGAACCTATGAAATTTGACCTAACTCTGGGGAGTCAGCATCAGAATTGCATTACACTTTATCAGTAATTATCTTAAACACATATGGATTAAATGGCTCAAATTAAAGGCAGAGAATGGCAGAATGGATTAAAATACATAAATAAACCCAAACTATGATCCAATTATATGCTGTCCAAAAGAGACTCATTTTAGATCCAAAGACACAATCAACTGAATGAGAATGAATAGAAAAAGATATTCATGTAAACAGCAACCAAAAGAGAGCTGGAGTGGGTACTCTAACGTCAGACAAAATACTTTAAATCCAAAATTGTTACAGGAGAAAAAGGATATTATATTTTGATAAAATAGTCAATACATTTAGAAGATATAAAAATTATAAACATATATGCACTTAACAGAGCCTGAAAATATATGAAGCTAAAATTTACATAGCTGAAAGGAGAAATAGGAAAGTCTACAAAAATAGTTGGAAACTTCGCTACCTCACTGTCAATAATGGACCTAGTAGGATGGCAATAATAAAAAAAAAAAAGGGGGGAAATAACAAGTGTTGTTGAGGATGTGGAGAAATTGGAACCCCTGTCAATGTGAAATGATGCAGCCCCCATGGACAACAGTTTGATGGTCCCTCAAAAACATAAACATAAAATTACCATATGACCTAGTAATTATACATCTAGGTATATTCCCTAAATAACAGAAAACAGGTGTTCAAACAAAAACCTGCACACAAATATTCATAGAAACACTATTCACAGTAGTCAAAAGGTAGAAACGACCCAAATGTCCATCAAACAGATAAATAAAACCAGATATATACCTGTAAAACAGAATATTACTTAGCCATAAAAAGGAATGAAATATTGATACATGTTACAAGAAGAAAGAACCTTGAACAGTACAGAAAGTGAAAGAAGTCAGACACAGAAAGCCACAAATTATATAACTCCATTTATAGGAAACATCTATAATAGACAAATCTATAGAAACAGAAAGCCAATAGTGATTGCTAGGGGTTGAAGGGAAAGGAGGAATCGGGAATGACTACTTAATGGGTACTGAGTTTCCTTCTGGGGTGATGAAAATACCCTGGAACTAGAAACTGGTTATAGTTATACAACAGCTTGGATATACTAAATGCCTATGAGTTGTGTATTTTAAAATGGTTAAAATAATAAATTTTGTTATGCGTATCTTACCACAATATTTAAAAATTCTGTAAACACATTTTTATTCATTTATTAAACCAGAACCAGATGTAGATTAAAAATGCACGAAAAATGGGATTCCCTGGTGGCGCAGTGGTTAAGAATTTGCCTGCCAATGCACGGATACAGGTTCAATCCCTGGTCTGGGAAGATCCCACATGCTGTGGAGCAGCTAAGCCCATGTGCCACAGCTACTGAGCCTGTGCTCTAGAGCCCGCGAGCCACAACTACTGAGCCCATGTGCCACAACTACTGAAACCCACGCATCTAGAGCCCGTGCTGCACAACAAGAGAAGCCACCGCAAGAAGTCTGTGCACCGCAACGAAGAGTAGCCCCCACTCGCCGCAACTAGAGAAAGCCGCGGACAGCAACAAAGACCCAACACAGCCATAAATAAATAAATAAAATAAATAAATTTAAAAAAAAAAAAAAAATGCACGAAAAATAAAAAAAAAATCAGGATGATATATGCTACGTACCTGTTAGTGCTGCTGGTTTGGATAGGGTACTGTATTGGTTTTGTGTAGATATCATACTTTGACGCGGACTTAGTGTTGGTGATGCAACAAGTGAAAGCTCCTCAATAATAATACTGCTTTTGGGATGATTTTTGGGAAGTTCATTTAATCTTTGCTCTAATGAATACTTCAAAAGGTCCAACTTCTGACTTGATTCATTAAATCTTGCTTGAGCCTTAAACAGGGAAAAGACAATGGTGTCATTTAAATAGTTATATTCTTTGACTAACATATTTATTAAGTTAAAATTTTTATTTAAAATTACTTCTGAAAGTGCTTTTCTGTCTGTTACTTTTCCTGAGCCAAGTAATTTCATTACATTCTTTGCACCTTCTGCTACTGCAAACTCTATCCTAAAATGATGCCTTAATTCTTCCATCCGAAGTTCAAGAGGACTTATGACAGGTTTGGCTAGAGGGGGACAAAAAAAAAAACAAACTTAATTGAACCATTTGTTTGACTTTCTAATACGTAGGGATTAAAACTCAAGAAAAAGAAATAAGTTCTTACAACATTAAAAGTTAGTTCTTAAAAGTCAATAAACACTGAAGTAATACTTAATAGACACAATGTTAAAATACAGTCTTTCATCTTAGCCATCAAAACTCAAAGATAAAAACTCAAAGATAAAAACTCAAGATAAAAACTCAAGAATGCCTCCTCCTCCTTAATTTTGAACCACCACTTCTTTCCTTAAAATTTATTTAGCACTATACATGCCCATAATAATAAGAATGACAATTTATCTCTGTTCCATCACCATTATCAAAAGCCAATTCATTGGTCTGGACTGCCTGAAGAATCTGCATTCGTATCACTTCTATTTTTGTCTTGCTGTCTTGGAGCAGCTGTTGAGCTGTGCCATGGAGTTTCCGATCCTATTAAGAATAAGTTTGAAAAGGTAAGCAGCTACAGAGACAAATAAACCATTTTTATAACTTCTAAGTAAGATCAAATGACATCAGCAAGTGAAAAACAAGGGTCAAAAGAATACTGTGAGCACTATAATATATATACTTGGGGTAGATACATTTATTTTGAAAGGCATCAAACTGATAGGGTGAAAAATAAGAAAAACAACTCCATTAGTTAAAAGTTAGGGAGTAAGTTATAGTGAATAAACTTCTATCATGTCTAAAGACTTCAAGAAAGGTCCTGATATAAGTGAAATAATGTTACTGTCCTACCTCCCAGTTTAGTTCCAGTAATACTGAATCACAAAAAACTTACCATTTAATGACCCAACCCAAAGATGTCCATGTGGCAATCCCCAGAACCTTGTGAATGTTACTTTACATGTGAAAGGGAAATTAAGATAGCAGATGGAACTGAGGTTGTTAATCACCCAACCTCAAAATACAGAGGTTATCCTGGATTATCCAGATGGACCCAATGTAATCATAAGGGTCCTTAAATGTAGAAGAGGAAGGCAGAAGAGGAGGTCACATGAGAAGAACCGGAGCCACTGTTTCTGGCTTCAAAGACAGAGGAAGAGGGCCACGAGCTAAGGAATATGGGCAGCCTCTAGAAGATGGAAAGGGTAAGGAAACAAATTTTCTCCTATGTCCTCCAGAACGTGAAATCCATTTTGGACTTCTCAATTATGAAACTGTAATGTAATAAATTTGTGTTGTTTTAAGCCACTAAATTTTTGATAATTTGATACAGCAACCACAGAAAGCTAACAGAATTTTTTTCAAACGTTTCATGAGAAAAGTAACAGAAGTTAATGCCATCTCCTACTTAGTTATATTAGTTGTCAAAGTCTAGTAGGCTTCAATCCACAAAAAAGAAATGATAAAACTAAGCATCAAGTTAGGAAGCACTTATTCACAAGAAAGACCAATATTTGCATATTATTTAAGCATCTCTACTTTTATCACTGAGGCAGTCAGTATTAATCTGGAAATAAAATAGCATACAATCAACCTATATTCTCCAGAAGACTCAAAACTACTAGCTGAGACAAGCATCAGATGTGCAGCATCATATCAATAAATCAAACACACACAGTACATCATGACACTGAATTAAGGGGAGGATGGAGATACTTGTGATGGGAGAGACAATATATACAAGGAAAAAATAGTGAGCTGAAATATATCACATTAAACACCAATACAACACATTAAAAAAGTGAGCTGATATATATCACATTAAACACCAATATAACTAGTTAAACACGTTATATACAGTGGAGGAAAAAGCAATTAGCAAACTTATGAATTTTTCTTTCATTTCTCTCCTGTTCCCATGGTCACTCATTTAGGAGAGAGTTTCTGGTCAGATTTTGTTCTTTATTAAATAAAATATTTGGATTTCACATTGAGTTGGGCTTAAATAGTTTACTAAGTCCCTTAAATATTCATTTACAACATGAAGCACACACACACACTATACTTTTTTAAAATTATGCTTTACCATTAAGAACATTAGCTTGAATCTGGTGTTTGTCTATGACTCATTAGATATGCTTTTATGAATATACCTATTAACCTTCCAAATTTAAAATAAAAATACTTTTTAATTCCTCTTGTTATCCAGTATCAGGAACATCAAACTGAAGATATGAAATAACTTTTCTATTTCTCTGAGACCAGATTAGAGTAAGAGAAAAAGTTAGTATTTCAAATTTAATGGGACAAATCTAATGGGACAAATAGGTTTCTTGAAGAAACTATGTAAGCAGGGATACCATTCTCTAAAATACAGAGCTTCTGTAAGCATTAGATAAAACTAAAATTATATTGCCTAGCATATGATTGGCATTAAAATGTTCTCTTTTAGAGGAATAAAAATAATGATTAATTATAGGATCTCAATGAAGTTCTAATGTAAAAGTATAAATATTTATATATGCTTTTCAATTAAGCTACTCCTTTTATTATTTTATCACTATGCGAAAAGACAGTAGTTCTGTCATTTACTTCTTTAGAAATGCCCTTCTTAACTATTTCAATTCAACGTGCAAGGAAAAGCATTTGTATTTCATTTTAAAAAGTAAATGATTTTTCCCCACACATATTTCTGGAAGATGTACATAGATGTCAAAGTATGATAAAGGTTTTTAAAACTGACATTGGATATTACCTATCACAGGCAATTTACAGTTACTACATGTCAGTCTTATGCTTTCCAGCATTCAATGAATTTTTATTGTCAGTTTTATGTTTTCAGGCATTCAATGGATTTTTGTGTTGCGCACCTAATATGTTGAAGAGGAAAGCTAGATCCAAAGCATATGAACTGGTTTATATATTAGAGAAATACTGGCTTTTATGCTAAAACTATGAGAAGATTTTTACATATATAGGTTGAACCACATGAACATGCCAATATCTGATTCTAAACTAAAAAAACAGCAATTTCATATGGTTCAAACTAACAGACTAGATAAAGTCATTAACTATTAGTAATTAGCATACTACATTCTACAAGTAATTATATTTCAAATGTACAATATTTTACAATTATAAATAAAAATCAAGTACATTTTATATTTTCAAATTATACTTTTTTACTTTATAAAAAATAACTTTTTGTTTTAAAAGTCATAGTGTGATATTATAAATAATAAACTACACTATACACACAGCTTTCAGAAATAAATAAACCAATTATCTTTATTTTTCCATTACATATTTATGGCTTACTTTGCATGAATTAAATGTTGCCACATCCAGTAAAAATACAAAGATTAATCAGTTAGAATGCTACCCTATAAAACTTATAGTTTGAAGAGATACAGATATTATTATATGTAACAGAATGTTAAAAGTAGTCACAGAAAAATTCACAGGAAGATGGGATCAGTTTTAGTGGACGGAATCCAGAAAAATTTTGTGAGCTTTTAATATAGGTTAAGACTGGAATATGTCAATTTTGGAAGATCTGAGAAAGGGAGGCCTAGACAGATGGTCCAGTACTTTCAAATGAGGAAAAAGAAAAGACTTGGAAGCATTTAAAAAAAGAAAAAAAAAAGTGATAGAGGCTAGAAAGAACCCCAGATATTAATAAATAGCTTAGTTTGTCATATGAATATATGAACAGGAAACATTTCTTCAGCATGTCTTATCAACTCCTCAGAGATTATTCTGAAAACCAGTGGTACTACTTAGCCATGAAATTTACATTCTAATGTTGAAAATAGATGATAAAGAAATTGATTGTTATTTCAGGTAGTGGTAATGCAGTGAAAGGGATAAGGAAAGACATGGGTTGCTATTTTACATAGGATAGTAATGAAGAGCTTGCTGAAGTGGCAGCATCTGAGTAGAGATTGTAATGAAGTGAGAGAGAAAGCCATGAAAGTACTTGGGAGAAGAGCTATCTAGGCAGAGACAGTAAATGCAAAGGCCCTGAGGTAAAAGTGTCCTTGGTATGTCCAAAAGATAGCAAAGTAGTCAATATGGCTAGAGGGTAATGAGAGAGAATGAAAGAGTTTTGGAAGATAAGATTGGAAGTTAGCCAGGGGTAAATCATGTATGAACTTGCAGAATCACAGTAAGGACTCTGGATTTTGTTCTAAAATAGCTAGAAAGCCACTGGAGGGTTTTGAACAAGCGTGTGAAAATATCTGACTTAACTTTTGAAAAGACAACTTTGGCTATAAAATGTTCAGGGGTAATAATTTTATCATACAGAATCCAATAACCAGAGTTCTGAAGAGGACTATCTACTGCCAAGCTGAGTTAATCATACCTATCACTAAATTTGCTCCCCATTATGAATTACCTATCATTGTGAAGGGTACCACCATTCATCAGTCTGTTCACATAACCAATCTAAGAACCATCTTCAATTCTTCCTTCTTCCTCATATCCAGACACCACACATTTATTCTACCAAAACTGCTTGACTCTCTCTTCTTTGCTTTCATTGCTGTTACAAAAGGCATTAAGCATGTTTAACCTGGACTACCACAGAAGCCTCCTTAAACTTGCTGCCTGTAGACTTGACCCTCTCTAATTAATTCTTCAAGTCTGAGGAAGATGGATGTGAACTTTCTAAACTGTAAATCTGATCGTGTATTTTCTTTGCTAAAAGTCTTTCAGCAACTCCCTACACCTTCTAAGATAGAATCTCAACTGCTTAATTTTGTACAAAGTACTTTATAATCTGGTTTGTCTTTCATTATGCTACACCTCTCACTATACTTCATGTGCTTAAAGCTCTTCTGGTGGGGAACAGAAAAAGTCCTGTTGGATTCATCTGAAGGACTTTTCCCAAATAAAAGGTGTCTTTCTGCAGATTCAGATGTTACCCCAGTAGGGCATGGCCTTTCATTGAAAATAACTGCTACAGTTGATGACTGTTACCATTAGAAGTGCATCCTACCTACCCTCAGGTATGTCAGATAAGAAATTGCCATACGAAAGCACATCCTTAGAGCAAGCCACTCTATCCCACAGTTCCTTACCCTGTATATACTGGGCTTACCCACATCACTATCCCTAGAAAGTAATTCCTTCTTAAACTCTAAATCATCCTTCAAGTCTTATACTAAGACTTTAATTATTTCTTCTGATAGTTAAGTGATTCTTCTCCACTGTGCTTCTAAGTAACTTGAACATACCACTATTATATATTGTAGTTATTTATACATGAGATCTGCTTTTTAGGTAGTGTGTCTCTTGAAAGCAGGATATTATCTGTTGAGTACCTACTACGTATAAGACACTACTTTTATAATATTCATACTCCAGAGCCCAACATAATAGTTATCAAACTGTTAACTATGTAATGACTAAATTAATATTCTACATAACTTCAATGTACAACTTTCCCTATTCTCATAAAGATATACTTTGATCCTATGAGAAGTTTAAAGATGAGAAATGAAACAGTTACCACCAAATCTCGACAAGAATAACTGGCAGGCCTACCTCAGAGACTATAGCAGCTGTTAATATGCTCTGGACCTCCACTTGACCCCTTCTCAAATTAATGGATCTCCTAATTAAAAATAAAAGGCTACTGGAACTTATCTATTTGTTTTAGCAGGCTTACTAGTAGCCCTGTTTATTTTGGACTTGTGGTTATTGTAAGTTATCTATTTCCCTTTTAATACATCCATAAACCTGTTAAATTTGGGAAGTGGGGGTGTTGGTTACAGACCACTTTGAGAATACAGTGAAACCTATGGCCCTCTTATTCATCCATTTATCAATATACACACTCACTTTTCCTATAACTTCAAAGGATTCATGAACCTCTCAATCTAATCCAGCAACCGTAGGTTAAAAAACCTTACTCCAGAGGTGTTTTAATTTTAAAACACTCAGCATAATATGGTGCATTCACAGTTCCAAGAACACAGTATTTGCCTTAAAAAAAGAAAAAAAGCCCAAAATAACATCTGATAAAAATGAAAAAAAAAAAAACCCCAAACTAAAGGTCAATATTAAAAACAATAGAAAAACCAACTCTACCATCCCATAACAAATGTTCAAAGTTATTGAAGTCCCATAATAAATGTTCAAAGTTAGTGAAGTAGTATACTATCAAGTATCGGATCATGTAAGTAATACACCAAGTAGGAATAAATACATTTCTCTAAAAATAATTTAGAAATTATTTTGAAATATGGCATACAATTGAACTAATTTTCATAAATAAGGTTAAAAAAATCTTATACATATACACATTTCTCTCTTTTCAGCATCTTCACAAATTTCATCTGAATGGGTACATAGGGTACTTGTCTCCAAGCAAAGATTCCTACTGTCCCCTCCACTCCCCCCAATTTCAAATTCTTCCTAAACTTAAAAAACAAAAAGAAATACCTAAAACTTTTATTCTGAAATTACTTAAGATCTATTAAAATATGGAAGAAACTGATTTGCAGAGGCAAAAATCTTTAAGATAAATGAGTTGAAAGTAGAATGGTGGATTTTATAATAAATCAACCTTTCTAAGACGTTTTGCAAATTATAAAACTATAGAACCTTAGATTGGAAAGGACCTTCATGTTAATCCGGTTCAGTTGTTCCTATCATTTTCTCTTCCACATTGTATCTCAGAAAAAGGACACATTCCTATTAGTAACAAGTGTTCCCCGTAACACTGGTTTTTAATTAGGAGTTACATGCCCATACCAGATTCCCTGAGAACCCAAAGATCTAGTCCAAACAATCATTAATGACAGAACGTCTTCTCTTTTCATTTGTCCTTTCTTAAAGATCTGTATGTAGTGATGGAAAACTCATTATAGCCAAAACGTTTTTAAATAAATTTTTTGTTTTAGAATAATTTTAGATTTACAGAAAGTTGTAGTTTTCTGTGGAGAGTAGAGAGTTCCTGTGTACCCTTTACTCACAATTTTACTTAAAAATTTTTTATTGATTGATTTTGGTAGAAATAATTTTAAAAATAATATTTTAGAAATCTTTTGTTTCCAATTTGTTGTATTGTCAATACACAGATTTGGAGGCTAAAATGATCTCAGAAATCCTAATACAGTGTTTAAACAGCAAAATCATGAAAAGCAGAAAAAAGGAAAAAATGTGGTACTAAATAGGCGATGAAAAGGATACTTGTTTACAGCATAAGAGCTTAAACAAGAAGAGTATCATCTTGTTCAACATAAGCTGTGAACGTTCACATCAGATAACTCAAATTTTTTACCCCTCTGTGCATTGCCCACAAATGACTGTGAAAGTACCACAAGTACTGATGTTGGGTTTCAAATAAATTTTATCAGGTAGGTTAATTCACACATGTGGAATCGGTGAATAACAAGGGTTGACTGTATACACACTTACATTTATTTACTGTACTTACCTTTGAAGATCCATTTGAATACATCTGTATCATATTCTCTGCACCTTGCTTTACTTTAAGTTCTATATCCAATTGTTTTTGTAAGGCCATCAGTCTATTATTGCTGGTGGAACAACGAGGGTCACTACTGGGAGTATCTGGAGTCCTTGGGCAATCTGTAAGTTAAATAGTATATTAAAAATTATTTACTAGGACCAATTGCTGCTTAAAATTGGAAGTTAATATTTTCAAAGAATTACAAGGTTTGAGATGAGCTTGAAGTCACTTAAATGGAATCTCCTTATGCTTACAGAAAATACAAGAATTCAAGTCAAGAAAATATTCAAGTAGAGTTGTAGAACTATCTGCCAGGAATACTGCAGAAGTGACTACATTGAGTCTGAAGCTGAGTTAGATCATTGTCCAAAGTTTTTCTAACACAATTTCTTTAAAATTAAATCAAATCAATTTGACTAGCGTATTTAAGAATTAAACTAAATTCCCTACTTATTACCTGATTGATTAGAGAACAAAGCATACTCAAAATTATACAAATTATACTAAAATAATTACCTATAAATAGGACTAAGGGTACTTCAAATATAATGCTAGCATTAATGAAAATAATCTAAGTGTATGCATAAAAGTCTTCACATTTTGCTTTCTACTATGATGGTAGGGGGTATAGTCCACTGCTTTTCATAAAGCATACCATGGTGCTTCTATTTTGAAACAAAAACAAAAACTTCAAAATAGAACACTATTCTCAGTAATTCATCAGTGTTGAAACACATCTAATAATTCTACCACATAACTAAATTTCTTCATATTGAAGTTATTTTGTGTTTTATCCACACCAGGTCTCTAGATTAAAAAAATAAATAAATAAATAAAGCTACAAGACTAGGGTAATAGACCTGGTTTAGTTATAAGTAGCTTGGTAATCACCAGAAAACTGCTTAAACTGCAAGTCATTTAACCTTTGTGCTTCAGGGTTCCCTTCTCTCTCTAATAAAAGATGGTGTGACTAACCAATTTTAATAAATATGTTTCATATTTGGTTTTATACTTCTTTAAAAAAAAGTCACTAGTTCAAAAACATTTGAACATAATTTGTTAATTAACTTACAAAAATACAGATGCTATGTTAGATACTGATATAAAATAATATTATTTTATCATTTACATACTACTTTACAAGGTCTAAGTCCTGATCTAAGGGCTTTATTGACTCATTAATCCTCATAACAACCCTGAAACAAGTATTACACCTATATTACTGAAAAGAAAACTAGAGCACAGGGAAGTTAAGAAACTTGCCCAAAGTCATACAGGTAGTAAGTCAGTTCTGTTCCAAAGTCTAGCTTAATAACTGCTGTGCTATGCTGCCTCTTTGCCATTTAAAAGCCTTGTAAACAGCTATACTAAACACTGTGTGTATGTGTGTATACTTACATATATAACAGTATAATTATACACACACACAAATGTGTATGTATGCTTATTAATCCTTAAAATAACATTTTGAGACAGATATTATCCACACTTTACATATCAGGAAGTTACAGTTATTAACTAGGATTCAAATTCAAGAAAGGTTTCTATTGCTACTGAATTCCCAAATTACAAATGAGCTGCTCCAAAAGTTGATTTTTATAAGTTGACATATGCTTAAAGAAAACTACTATAAAAGGTAGACAAGCTTTCAGATCAGGCACACAAAAGAACTACTTAACATATTGCTATGGTCGGAATGTTTGTGTACCCCCAAAATTCACACATTGAAGCTCTTACGTGAGGATACTTGGAGGTGAGGCCTTTGGGAGGTAATTAGGTCATAAGGGCAGTCTCCCTGTTATGTAAGGATATGGTGAGAAGACACTGTCTACACACCAGGAAGAGGGCCATCACCATAACTCTGACCATGTTGGCACCTTAATCTCAGAGTTCTCAGCCTCCAGAACTATGAGAAATAAATTTCTGTTGTTTAAGCCATCTGTCTATGGTATTTTGTTAAAGCAGCCTAAACTAAGACATAAATAAATACACACACACTCTCTCTCTCTCTCTCTCTTTCTCTCTCTACTGGCTGTGCCTAAGTCTGAATCTCAGTTTTGGCACTGAGATTTAGTACAAACCATGTGATATGGGATAAATTACTTAACAGCTCTGTGCCTCATTTTTCTCATCTGTTAAATAGTGAAAATAACATCTACCTCACAGGATTATTGTGACTAAATAATTTATGTATAAAGAGGTTAGAAAAGGCCATGGTGCATAGTAAATATCCAGTAAACAGTAACTAGTACTAGTCAGTGTACAAGTGTCAAGTATATCTCTGTTGAGTCCATAAATGAAGTGCACATTTATAGCAATGACTGAAAAGTGCATTCAGATCTGTGAACAGATAGGTTTTCTCCCCCACTTCCTGCTTTTTTTTTTTAACATAAATGATACAAGACTCTTGGAAGAAACTGAAATTATACAAAATTTGGTACATAAAGTTAATTTATAGCAAGCACATTTTTAAAAAGAACTGGAATGCATTCAGAGTAGAAGGACCTCAGCTGAGAAAAGTATGGAAATTTGTTGTCTGTAAAATACTTGATGGTGTTTAGCCTAGGGTAAGAGAAATGATTCTTGCCTAAACATTTAAACAACTGTCCATAAAAGAAGCTGTCTTCTTACTATCTCCTCACAGGGCAGAGAATTAGAACCAAAGGGTAAATGTAGTGAGTGCAAAAATTTCATCCCAGGACAAAGAGAAATTCCTTATAAAGTTAAATGGTTTACCTTAAAAAATGTAATAAAATCCCTTGTCTCTGGAAGCATTTATATAGAAGCTAGATTACAAACCATTAAAGATACTATATAAGAAATTCTTGCACATTAAAGAAGGTTGTCCAAGACACTGAAATACCCACTGATTCTATCGGTCTGTGAATTCGTAATATTATAATATCTAACACTGTTTTCGTGGAAAAGTATACTTTCAGTTTCAATAAGAATTTTAAGAACATAAGAAATAACACAACGGTTAAGAGTCTGGGCTCTTGAGGTCAGAATGTCTGGGTTAAAATCCTGTGACTGTTACTTATTCGTGTGATCTTGATCAGATACTTACTTAATATGTGTTATAGTTATCTAACCACAAATTTGGGGTTACTGTGAAGATAAATCCTGTACAGTGCTTAGGCTAAAGTGTAGGGCTCAATAAAATTACATGTCAGGGCTCAGTTAAGCAGCTATTTCTGCCATCTAATCTTCAAAGGAACTAACAATGGTTTGTAGCATAACCTTATTTTAGAAATAAGAAAGTAAACTCAGAGAGGTTAAGTAATTTGCAACGGTCACAAAAGTATATGCCAAGCCAGAAATTTAACTTTAGAAATGTCTTGTTTTATAAAGACCACTTTTTACTCATTTAGAGATTAGAGAAACACTTTGCTGTCTTCCTTAGATTTCACCTATTTTCCCTTTCAAACTATTTTTCTTCCTTCCATTTTTTTTTAATTTTTAAAAATTTTAATACAATTTTTAAAGGTTACTTTCCATTTACAGTTATTACAAAATACTGGCTATTACTGGTGTTGTACAATACATCCTTGAGTCTTACACCAACAGTTTGTACCTTCCACTCCCCCACACCTATATTGTCTCTCCCACCTTCCCTCTCCTCACTGGTAACCACTAGTTTATTCTCTGTATCAGTGAGTCTACTTCTTTTATGTTATATTCACTTATCATATTTTTTAGATTCCACATATAAGCAATATCATACAGTATTTATCTTTCTGTCTGACTTACTTCACTTAGCATAATGCCCTCCAAATCCATCCATGTTGCTGCAAGTGGCAAAATTCTGTTGGCCATTTTTATGACTAAGTAGTATTCCATCATATGTATATATATATCACAGCTTCTTTATCCATTTATCTGTGGATAGACACTTAGGTTGTAGCCATACTTTGGCTATTGTAAACAATGCTGCTATGAACATTGGGGTGCATTCATCTTTTTGGTGTTTTTGTTTTTTTCAGATATATACCCAGGAGTGGAATTACTGGTTCATATGTATTTCTATTTTTAGTTTTTTGAGAAACCTCCATACAGTTTGCACCAATTTACATTCCCACCAACAGTGTATAAGGCTTCCCTTTTCTCTACCTCCTCGCCAACATTTGTTTTTTGTAACTTTTTGATGATAGCCATTCTGACAGCTGTAAGGTGATACCTCTTTGTGATTTTGGTTTGCATTTCCCTGATGATTAGCAATGTTGAGCATCTTTTCATATGCCTGTTGGCCATCTGTATTTTCTCTTTGGTAAAATGTCTATTCAGTTCTTCTGCCCATTATTTATTTATTTATTTATTTTTAATGTTGAGTTGCATGAGCTGTTTACATATATTGGGTATGAATCCTTCATTGGGTCATATCATTTGCAAATATTTTCTCCCATTCAGTAGGTTGTCTTTTCGTTTTGTCAATGGTTTCCTTTGCTGTGCAAAAGCTTTTTAGTTAGGCTCCATTTGTTTAATTTTGCTTTTATTTCCTTTATTTTAGGAGAAGGATCCAAAAAATAACTGCTGTGATTTATGTCAGAGTGTTCTGCCTCTGTTTTCTTGTAGGAGTTTTAAGGTTTTTGGACTTACATTTAGGCCTTTAATCCATTTGGAGTTTATTTTTGTATATGGTGTTAGAGAACATCCTAATTTCATTCTTTTGCATGTAGCTGTCCAGTTTTCCCAGCACCACTTATTGAAGAGACTGTCTTTTCCCCATTGTATATTCTTGCCTCCTTTGTCATAGATTAATTGACCGTAAGTTCATGGGTTTATTTCTGGGCTTTCTATCCTGTTCCCTTGATCTATTGTCTGTTTTTGTGCCAGTACCATACTGTTTTGATTACTGTAGCTTTGTAGTATAGTCTGAAGTCAGGGAGCTTGATTCCTCCAGCTCTGTTGTTCTTTGTCAAGATTGTTTTGGCTATTCGGGGTCTTTTGTGTTTCCATAATAAATTCTAAAATTATTTGTTCTAGCTCTGTGAAAAATGCTATTGGTATTTTGATAGGGATTGTACTGAATCTGTAGATTGCCTTGGCTAACATGGTCATTTTAACAATATTGATTCTTCCAATCCAAGAACACCATGTATCTTTCTGTTTGCATCATCTTCAATTTCATTCAACAGTCTTTAGTTTTTGGAGTACAGTTCTTTTGCCTCCTTCGTTAGGTTTATTTGTAGATATTTAGTTCTTTTTGATGCAATAGTAAACAGATTGTTTCCTTAATTCTCTTTCTGATAGTTCACTGTGAATGTATAGAAATGCAACAGATCTCTCTGTATGTTAATTTTGTATCCTGCAACTTTACCAAATTCATGGATGAGCTCTAGTAGTTTTCTGGTGGCATCTTTAGGATTTTCTATGTATAGCACCATGTCAGCTGCAAAAAGTGAGTTTTGCTTCTTCCTTTCCAATTTGGATTCCTTTTTCTTTTTTTTCTCTGATTGCTATGGCTAGAACTTCCTAAAAATTATGTTGAATAAAAGTGGTAAGAATGGGCATTCCTGCCTTGTTCCTGATCTTGGAGGAAATGCTTTCAGCTTATCACTGTTGAGCATGATGTTAGCTGTGGGACTGTCATATATGGCCTTTATTATGTTTAAGTATGGTCCCTCTATCCTCATTTTCTGGAGAGTTTTTTTTTATCATAATAGATGTTGAATTTTATCAAAAGCTTTTTCTGCATCTATTGAGATGATCATATGGGGTTTTTTTCGTTTTTTTTTTTTTTGCGGTACGCAGGCCTCTCACCGCTGCGGATCACAGGCTCCGGACGTGCAGGCCCAGCGGCCACGGCCCACGGGCCCAGCTGCTCCGTGGCACGCGGGACCCTCCCAGACCGGGTCACGAACCCGGGCCCCCCACATCGGCAGGCGGACCCCCAACCACTGAGCCACCAGTGAAGCCCCTGATCATATGGTTTTTATTCTTCAATTTGTTAATACTGTGTATCACACTGATTGATCTGTGGATATTGAAAAATCCTTGCATACCTAGGATAAATCCCACTTGATCATGGTGTATGATTCTTTTAATGTACTGTTAGATTTGGTTTGCTAGTATTTTGTTGAGAATTTTGGCATCTATGTTCATCAGTGATATTGGCCTGTAATTTTCTTTTTTCGTGATATCTTTGTCTTTGGAGGACATCCTAGGAAATTATAATTCTACAAAAATAACTCAAGAGATAACAATTACCTATAAAAATCAAGGTGCTACAAGGCACCTCAAATAAGTTATAGAGTCAGAAGATATTTGCAATCTTTAAGTACCTAAAATGGTGGGTTGACTAACTTAATACTCCATGTGCAATCTCCTTCTCTCTTGCTTAAATTAAGAGCAGGTTAAGGGGACAAAGAAAACAAAAAAACAAGATTTCTCAGACTTACTTGCATTTGGGGGATAGGGAGAAGGCAGTGAATGCATGGTGCATGTGACACAATCCCGGGACAGATATAAGTAGACATTTGTACCTTTGTGCTTCTGAGAATGTTTTTGCTTTTCTGAACAAAAGAGACTTATTAGGCTCTCATCATCCTGATGAAGTAAAGCTTGGATTTTAATAAGAGCCCAAGAAAAGGCCCAAGGACTCTTAGAAAGTAGGCAGTCAGATCAGGAAAAACATGATTAAAGACAGGAACCTAAAAAGTTGTCATCCATAACAGGTGAATTATTTGTTGACTTGCTTTTGGCTTGGGGTGACTGGTGGGGAGGGGAAATGGATATTCTTTAAAAAAAAAATTCTTACTGCTCTCATACAGGTTTGAGGCAGGAAATCATACTATCTATGTGCCCCCCCAAAAATTAATCATAAATTTTATTTTAATTGACCTCAGGTTGATAATGCTTTCAGGCATCTTACAGAAACAAATGCAAGTCCTCTTTGAAAGAAAGCACTTTAAATCCAGACCTAAAATAATTCCCACAGATAAAGTTCCAATGAAAATGGTCCCATAACTAGAAATCACAAAGTTCCGGCAGAAAAAAAATTCATCGTGAGTTAGAAAAAACCTACAGGAGTAGCACAGTAAAGATTTCATTTGTTGTCATTACCTCACACAAAATGTGAAAAAGTACATTTTATAGGTAAAATTAAATAGAAAGGCATCAAAAGAATGACTAAAACAAGAGACTATCAAAAATTACCAAGATTAACAAAACAGAACTTGTAGTAGTAAGTATATATATATATATATAAAATACATACACAAAACAGAAATTAGAAATACAATATACTTGGTCAAGAGCAAACTGGACACATGGAAAGAATTAGAGAAATGGAGATAGACTTGAAGAAATTATCATGCATCTAACTGGAGTTCCAAAATGAAAGAGAAGAGGGAATACAAGACATGCAACATTCAACAAGATAGGCGCTAAGCACTTCCCACAATCAATGAAATACACAAATCTCAGATCCAGGAAGCCCAACATATCCCAAGCAGATCAAATGAAAAGAAATCTATACCATTCAGCAGAACACTGCAGAAAAAGTTTCTTAAAAACAGCTAGGGAGAAAAGGCAGAATATCTGCATAGTTTAACCATTAGATCAGTAACTGCCCCCTCAAAAACAACAGGGGAATCCAGAAGACATAAAATAATAGTTTCCAGGTACTGAGAGAAAATAAATGTCAACCTAGAATGATATACCCGGGGAAATATCTTTCTAAAGTCTACACCTTTAGGAAGAAAAAGAAACAAGATGAAGGAAGGCCTGAGAAGCATGAAGAAATGTTGAACAAAGAAAATGATAAACACGTGGGTAATTATAAACCAACAATGACTATATAAAACAATAATAATTAATGTAACTTGTGGAACTGAAGATAAAATGATAGAACTAGAATATGAACAATGACAGCACTTAGGTCAACTGGAGTTAGGTAGATTGAAATTAAAGTATTCTAAGTTTGTTATATGGTATGTAAAGAAGGTATACCATTCAGTCTAGTTGACAAACAGAAACCACACTAGATATTTTGAACAAAGGGAATTTAACGCAGGGAACTGGTTACATCATACATATTCAGGTATTGTGCAAAGGACTTGAGAAAAAAATTCCTTTTCTCAAAGGGCTTAGAGTCAGGTACAACCTCTATGTACCTATATAAATGGGTATGTGTGTCTATTCATGCAACAGTGTATGTGTGTATATATGAACATTTTCAAATATACTGAGAAGATGATAGAATGGTATAGTGAGCACCCATAAACCCACCACCTAGATTTGCCAATCTACACACACACACACACACACACACACACACACACATACACACACACGTGTAGAAAGATAAAAAAAGAGCAAACATAAATGGTACGAAGAAAGATGGGAAAATTAGATTTGGGAGGAACAATTTCAATCAGAAATTGAAGTTATTAGCAGAGGCCAGATTATATGAAGGGCATCTCTGTAATGCTATTAATTTGTACTGTATTCTGTAGGGAATGGAGAGCCACTGAAAGGTTTAAAGCAAGAAAGTAACAGGATCAATTCTGAATACTAAGTAAAAAATATTGGTAGTAGTGTTTAGGTTGGATTAGAGAAATACTTAACTTGCAGGCTTTAGCAGTAAGGATGGAGAAGAGATACAGATTTGAGACCTATGTCAGAGGTAGAATCTATAGGGCTTGGTGACTTGACTTACACTGGACAGTGAAAGTAAAGAAAGACAGACATCTACAGTAAAAGTCAGATTTTAGTTACAGATTATAGGGGTCATGCCATTAACAGGACAGAAAACAAAAGGGAAAGATTTAGAGGCAGTGTCCCAGGAAGGAAGAGTTCAACTTTAAACATGGTAAGAGGCAAAGCCAACAGGATAATAATACCTATATTCAGGCAATATCCATAAGGTTATAAGGCTGTAAATTATGAGATGAAGCCCAGAAAATCCATTTTGGTTTGAAATACCACTTTGAAAGTCAGCAGAAAATACAACGTGGTTAAAATCTCCTCAGGGATGAGATTTTCCAAGGCTAGAATGATGAGTAAAAACTGAATTTGTTAGTAGTTTTCCCAACAATGTGTAAGCAACAGATATGCTGTTTCTGGTATTTTGTATTTTCTCTAAATCCACAACTGAGCAATTGGCTTCCAAAATGAGTTAAGAGTTCTAGAAAACAGGAGCAGTCCCGATCCTTAGAAGGCTCCTAAATAAGGTTTAGCCTTAAACTGGTTACTTCATTCTCGTGGAGGTTAGTACCGTAATTGACCTTGAATCTTTACTTCCTAGCCCCAGGAAAGCTTCCTCAGATTTTACCTACATCCAGAGGTTTCATGTTCAGAATTAGAAAAGCTTAAACGCCTCATACTTGACCTTTCCTCAAGCTATTAAAACCCTTGTTCACAAAACACCATAGAGAGAGCATATACAGTCTCTATTCTCTGTTTTATGAACGAGAAAAACAAGGCCTGGAGGGGTTGCAAGTGATATACAAACACATAACTACGTAACGATCCAGCTGGGATAAGACCTTGGATTATAGAAACTTTGTTCTTTAGTTTATACCCAGCTGATTCCCAATGCTCAATATTCATAAAGTGGTACCTGTACAGCCAGAATGTCTGTTTATGGAACAAGGCTATTTATTTCATTCACAAAAAAATAAGAGGAAATATAACTGAAGTAAATCTAGCCAAATCTAAATTAATAAAGGTAGTAGTATGAGTATGCTGACGCACTATCTTACTATTTAACTATCTCCACAAACGTCCATCTCTAAGTCTCGTAGTTACTGTTCACTGGTCAACATTTTGGTTTTCACTTAGTACTTACAAACAGATATTTTTTAAAAAAGCTGCTCCAGATTCTTGACATGTGTTACAATTATATTAACTGTTTATATTTCCCCCCAAATCCATCTTTCTTGTTTAAACAGATATGCTTACCTTATATAGTCATCTGGAAACTGCTCAGATTATAATAAATGCTCACTAATTATTAATGGATTCTTAAATCAGTTATTTTGTGTACTCAGGATGACCTATGTCAGATGTCACCAACTAAACTAATTTTGCTGAAATATTTTATAACTAACACAACCTTTGGTTAAGCTTTCTTAGTATTTTACAAAAATAGCACGGATAAGATTATGGGTTGTAGTGTTTTTATTTAAGGTAAAATAAGCAACCTAGGCATTAAAATTTCAGAACTGCCTATATATGTTACATTATATTTTTAAAAAAATTTATTTTATTGAAGTATAGTTGATTTACAGTGTTGTGCCTAAAACTGGCTTTTTATATAATGAAGATTTTTTTCTTTTCTTTTTTATTGGAGTATAACTGCTTTATAATGTTGTGTTAGTTTCTGCTGTACAATGAAGTGAATCAGCTATATGTATATCTATATTCCCTCCCTCTTGGACCTCCCTGCCACTGCTCCCCCTCCCCCAGGCCACCCATCTAGGTTATCACACAGCACCAAGCTGAGTGCCCTGTGCTATACAGGTTTCCACTACCTATTTTACACATGGTAGTGTATATATGTCAATCATAATCTCCCAATTTGTCCCACACTCCCCTTCCCCCACCCCCCGTGTCCACATGTCTGTTCTCTACATCTACATCTCTATTCCCGCCCTGCAAATACGTTCATCTGTACCATTTTGCTAGATTCCACAAATATGCATTAATATACGATATTTGTTTTTCTCTTTCTGGCTTACTTCACTCTGTATGACAGACTCTAGGTCCATCCACATCTCTACAAATGACCCAGTTTCGTTCCTTTTCATGGCTGAGTAATATTCCATTGTATATATGTACCACATCTTCTTTATCCATTCATCTGTCAATGGACATTTAGGTTGCTTCCATGTCATGGCTATTGTAAATAGTGCTGCAATGAACATTGGGGTACATGTGTCCTTTTGAATTATGGTTTTCTTGGGGTATATGCCCAGTAGTGGGATTGCTGGGTCATATGGTAGTTCTATTTTTAGTTTTTTAAGGAAGCTCCATACTGTTCTCCATAGTGGCTGTATCAATTACATTCCCACCAGCAGTGCAAGAGGGTTCCCTTTCCTCCACACCCTCTCCAGCATTTATTGTTTGTAGCTTTTTTGATGATGGCCATTCTGACCGGTGTGAGGTGATACCTTGCTGTAGTTTTGATTTGCATCGCTCTAATAATTAGTGATGTTGAGCATCTTTTCATGTGCCTCTTGGCCATCTGTATGTCTTCCTTGGTGAAATATCTCTTTAGGTCTTTTGCCCATTTTTTAATTGGGTTGTTTGTTTTTTTGATATTGAGCTCCATGAACTGTTTGTATATTTGGGAGATTAATCCTTTGTCAGTTGCTTCGTTTGCAAATATTTTCTCCCATTCTGAGGGTTGTCTTTTTGTTTTGTTTATGGTTTCCTTTGCTATGCAAAAGCTTTCAAGTTTAATTAGGTCCTATTTGTTTATTTTTGTTTTTAGTTTCATTACTCTAGGAGGTGGGTCAAAAAAGATCTTGCTGTGGTTTATGTCAAAGAGTGTTTTACTCTAAGAGTTTTACAGTGTCTGGTCTTACATTTAGGTCTTTAATCCATTTTGAGTTTATTTTTGTGTATGGTGTTAGGGAGTGTTCTAATTTCATTCTTTACATGTAGCTGTACAATTTTCCCAGCACCACTTATTGAAGAGGCTGTCTTTTCTCCATTGTATGTTCTTGCCTCCTTTGTCATAAATTAGGTGACCATATGTGTGTGGGTTAATCTACAGATTCAATGCAATCCCTACCAAACTACCAACGGCATTCTTCACAGAATCAGAAAAAATTTTGACAATTTGTATGGAAACACAAAAGACCCCGAATAGCCAAAGCAATCTTGAGAAAGAAAAACGGAGTTGGAGGAATCAGGCTCCCCAACTTCAAACTATAATACAAAGCTACAGTAATCAAGACAGTATGGTACTGGTACAAAAACAGAAATACAGATCAATGCTACATTACATCCTAATGTTTAAAAACTGCATATTGCATATCTCTGGTAGGAAAGACTTCTTCATTCTGTACATAACTCTGTACCTAGGGCATGCGCAGTTCTTTCATAAATTCTCCTTAAGATGGTGCTATTTTATTTTTCTTCTTTCCTCCTCCTAATTACAATAATATATATCATCAACCACTATACACCTGTTAGACTGGTTAAAAAGTACATTAAGTAAAAAGTACCAAGTGCTGGAGGAGATGTGGAACAACTGGAACTCTCATATATTGCTGGTGAGAATGAAAAATAATATAGCCACTCTGGAAAACATTTTGGCAGTTTCTTATAATATTAAACATATTCTAACATATGACTTAGGAATCACACTCCTAAGTGTTTACCATGGTGAACTGAAAACATGTTCACACAACAACCTGTTAATGGGCAGTTACAGCAGCTTTACTGATAACTGCCAAAAACTGGAAAACAACCCTAATGTTCTTGGTGAAGGAATGGATAAGTAAATTGTGGTATATCTATAGAGTGGACTACCACTCAGCAATAAAAAAGAATAAACTATTGATAAATGCAACAACCTGGATGAATCTCAACAAGCAATATGTTGAGTGAAAGAAGTCAGTCTCAAAAGGTTATAAACTTTATGATTCCATTTATATGTTATTCTTGAAAAGCAAACTATAAGTGACAGAGAACAGACCAGTGGTTGACAGGGGATATGGAATAGGAAGAGGGTGTGACCACAAAGGGATAGTACTGTTCCTTTTCCTGATTGTGGTGGTGTTTAGATGAACCTATATGTATATTAAAATTCATGGAATGATGTACCCAAAAAGAATCAATTTTACTGTGTATTAACTTAAAAAAAATATATACCAAAGAATTCAAGTATTAGGTGTCTATGAATCATTTAATTTCATGATTTTAAAGATGAGAAAACAAACCCAGGGGCATTAAAAGTGCCTTGTTAATTAACGATCACAGTTACCTACTTAACAGCAATCCTTTACTTAAGAGTACACAACTTGTGCTTCCCTGGTGGCGCAGTGGTTGAGAGTCCGCCTGCCAATGCAGGGGACACGGGTCTGTGCCCCGGTCTGGGAAGATCCCACATGCCGTGGAGCAGCTGGGCCCGTGAGCCATGGCCGCTGAGCCTGCGCGTCCGGAGCCTGTGCTCCGCAACGGCAGAGGCCACAACAGTGAGAGGCCCGCGTACCGCAAAAAAAAAAAAGAGTACACAACTTAATACAAAATGTGCTTACCTCAAAATGAGAAATTCAATCAGAAATAAGGAATATGTAGAAACTGTATAATAAACCAGGCCACACAGGTTTTAATAAATATAAAATTCAACTATAATTTCTATGCTACATTTAGGTGGATAGGCCAATAATAAAAAGAAATTTAAATTCTCACTTCTTCTCTTTCAAGAAAGACTTCATAAACTACATTTTAGTCATTAAGAAGACTCCCCCAATATAGATATATCTCTGGGATTTAGAAGAATTTCCAAGGTTAACTCCAAAAAATTCCAGGGAATTCCCTGGCAGTCCATTAGTTATGACTCTACGCTTCTACTGCAGGAGGTACGGGTTCGATCCCTGGTCAGGAAACTAAGATCCCACGTGCTGTGTGGTGCAGCCAAAACAAACAAAAACAAAACAAAAAAACCACACACAAAATTCCAATACTAAATCAATATTTTCTTTCTGAACACTATATATTAAAGAAAATATTCATTACCTCAAAAGGTAAAAATCAATCTAAGCTTGGTGGGGTCTGAGAAAATGGAAATGGGAAGAGGTACAAGAGAAGGAAGTAAGATAAAAACAGAGGGAATTACACTCCACAAATTATTAGTTATACCTAATAAAATATGAGAAATATTCTTGTCCTCTTCTTTAGGGATGATATATTGAGTCCAAAGATTCAGAAAATTAGTTCTTTCTTAAATATTTCCTTTCAGAGTCTCAGGTATCAACTAAGGCTTAGATTACTAATCCACTTTACAGAGCTCCAATAACTTTTTTCACAAGGTGCATTCAGCCTCATTTTATAATATGTTTATAATTTCCATGTGGGAATAATAATAATACTCTATGAGACTATTCTTGAAGTATATGGAAGGTGAACAGGAAGCTTAGAGTATCATGGGCATGAAGAGAACATCAAACAGTCCCAAATGATCTGATCTTGACATTATAATAAGCAACATTTCAGAGAGTTTTATAGCTAAAAGTCTTAAAGTTCATTTGATAAAAGTCCTTATTTTACAAATTAGAACCTAATGGTTAACAGAGTTAATTATTGCAGAAGTGAGTTAAGAACAGGCCTCCTAACTGCTTACATGGTAATCATATATACAATGCAAATTTAAATTCTGTCCCTCTTTCCTTGAATCATTCATTCTGCTTACATACCCACAAGACAACAGGAATTAGCCAAATACTTCTGCACATACTTATTAATCTACATACTTTAGAGAACTGAAAGCAAAATGCTAGGCCCTTGACCCTTTATGTCAGATCTAATCAAATTAAATGATTTTGCCTACTTTAGTACACAATGTAAAACATAAAATTTTATGGCAATGTGACCTAAAATTAACATTGAACTACCTTTAACCCTCTGTGTTGTTGTTCATTTTAATGCAGTCAAATAAGTAGTATGAGAAAACAAACAAACAAACCAAAAAACAACTTATTACCAAGATGTGTGAATATGCCATTTGCAAAGAGAACTGTTTTTTTAATATATTCAAACTGTAACCAACTTGTCAAGTTCATTCCAAACAAACTGAAGTGTTAAGAAGTCACAGTAGAGAGTTATATTTCATATAACATTCGCCCTGCAGTTATCTGATAAGTCAATAACAGCAAAGAAAGTTTCTGGAATTATTTCTCCTGAAACTTTTATTTAAGGCTTTATTCCCTAAGTATTAAATATTTAAAGTACCATGATAAATTACGCTTTGGTATTAATTACAAAAACTAATACAAGGTTTTTATTTGTTGGGATTTTTTTTTTGAGATATAATACTCTCAACTAAATACCTACTATACTCCAGGCTTTATGATAAACCTTGAAAATAAATGAATGAAAACATGGTCCTGTCCTCAAGGATCATACAGTTTAGTAAGTGATATAAAAATGTACAGAAATAAACTGTAATACAACAATGAGTGGACAAAGTAGAATAGAAAGATAATCAGAGAAAGTCAAGGAAGGTTTCATAGAGATATCCAAATTGGCTTTTGAGGTAGAAAAGGAATTTGATAGTAGGCTAAAAGGTCATTTCTTTATAGGAAACTCTAGGAAAGACAAATCTAATCTAAAGTGATAGAAGGCGGACCAGTGGTTACCTAAAGCCAGGGATGGGGACTGGAGATTGATTGCAAGTATGTATACAAGAGAACTGAAGTGATGGTCAGGATCCCTAGTTGTAGTGATGGTTACCTGGGTATATACATTTGTTAAAACTCATCAAATCATATACTTAAAATATGTGCATTTTATCATATGTAATTTACATACTTCAGTAAAGTTAATTTTTTACAAGGGACTGGGGAAACCAAATGGGCTACTCTTTGGGTGGCAAAAACACTTCTATATTCCAATTACAAGGTAGTTATTGGTATTCCGTGATTATCAAAAATGTTTTCTCTAAACTGAGTTTAAAGCTCCAGCACAGTTTCTTATTTTAGACCTCTCCTAAACAAGTAATGGGCAAAGAATGTAGAGCTCGGTAGAGTTCCAACAGAATAGGCTATATCTAAGTTTATATGATATTGCTGAAGAAAAAACATTTCATAATACAAATTTCCATTTATAATGTAATTACTGAATTTGTGGGTAAGAAAATACTAGATTGAAGAGTTCTTTAGCTAGTTTTGTAATTCTGGGCAAATTAATTCACATCTATTTCAGCTATAAAATAAGAAGGCTGGTTTCTTTATGATTTCTTTCACTTCTAAGATTTAATTATTCTTACAAGATTGAAATCTCTACATAGACAGTCTCCAATTGAAACCCCTAAGGTAAGTCCCAGATGTTGAAAGTAATGCATTAAAACAAGCTCTATAAGTACACTGAATATCAGAAGCATTGTACACAACTTTTAAGATTAGAAACTTGTGGTTCCTGGTCAGATTTATGTACTTCCTTAAGCAAATTTAATTTTACTTATATCTGTTTTTTCTTGGCTAATCATACAGGTTCTTCTAAAATTTCTGTGGTGCTAGATACATCATTCTACGTATACCACTCCTTATCTTTGCAAATGAAGAAATTAAGGATTTAGACATTAAATAACTAGCTCAAAATATCCTCTCTGCAAAGACAAAACTATTAGATCAAATGTGTCTTATACAATTTGTTAAGTAAAAAGGTTTAGAAAGAATGTATATATGAATGGATGGACATTGATACAAATATAGAATTTTTTTTCTGGAAGGACATAACAACAAAAAACTTAGTAATGCTACCTTTAGGGAGTGGGCCTAGAGTGGATAGAGGTCATTTTTCTATTTTTACTTTCTGTACCATTGAAAAATTTCCAACATGAACATCTGTTAATTCTACTGTTTAAAAATTATGCTCTTAGGTTAGACTTATAGGTTGTATTTTCCTTTCATTTTCTATACTGGAGAAAAAAAAAAAAAGTAATGTTTGGCTTTTTAAATTTTCTTCTTTTTTAAACAAAATGCCTGGTAGTGTAGTTGTTAATTCAGTTGCTTAGAGCTCAAAGAACAAAGGTCATAGGTTTGATTAACTATATTTGCAAAAAATAAAAATATCCCTTGGTCACAGAATGCATTTTTAACTTTAAAAAGTCATCTGGCAAACTCGTGCTGCTGATCTCAAGGATGAATCAGGTAAGAGCATATGGTTGACTCAATACAAAACATAAATACTGGAAAATAACTTTAAGTAATGTCTTAGTGACAGGTAAGAGAGTAGACAGAGAATTACTCATCTCTAAGTAAACGTTTTAATTTTCATATTCATCAACTCACTGCACCTTCTGAATAGAATATAAATAAGACCTTAACTGTAGGAGAAAATACAGTCCCTGTACTTTCAAAAAAGTTAAAGACTATACATGTCACAAATCTTATTATTTTTAAAATAATACATTTCTTATTAGTATACTATATAAACATCAAATAAAATACCTGTAACATCTTCTGGATCTGATACAACAATATGTGCATTTAGTTCCTGTAGCTTGTGATGCAATTCGTCTAATTTTTTATTTGATTTTTTCAAAATGTTGTCCACATAAGCCAAACTTTTTTTATCTGTTGTGACTTTCCTCAGATTTTCAGCTCCTTCTTTGATTTTCAGTTCTTTTCTTATTTCTCTCTTAATTCGATCCTTGATATCATCCAATTTCTGTTGCACCATTGTATCTGAAAAGTCTAATTTTTGAACAGCACTCACATTCTCAGAAAAGGGAAGACTTCGGGAATCTCCCTACAGAAAAAAAATAAACACACAAATGTGGGAGTTTAGGAAAGTTAGCTGCTCAGTAAAATAGGCCATATAAGAATACAACTGTACTTAAAGCAATTCTTCAAAAACTCTGCCCACTCACTAAATAGCATTACCTGACAATTTTATATTAAAATAAACACATCTATACACAAAGACAACTTTGGACTGTATAAACAGACAATGAATTTTTGATATTCCGTGAACCCAAGTTAGATTCCAAAACCTACACTGTGAATCTTGAGCAAGTTATTCAACCTTTCAAATGCTCAATCTAATCGTGTAAAATCTAAATAATAATATTAGGCACTTTTCAGAGATAATGTGGTAATTCAAAATATTGTATGTGAAGCTCCAAATATAATTCTTGGCCCACTATAGTCACTTAATAAGTGAAGATGATTATTAAATTCCATAGGTGAGATAAAATTCTATTTTATCTTCTATAAGAAACCTCTTAAAAATAAACTAATATTGGCAAAAATAAAATAAAATTATATCCTTATAACCACTTTTTAGTTAAGCAATTAAATGCATTAGGGCTTGGGAAGACTAATTTCAGAATTCTATTCATATATTTCATGACTATCTATCCCAATTGATAATTTGGTTGACTGACTACATAAACATCACTACTAAAAAATGTCTAAATTATGTCCTACTGACAGAAGCTAAGAGAGTACACAGTATCAGTTATTCAACTTAAAATGAAAATCAAATCAGGTAAGTACATCTAATCTACATTTAAAACAGGCAAAGTTATGTTCTGGCTATTTGTATATCATTCACTATTTTAAACTCCATTACTACAATACTATTGGTTTTACATTTTTAATTTCTGAAACACAAGAAACTAAAGTTAACTTTTGCTTTTGGGAAGAGGAATCGAGCTTGTGAAGGACACAGAAAAGAGATTTATATTTCACTGTGCACCCTTTATGTATCTTTTGAACCACAGACCTAAGTAATTATAAGATTTTCTTTGACTTCTTTGGGAATTCATCACACCCATAAAATAAGTTCTATTTAAATACTTGGTGCAAATACTCTTTACGTCTAATTCTTCACCTCTGAAAAACATGTATTTTGCAAAACAGTGAGACAATGGATGGGAAGATACAGGATTTAGTCTTGGCATTGGTACCAATTTACCTGGTGCCAACAGGCATACTATGCAAAAAATGAAGTAGTTGATGTATAAATTTGTTCTTAACCTTTTTAGGGCCAACAACCCCTTTGAAATTGACAAAAAAAGAGTAGAACAAAGAAAATTCATGTTTGTATGTACTATTGTATGTACTATTTCCAGGTACCACAGATCTTAGATTCAAAATTCCTGAAACTGGTGATCTACATCTATTGGCCTTAAATTTCTGATTCTTATCTATACGAACATAGAATGATCTCCTATCTGGGCCAAAATAATGTCGAGGCTTTTCACTATTTATAATGGACTATAAGTCATATCAATCCATTTATTCGGTTTCCAAAGTTTATAAATCCACCTTTGTCTGGTTATCAAAAACATATGACTATTGTCAAAAGATAAAATCCCAAATTTCTATTGTCTACCTTCAGGTAAAGGGAACGGAGGCAAACAATTCTTAAATGAGAAAGCTTAAGCTAAATGCATTCCTCTAGATAGTTTTATTTCTATCTTTATAAACTTAGAAAACACTACATGAATTGCTTTCACAAATCTGTACTTTAATATTAGGTACTAAGCCAGAACGTTAAGTGTCTCAGTAATTTTTTCTTTATGATGCATAGGCTAAAAGAAATACCTAACAATTCCATTTATTAAGTAGTAAGGTCCAAATAACTTAATCAATACTTATAACAACTTAGTAGCTGTTTGAAATAATACAAATTGAAAGAAAATTACATTTGTATTTCATTCTTTAATAGCCACAGTTACTTATTAATGGGATATATGTCTGCTATTGGGTACTTCACAGTTTCTCAAAACTTGAAATCAGTTGCACATTCCCACCTTCATCCTATACGGCCAGTACAAAGGGGTTGTAGAATATCCTTAATATTGAAACTTTACTGACTCTAGTTAGTCCACATGGTATCCAACAAATGGTGTCACTGTGTTTCCCTGAAATTTTTAAAATATACTGCAGCACCCTGAGAGCTTGCTGAGGCACTCCAGAGAGCCTTGTTGCAGAGTTTGAAAATCATGGTACTAATATTTAAAGGCTGTTAAAAACAAAACAAACAAAAACAAGCACCAAAAAACACTGTTACCCTTGGCTACTTCAACTTCCACTTTCCATCTTGCTCCCTAAATGCCACTCATATCAAATTACAGAAATTTACTGCCAGAGACAATCTCTTTTGGCTCAGCTACTACGCATGCTGCACCTTTCGGATGCATCATGGGATGCATCATTTTCCCTTCTTTCTTCAACTATCTCTTCCTAGTCTTTCTTTTCTTAGTTAACTTTTGTTTCAAAGTTTACCATAATTTTTTCCCCAGGAAAGAATTTCCTGCCTATGCCCTCTCTTAGAATTTAGATTAAATGCCTCTCTCCTGTGTGTTCTGATAATGTGGATTTTATTTAAACAAGTATTCCTTTCCTTATCTGACAACTCCAAAGACTGTGAGCAATTTGAGGGCAGAGCGGTTCTGTTTTATTTTCTTAATGATTTGATTACATTATTTAATATTCTTATTTCAGAATTCAGGAAAGTCTATCACTGCTAAGGAAGTCATGATTTCCTCTTTCTGGTAAAGAGAACTCATACTCCAGGAAGCTCTAAGGCAAAACTGATATTCAATCATGGCAACTATACTGGCTAAAATTAGATATTAGATCTAAATCGTATATGGTTAGCATGTTTGCTTCCTCTTCCTAAAAGGCCTGAATTTCTAGTAACCATATTTTTACTCCCATCTTTTGTTGTGACATGGCTCAAATACCTTTTGAAAAGGAGCAGGAGATACATACACCATAATCAATAACTTAAGATAAACTATGCCCCCTGACAGCAGATAGGAAAGGTTACAGTACTTTCTATTACTCTTTTCCTAAAAATTTTAGTTGCAATAAACTGTGAAAGTTATTGGAAAATATAATTTTCTTGCATTTGGAACAACTGAAATGAGATATTCCATCTATTAAATTATGTCTCTACCCTTAAAAAAAAGAGCAATTATATCATAAATGGAATCAGTACTAGGCAATGTAATAATATTCTTGACACAGTAAAATAAATCAGCCTCAGGAAAAAAAAAAATAGCTATTTAAGCAGTGAAAATCTTCAGCGATAATCTCTGTCTCAGTAGGTTCTCTTAGAGGCAGTAGTAACATTATAGTAATTTATGTTTATAAGCTTTACCCTTTCATCCACCATTCAACTCTTTGTACTCTATAGTTCACACCTCCCCCAAAAGTAAACAGTAGATACCTTTTCTCATGTTTTCAAAACCAAGCAAAGTAAGATCCAACCTCTAATCACAAACTCCCTTTTAAATTCATTAATATGCTCAGAAAGAAATAAAAAAAGAAAGGAAAAAAACACAAAAGTAATCCTAAACATAAAACTAAACTCCTAGTAGTATTCATGATTCTCTACCAATCATATATACATAAAAGAAACCCCATTAATTCTCAAACCTTTTGTCACTGAAATCAACAAGCTTAGTTAGCCACTCCATTCTAGTCAAATTACTCTAACACTTTGCTGTTATATTCTCTTACCCATCCATGTCTTTCTTTCTTATACCCTATTCCTTTCACTATCAATCGAAATCCACCATCATGTTTAAAAATATTTCAACACTTTCATGATTAATCCTACCTATTTTTAATGTATTTTATATCATCTATATCCTTAATGCAGCCTTTCAAATCAGATGGGCCAAATCCAAAAACAAGGAAACCATTAGTGAAATTAATACACTCAGGATTTATAGTAGTACCATCGAAATGATTTTTAGGTTAAGTAGATTTCGAGCAGCTAAATAAATAAAAGAAGGAATAGAGACTTCAATGAGTAAGAAACAAAGAGTAAAAATTAGATGGAGTTCAAAGGAACCAAAATAAATTAAAAACTCAGTGGACAGGTTAAAATAGCAGATTAGACCAAGCTAATGAATTAGTATCCTGGCAGATAGATAACTTGAGGGAATTACTCTGAATTCATCATACAGCAATATGAGAAATTTAAAGGCATGTAAGACAGAATGAGAGGATCCAAGATCCTCGCAGTAAGAGTTCCAGAATAACAGAATAAAGACAATGGGGGAGAAGCGCTATATGAAGAGATAAATGGATGAGAATATTCCAGAGTTGAAGCATGATATATCCTTAGACTGGAAGGTCATACCAAGTTGCAAATAAGATAAATGAAAATAACGCAGCAACTACAAAGTAAATAGAGAGAAAAAGCGTTTTTATCTACAAATGAATGATAATTAGATCAACAGAAAACTATTCTTAATAACAACAGAGGCTCCAAACTAGCAAACTTCTACAGGATTTTCAGCCTTTATCTTCATATATTGCTAAGGCTTTCTCCAAAATTAAAAAAAAATTAAAACCCAGCTGCTTCAAATGTTAACATTCTTGGGGAAATGACAGATGAACTAACCCAGTGCCCATGTTACACTTACATCATTCTCCTGCTTACTCTCCTGTGTATGTTCACTTCTATTGAAGAAAAAAAACTTGTGCTATGGAAGAAGAGACTGTACCATTTTTACCTCTTAAATTGACAAAGAGTTTTCTAATCATAATGTTGGCAAGAATCCAGATGTAAGCTGTAAAACTTTATAAGTTGGAACTATATAACAAGAATCTTTAAAATAGTGATTCCCTTTGGCCCAGTAATTCTAATTCTAGAAATGTAAACTAATAAGATAATTAGGAATTATTAACTATATAGAATGGTAAATACAATAATTTTTAAAATAATATATGCTGGGCACAGACAGACTCCCTTACAAAACTTACAAGTAGCAGGGCTTTAAACCAACTTATAGAAAAGAGAAAGTTCAGGATATAAGTGTCATAACAAAAGAATTTCAAACAGTCTAGGGAATAAGGAAAGGTTTCTTTTATTTATACTCTTTATTATTCCTCAGCAGTATGTCCAGCTCAATGTACTGCTACTATGTACACAGTTTTATTTCAAATTATGTTTAAAATAAGAATGGACAAAAAGAGACTGGGAGGAAAGAGATTAAAATATTAACAATAATTATCTCTGGGTAAAAAAATCTAAGAAGATTTTCATTTTGTTCTTCCAAGTTTTCCATATTTTCTCAAATTTTTTTTTAGCAATTAATATATACTGCCTGTCTAATAGGAGGGAATTACATTTTTTAAAGACATCAAAAGTAACTTTCACTTTATTTCAATTTTGGTAAATGCAAAAGCTTATAATGATACTTTACACTCTACGGTATATTTGCTATTATTTAACTAGGTTATTTTGAGTCAATACAGTTCCACTGCAAAGGATGAGACTACACATTCCACTCATCATAACTAGACCACGTCATATGCCAGTCAAGTATTCCAAGTATGAAAATGTGTTAATATGTATTTGATAAATACAACTATTTTTATTTTATGAAATAACAAAATTCTGATCTGTAGAATAAAATATAAACTGACATTTTCTATTTACTACATTTCAACAAACTCACAGTGAAGTTAAGAAAAACACTAAAATAAGAACAGGATCAGATTCAAAGAACAAAATGAAGAAAAAAGTCTGTCACTTATGACCAAGTACTTCATTTAGGGAGAGACAGGAAAGGATGTTTACTTCTCACTGGCCAAGTTCCCAGAGAAGAAGTGAAAAAGCTGTTACTTTCTTTATATTATAGAAATATAAAACAGTCTGACCTGATAGATGCCAAGAAATGTTAGAGCACCCATAAAAACTCAGTGGGTACAATGATTCATATACTGTTTAGCTAGAAGGAATTTCAAAGATCATGTAGTGTAACTCCCTTGATTTTAGTTTTGAAGAAAGCAGGTTCAAAGCAGCTATGCACCTTGCCTAAGGTCACAAAGAAAAGTCAGTGAACTGGCTGGGTTTAGCATACTAGTCTCCTGACTCCTAGTTTGGCGCTCTTTTACTCCATACCACCTTCTTATCCACTTCCCTTTATTTGAACTATACCCTGACCTAACTGATTTGCATTAATTAAGGGATATTATGTGCCTTAATTCAGGGGTACTGGCAGGACATATTTCCTCTTATTCTCTCATATCACCCTAATCCAACCTTCTGTGTCTAAGGGGAGAATGCTCTCACCAGAAAGCAAGAAACCAGTTCTTACACCAGCTCTCTGTCACTAGCTATGCAACCCAAGCATGTTATTCCATCTCTGTACCTGTTCACCCATCTGCAAAATTATGTTTGGTTCTCCCACCTTTTAGTTCCTTTAAAACTTCTTTATTCAAAATATTCACTGAATGCTAGGTAATGGAAATGACACAATCCTGCTTTCTTTCAGGTATTCAATTTACTAAAGAAGACAGACATGAAAACCAAACAAAATCTGAAGCAGTAAAGCTTTAAACAAATGTAGGCTATATTTTGTGTGTGTGTGTGTGTGTGTGTGTGTGTGTGTGTGTGTATGTTTGTGTGTGTGTCTTAACAGAAAGCTCAGTTAGAATGTAGTATGATGGAAAGAACTAACTATTTGGAGTCAGACTGGCCATGTATAAATTCTGATACTGCAACCATGCTAAAGCTTTAATTTCTTTTTTCTGTAAAATGGAATTATTACAACTACCTTGACTGTATTATTTCTAAGTCTCATAATGGCTGTGCTAGGAATAAGAAGTATGCTTTCATAGCAATAGTATATTTCCTAGCACATAGTACTGAGAGATAGTGCTGGGTGCCTACATAATATTCAGCCTCCCCCTTTTCCTCACTAAGGAAATTTCCATTTTGGTAGATGCAACAAAGTGCTGAGATAAAATTCTCACTTCACCAGACTCCCTTGCAGCTAGAGGTAGTTACATGACAATTCCTGGCAAAGGGAAGCCCAGGATTTGGGGGAAAGCTTCCAATTTTCCCTTTCTTTTTGCCTAGAATGCAGACCCAAAGCCTAAAGGTGTAACAGGCAAATAGAACAGAACAAGGATGACAAAGCAGTGTGGAAGAGCCTAGGACCCCAATGGCTTTACTGAACTGCTACACAAGTCCTAGACTGCCTACTTTGGACTTCTTGTCTCAGATGAACTATAAATCCCTCTCTCACTAAGGATCATATAGGGCCTTGTAGGCGAATATAAAGACTGGCTTTTATTCTGAATGAAATGGTGTAGGGCTTAGGGAGAGAAGTAATGTTGTATGACCTCCTGTGTTAACAGATTTGAGGGGGCAGGGAAAACTGCTATGAAGCTACGGTAGATTGTTACTAAATGGACTCAAATGAATCTTGCTTTCCTACATTCATATCATCATGTAGCCTCCTTCCACACTGACTCAAAGCTAGCCTTCTGACTTACTCTAATAGTGTAATGGAAGTGACATTCTGATGATGGGCAGGGAGCTTCAAGAAGACGCCTCAAGAGGACTCATAGCTTCTGTCTTCCTCCTTGAAAACTCAACTATTATTTAAAGAAGTCCAGATTATTCTGCTAGAGAGAGAGGACCCTGGAGGATGAGAGAGGCCATGTGGAGAGAGGCCATGTGGAAGAGAACCAAAGTACTCCAGCTGTCTCATCCATTCCAGCTGAGGCAACAGACCTGTGAGGAAGGCCACAGTGGACATTCCAGTCCAGTTTAGCCACCAGCTGAATGCAGCTGCATAAGTGAGCACAGGCAAGACTAGCAGAAGAAACACCTCTTATACCCACAGAATTCTGAGATGAGTTTATTACACTACCAGAGACATATGATACAGAGGCTACTGCAGCAATCCAGGCAAGATAGCTCTTAGAGCCATAATGATAGCTCTAAGTAGTCTCTTCAATTTTGATTATTAACTACTTTTTGTTGACTCTCAATAGATAAAGGGATGGGGGCGTTAATAACATCATTATGTTAAAAAAGAAAAAACAATTTTCCTTCTTTCCCACTTTATACCTCTCCATCCCAACACTTTGAGAAGATGTAGATAGAGAAAATCAGTAAGGACACAGGTTGAGCATCTAAATCCTTAAATCTTTAAACATGCTTAAAGCAAACATACCCTCATGCCCCTAAACTCATTAGTCATAGTGCCAACTAATTCATTTTTTGCTTAAGTTGGTTTGACTTAAGTTTTCCCTTACCACAAATAAGAGTCCCAAATAATATTGATAGGTATATCTCCCTGCTCTGAAACATGAATTTTTTTTTTTTTTTCTTCAGTACGCGGGCCTCTCACTGTTGTGGCCTCTCCCGTTGCGGAGCACAGGCTCTGGACACGCAGGCTCAGCGGCCATGGCTCACGGGCCCAGCCGCTCCGCGGCATGTGGGATCTTCCCGGACCGGGGCACAAACCCGTGTCCCCTGCATTGGCAGGCGGACTCTCAACCACTGCGCCACCAGGGAAGCCCCGAAACATTAAATTTTATCTCTGTAATATAGTAATGATACCTGCAATTCCAGATCTATATATATATGATTTTTTTCCAATATCAAGACCAATGTTCCCCTATAAGTGTTTGTGTTCTCTACCACTCTAATCTCATTTTATACCACAGAACTGAATTTAGGGTCACATTTCCACCCTTGTTCCAAAGGATGCCAATAGTAATTTTTCATCTTATTTTGCATACTCTTCTCCCCTGAGCTTCTGGGAATTTTTTTTAAATAAATTTATTTATTTTTGGCTGTGTTGGGTCTTCGTTGCTGTGAGTGGGCTTTCTCTAGTTGTGGTGAGCAGGGGCTACTCTTCTTTGCAGTGTGCGGGCTTCTCTTCGTTGCAGTGCGCGGGCTTCTCTTCATTGCAGTGTGAGGGCTTCTCCTCGCGGTGGCTTCTCTTGTTGTGGAGCACAGGCTCTAGGCACGCTGGTTTCAGCAGTTGTGGCTCGCGGGCTCTAGAGCACAGGCTCAGTAGTTGTAACACAGGGGCTTAGTTGCTCCGCGGCAGGTGGGATCTTCCCAGACCAGAGCTCGAACCCGTGTCCCCTGCACTGGCGGGCAGACTCTTAACCACTGCGCCACCAGGGAAGCCCTGGGAAATATTTCTTATCTCACTCAAACCATGTGTTTCTAGTGAGGTCTTCAATGCTCTTACATGATCCTATAGATCTGTGGCCACAGTTGAATGATCTAAGGATGGACACCTCACTAAATTAAACCAGAGTTGTCCCACATCCTGGCCAAACATGATTGATCCATTCATCCTGCAAATATTTACTGAATACCTATTATATGTGCTAGATGCTGTACTCAACACTGGACATACAGTGGTTTAAAAAAAAGATATCCGTATCTACATTAAGCTAAACATGAGTTCATAATGATGCAGAAAAAGCATTTGACAAAATTCAATATGCATTCATAATTAGAAACTCTCAGTAAACTAGAAATAGAGACCTTCCTCAATTTGATGAAGAACATCTACAACAAACTTACAACTACCATTATATGTAGTGCTGAACGACTAAATTCTTTCCCCTAAGATCAGGATCAAGACAAGGATGTCTACTCTCAGCACTCTTATCCAACACAGTACTGGGCATCCAAATCACTTCAGTAAGACAATAAAAGGCATACGGATTGAAAAGGAAGCGATAAAACTGTCCTGTCCCTATTAGAAGATAACATGGTCATCTACATAGAAAATCCCAAGAAATTTACCAGAAACTTCTAGAATAAAAGAGTTCAGTACTATCACAGGAGAGAAGAACACTCAAAAATCAATCATACTTCTGTGTACTGACAATGACCATGTGGACACCAAAGTCAAAAACACAATACCATCTAATAATTTTTGCTTAGATGCTCCTGTGAGATGATCCACAGTACGCATGCACATACCCTATCATATTGCTTAGAACAACTTAGTTTGTCTTCCCTGCTTGACAATAAGACAAGCCCTCTCTAAGTACAGAGGCATTATCTGTCTTGTTCATTACTGTGTCCCCAGCATAGTATCTGGTACATCATAGGTAATTAATAAATACTTTTAAGGGAATTTAAAAAAAAGAAGTATATGCTTCAAGTTTCCTAAGTAGAATAGCAATCCCCCATATCCAAACCCAAAACTCTACCCTCCCCCACCAAAAGCTCTAGTTATAGAAAAAGTTTCAGGCAAAAAGAAAAGGAAGGTATTGAAACACACAAACAGCTGGAGTCAAAAATCAAGAAAATCCTCACATTTATAATATGGAAAGGGCTTTCAGACACAAGTCTTTGTTCTTTTCAATTAAGTCATATATATTCAAGCACAAAAAAAATTATACAGCGAGTAAAATCTGAATTTTGTTAGTAACTGTTCTTTTAATGACTTAGGTTAATTTTCCTTTGTTACTTTTTTCCTTTATTTATTCAAATTCTTAGAACCTTTTAGGTTTCATTATCAAGTGACAGACATTAGAGCTATGAAAAACTAGTATAGTGTAATCACCATTCCACTGATCAATTTTACCAATTTTCCAGCAGTGGTTCTCAAAATCTTTTTGTTTATGTGGACTGGGGTGAAGGTGGGGGGGGGGGGCGGGGCACAGATTACAGATCTACTCTGGGATCCAGATGGAAGCAATGGACTCTCAGAAAATTCTATGTGTGCAACACACACACACACACACACACACACAGTGGCAGGAGGTTAAGGGGTTCACAGTTCCCTAAGCCCATCCAAGCACACCAAGTTCAGAACCTATGTAGGTCTAGCCTTTTGTCAACCAGTTCCAGCTATTAGCTATTTCTTAGGAACCTAATATGCAAAAAAGACTTTTAAGGAAAATATACCATATTCGCAAAAAAGGCATACAATAAGACCTTGATTAACTGATTTCCCAGAATACCTCCTTTATATAAAATTAACCATGTTAAAAATTTAAACAACTTCAAAAATTACATTAAGCAGAGCTCCAGATGACCAGAGAAACAAATCCTTCTCAGTGCCTAGATTCTATTTGTTCTCACATTTCTGAAGGTAAAACAGTTGATCTTCGTTCTGAACCTCCCCCATTCCTGAGCTTCCCAGGAGATAAAACATACAAACCCTGTTTTGTGTCCACAGTCCTAACAGTATAAGAAATAATGATAATAGTTTCAAACACCTATTACTGACCATTATACTTTAACTGAAACTCTTAAAAACAAAGGGTAAAAAAAAAATTTTAAAGGGCTATTTGCACATTATATTTTTCTTTCATCTCTAAATGTGAACCACAAGTCATTTCCCCTAGCCAGAGCTTCTGTTAGGGACTTCACCACCTCCTAGGATCATTTTGGAAATATTTGGAAATTCTGGTTGTGAAGATGACAATAGGATAGAGACAGACGATAGGCAGGGAAGTGACCAGGCAGAGCCAGATACTATGAAATAGAAAGCCAAAAAACTCCAATAAAATAATAACACCTACAAGCACATCAGAACAATCAAGATCAATCAAGATTTTGTCTCAAAGGAATATAAAATGATTAAATTAGTAAAATATAAAAATCTTTGTCACAGTATCTGACATTTCTCATTTAGTCAATTATTACCATTATGACTAAAAAGTCAAAAAGTGGGCAAAAGGATAGTAGGATATCAAAATGAAGAAAATATGGGACAAAAATTAATTTTTATTTGTCATGCTTAATTTAGAACAGATCTATCACACAAAAACTCCAATGTGCTAAAGTGTTAAATATTTTTTAGAATGACTAAGCATAAATGAAATAGATAACATGTAGCATATCTACTTCAAGCACAGTGTTAAGAATTTGGGAGCTTAAGAATAAAGAAATATTAAGAGAAAAAAGACTGCAAAGGAAAAGCCCAGAGATGCTCTTGTTGTTTGAAAGTATACAATAAAAGACAACCAAACTAAGACTTTAAACAGACAGATAGACGGACAGACAAATATGGAGAGAAAAAGGGAGGGAGGGAGGGAGGGAAAAAGGGAAGGAGGGAATCAGACTGGGGCTCTCATTAAATGCTTTATTTCACTGATTAGGACGAAGAAATAGAGAACAAGTTGTCAGTTTCTCAGAGCTGGGCCTGGGAACACAGCAATGAAACTATACAGAATACAAAAGAAGGTCCCCGAGGAAGTAAAACTAATTAGTCAATGCAAGATAAGTAACAGCTATTTACAAATAGAAACAATAAGAGAGCCAAGAGACTTCCTTGAAACAAGTTAAAAATTAGTGAGTGATAAAGTGTTTTAGTGGCAAATTGATAGAGATGTGGTACATGAAAGAAAACAAGAGCAACCTTCCGACTGTCCTTCATATTGGCCTTCATGTCTGCTGATGACACAAGGAAAAGAGGGTTTCAGAGCTAGAGATTTCATCAAGAAACAACTTCTGGTGAGGAAATGATTTATAAATATACCAGATATGGTATAGTAGTTGGGGGTGGAGGGATGGGAAAGGAAAGAAATGTCAGAGAGAGGTATCCAGAAAGCTTCATTCGACTGCATTGGTAATGTGTATTTCTTTAAATCGGTAGTGAATACAATGGTGTTTTATTACTCCCTATGTACCTTTTGGTATGCCTATAACATTTTGTTAAAAAATGAGGAAGGAATGATACAAGAAACTAAAGGAGAGCACTATCTAACAGTAAAGATACTGGATTTCATTGCTGAGAAAGTAGTTTCGGAAGGCTATAGAATTCTAATGTAGGATAGTCCCCTGTCTGGAATTTTGAAGGTAATGGCCTCCCAACCTCTTAAAATTGTTCTACTCTGAGAGTACATTTTCTTAAAAACATGATAAGAATTTTTAAGTTTAAATGCCATGTTACTGGGTATATTTCAATACATAAGAAACATTAAATATATATTTAAATTTGTGACCAATGTAATACATAAACTTCTTTTATAATTCTTAAAAATGAAGTTTCTTAGCTATTACTTAACTACATTTTTAGTATTATCTCACTGATTTTTTCTCATATTATAAAGCTGGTATCCACAAATATTAATATATCAGATAAAACAATTAAAATGGCACAAATGTATTACGAGTCAAGTTCGTGTCTTAAATGGATTCTGAATAACAGCCTTAATTTAAAATATTTATACTTTATGGTATATTATTTTAATAACACTGTTTTTAATAATTCATAACAAACCCTGGTTATTACCCATCTGAAGGAATCATACACATTACATTCTTAGCAATTCAGAATATGGAGTGCTTAGTTCTCTTAATTTTATAGTAGTATATAATAATCATAATTGCAACCATGTTCCTCCTACAAAAGTCATATCCCATGAGGTACTACAAAAACATACATGGGAAGAAGTAGCAGTAGCCAACAGTAGTCTGTTCAGATATAAACCATAATTTGGGTCTTGACAGATAGGAACTCTCATATACCTTCTGTCCTACAACTTAGCATACAAGTTTGTGTTTTAAAATCTGTTTCATTCAGCAACAATTTATTAAATGTCTACTATGTGTAAAGTTCTATTCTAGACACTGATGATACAAAGATGATCAAGCCAATCTTCCTATAAAGTAGTGGCTCAGATCTAAGTTCACAGAAGCGTTATCTACTTTAATATAACTTTTTTAAAAACTTTAGTCATGTTATCTTAAAAAGCATAATTTTAAGCCACTAAAGTATATGTAAAACAGAAATAACTTTTTAAACCAGTAATGTGTCACAAAAGTTTACTCATCTTAGCAATAGAATTATGAAGGCACAGGAAAAAGAAGTAGGTTAAAAATAATTTCTCCACACTGTATCCATTTTCTTACCAGGCCTACACATATATAAATATACCAAGTATAATAATTTTATAAACCAACCAAATCATAAATATGTTTATATTAGAACTGTAGAAAATTACATAAAACACAGTTCCTTCCTCCCCAAATTTTGATTACCTTCCTCAAACCTCCTTTTAATCCAATAGGTTTGAAATTATGGAGATTTCATCTCTCTACTTCTTAAGCAATAAAAATGATCACATTTCTATCTACAATTGTAGTGTTTTATAAGCATTCTAGAAGTATATACATTTTATTAAAATGCCTTGTATATCCAAAGTAATAACTTAAACATCTATGATTTAATCACTTCATTAATATGGAAATCATTGTTTCAGCTCAATCATATCTCCTATTTAATATTACTAAAATTATTATTGGTAAAAATGACATCTCAATTAAAAAATGTAGTTAAAAGTCATACCTATTTTAATAGCATGTGCAAATCTCAGGCTCTCACATGCTTCCAACACAGAAACACTTTTCACAACCAAAACTATCCATAATGATTAAGCAAAGGTAGGATATTAAAGGCAACAGAGAGAGAGAGAGATTATGAATAAGAAAACCAAAATTCTAGTCATGGTTCTGTCACTGATTTGCTATAAGACCCATGGCAAATTCTTAAACTGTGTTCCAATCTTTTTTTTCTAAAACAGTCATTTAGCTCTAATTTTAACTCAAACTTTACATTATATCCATTATGAATCCTATAAACAACTTTTGCTGTCATGATGATTTGGGATTGTATGCTTCCTTTTTCCCCCATTCATTATTTAAGTTTAGTAGTAAGTCCCAATATCCCTGTATAATTACTTAACGTGTATCTTCCCTTCCACAATTTAAGTTCCCTGAGAGAAGGAAGTATATTTGATCACTATTAAACATTTTGAACCTTATTTTATAACCAGGCCCCAGAATAATGCTTCGAATACAGAAAGTGCTCAGTCAATATTTGTTGAATGGAGAAATGGCTGCTCAAAGTTGACATACTGAGTGAGAAGTAATACCTGAGAGAAAAAGAAGAAGAAGAAAAAAAAAAGAATCATACTAACCACTAAAGTCATCTGGTACAGGAATAAGGAGTACTACATATTTCAAGAAAGAGTCAAACTTTCTATGTATGTTATGTAAATCAGGCAGCAAAATGTGACATACACTACATAAATGTAATTTCTAAAAACAATGTTAAAAATCAGTGCTTCATATGTTTAAAGGGTTAAGAATACTTTATTTGGAAAATATACTTCATTCCCCATTGATGAGACATTAAAATATGACTGAATACATAATAAAAGAAAACTACATTTTAATCACAATTTAAAATTGGTAATTTTGAACTATGACTTGATATCGTATCACAACACATTCGGTCACATTCTCCAAAGTGAAGAACCAACTTTTCCGCTGGTATAAGGAGCACCCCAAAGGAAGATAAATAGTCACAATAAGACTTCAAGCTATCTTATTCTTTACTACCAAATAGAACAGAGTTTATAAAATGACATGTTCCATTATGGGTGGGGTTAGATAACAAAAACCTACAGAGAACCAGTCAATAGCCGTAACTAGTTTCCTTTTATCTATTCACATTAACACAAGAACTACAGGTTAGACAGGCTGAACCACAAAAACAAAGAGGATAACAGGTAGGCTATAACTGAAGATCTACAGAATTTCACTAAGGCATTATGTATAAAGGAAACACTTAATAACAATAATAATAATTTGAGATTCCCCTCCCCCACTCCAGGTTGTCAATCAGCATTAGTGTTACTCATGCTACTGAATGTAACCAAATGGCAATAACTTTTGTTCCCATATACTGTCCAATAAGCTGGATTTCCTTCAAATATACAAAACAAGTAAAAATGCATCAAAAGAAAAATATAAGAACAATTATTGACCCAAGTACTGTAGTAATTCAAATGTAAATTATTCATGGATTACTTTTGCCATTATCTAGAGCACTCTGGGGTAAACAAATGTGAAATGTTAGAGTCGCTTTCCCTCAATATTTTGGTTAAAAAAATACAACCAGGTAGAATTCAGAATGGACAATAAGCATATGAAAAACTACCAAACCTCTGTTAGGAGATGCAGTTAAAATAATGAGATATTTTTCATACCAAAATGAATTATTTCTCTCCCAGGCATTTACCCAAGAATGATAAAAGCATAAATCCACTAAAACACTTGCACACAAATGTTCATAGAAGCTTTATTTGTAATAATCAAAACTTGGCAACGACCCAAATATCCATGTACAGGTAGATGGATAAACAAATTGTGGTATATCCATACAATGGAATATTACTCAGCAATAAAAAGGAACAAACAATTGCTATATACAAAAGCATGGTAGAATCTCAAAAATCACTATGTGGAGTGTACGAAGTTATGTTAAAAAAAAAAGTACACACTGTAAGATCCTTTCATGTAAAACTCTAGAAAATGCAAATGAATCTATAGTGATAGAAAGCAGTTTTCTAGGCCTGGGAATTGGGGAAGAGGGTATAATGGCAAGATTACAAAGGGACCCAAAGAAACTTCAGGGAGCGATAGACATGTTCATTGTTGATTGCAGTAATGGTCTCATGAGTGTAGAGGTGTGCCAAAACTTATCAAATTGTGTATTTTAAATATGTGCAGTTTATTGAATGTCAATTAGATTTCATTAAAGAAAGGTTTTTTTTTTTAAAAGAGAAAGTCTTTTTAATTATCTTATTCCCTTATTGTAGACATGGTCATATTTTCCTTTTATTAAATTCAAGGTTGTTCATTAAAAATCTCTACTCAAGTTAGGATATCTTGGTTCTAGTCTCAGCTCCCTTACTTAGTGATGGCAGACAAATCACTTAACCTCTCTGGGTCTCATTTTTCTTATCTGTAAAATGAGTTTAGGCTAAATTGATATATGCCCATCTCAATATTTTATGGATCTATAGACTAGTAGCCTCAGCTTTTTATCATATTATGTTGTTCCAAGAATTCTATAGTAAATCAAATCACATCTGTGATGGGGGAAAATGTTTATTACAAAATTCAACAGTAAACCTCTGTAATTGTTTAAAATATTAAAATATAAACTGTATAGTGAAAAGAGCATTGGTTTAGATTTAGATAGAGCTAGTTTCAAATTCCAGTTGGGCTAACTTGCTATGTAACATGAACAAGTAATTTTATTTCTCTATGCCTATACAAGATACAATAACCAAGATAATGGAAGCAACTCAAGCACCCATCAATAGATGAATGGATAAAGAAGATGAGGGGTGTGTGTGTGTGTGTGTGTGTGTGTGTGTGTGTGTGTGTATATATATATATATATATATAATGGAATATTACTCAGTCATAAAAAATGAAATCTTGTCATTTTGACTACATGAATGGACCTAGACGGTATTATGCTAAGTGAAATAAGACAGAGGAGAACAAATACTATGTGATTTCACCCATATGTGGAATCTAAAAATTAAAACAAATGAACAAACAACAAAATGGAAACAGAGTTATAGATACAGAAAGCAAACAGGTGGTTGCCAGAGGGGAGGGAAAAAATAGGTGAGGGAGATTAAGAAGTACAAACTTCCAGCTGCAAAATAAATGAGTCATAGGTATGAAATGTACAATTTGGGGAGTATCGTCAATAACTATGTAATATCTTTGTATGGTGACATATCCTAACGAGACTTATTGCTGTGATCCTTTGAAATGTACAGAAATACCAAAGCACTACGTTGTGTAACAAGAACTACCATAGTGTTATAGGTCAATTATATTTTCAAAAACAAGCAAATGGGGCTTCCCTGGTGGCGCAGTGGTTGAGAGTCCGCCTGCCAATGCAGGGGATACAGGTTCGTGCCCCAGTCCAGGAAGGTCCCACATGCTGCGGAGCGGCTGGGCCCGTGAGCCATGGCCGCTGAGCCTGCGCTCCGCAACGGGAGAAGCCACAACAGTGAGAGGCCCGCGTACCGCAAAAAAAAAAAAAACCAAAACAAAGAAAAACCAAAAAACAAAACAAGGAAATGAACTCATAGAAAAAGAGATCAGATTTGTGGTTACCAGAGGTGAGGGGTGGAAGGAGAGAGAAAAGTTATTTTAAAAAGTTATAAAACTATTTGCATCCTTTAGACTTTATTGTAATACATGAAAATAATTACCATTTATTAGCATAAATTAAAACTACCACTTTAAAAAGTATCTCTCACTATACATTTTAAAAGACAAGAATTTGGTTACTCATGATGATGATGAGGAAGGTTAGACAAGAATACTTATTGAGTGCCCACTAAGTATCAGGTACATAAAGTAATAAATGCTTTATTTCATGTAATCTACATAAATAAACCAAGAAAACAGAAGGGGGATAAGGAGTGCTGGAAGGTAGGGTGGGAAGTACTGCTACTTTTATATAAGATAATCAAGGAAATGCTCTCTCTCTCATAAGGATTATTTAACAGGGATTTTAGTATATTTTAATTCATAAATCATTTTCCTACTCAAAATATCACTGCATCAGTAGTCAAAGATTTCCCCGGCTAAACTACTTAAGAAGTCATCCCTTTAAATTGGTGTATGCATGAACAGAATACAAAATATTTCAAACACCATGCTGCAAGTTAAATTCCCCCAAAGAAAAGATCCAACAACTACTAAACAGAAAAAGTTTTCAACTGAAACTACGATACCTCATGAAAACTAAACATTTGAGAGCTTTCATTTGCTTTTCTCTTAGCTCTTTGAGTTAAAATATCTTTCATCATACGAGAAAGAAGTCATAACTGACTAAAAAACTTATAAGTGGTGAAATCTGCATATTCCAAGTAAAAGGAGTAAATATGATATAAAGGAAAGCTATTTTTTTAAAAAATAGGCTTTATCAGTGTTAGGTTCACAGCAAAACTGAGTCGAAGTTCATAAAGCTATTTTTTAAAAGTTCACATTCTTTACATCTTCTTGGCTGTTGACCTCAAAGAATAAAAACAGCACGATGCCTTATTTCTCGAGCTGTTGACAAAAGTTTAGAACCAGCAAATATATCAAGGCCAATTTCAATTATTAAATAATGTGCCTGTTAAAATACAAAAAAAAAAAAACAAGAAACATAATTTTGGGCAGCCTTCTAAACGAAAAATAGGAAGTTTTATTTAATTTTCCCTGCCTGCATGCATTTGGGTCCCATTATCCCACTCTCCTAGAACATCTTTTTCTCTTAATAAAATTCCACCTATCCCTTGAGCCAGTTTAAATTTCACCTGCTCCCTAAAGTTTATCTTAAAGTGACCACTCCCTTCTCTGAAGTCCTATAGCAACTGCCTGTACAACTCACTGAGAAATGGACCTCCAGTCATCTCTTCCATTGCTATCCTGAAATATAACTTCAATCTTGTACTGATGGTCCATGATGGTCTTAGCAACTGAATTTAGTTTCTAGAGCACCACTGTCAGTGAACAGTCCCTAACCACATGCAGATGTGTATATTTAAATTTAAATTAAACTAAAAAGACAGTTCCTCAGTTGCACTAGCCACAATTTACATATGGCCAGTAGCTACTATATAGGGCAATAAACAAAATGATATATAACATTTCTACCATCCCAGGAAGTATTATTGAAGAATGCTCTTCTAAAGGGTAGTGGCCAGGTCCAATGTTCATTTGTATATACCATAGTTCTTAACATAGTACCTGAATATGGTAGGCACTTCAATATTTGATTTAATAAAGACAAATTACTGTAGTGGCAGAGATGATCCTACAAACATGTCTTGTTTGATTAGAAGTCTTTTAAGAATTTAAACAAATATTTTAAAATTTAGAGTATATCTCCCCACAAAAAGGCAATGAGAGCCCATATGGAAACAACCACAGCCAAGAAATGACTGACACCAGCTGCTTTTATACTTGTCAATTCCACATTGTGTATATGTTCCCTACATTCACCTGCTTCACTATTTTGTTACTTGCCTAGATCGTGAAGGCATGTTAGTTGCGACGTCTGCTCTATATTCTATGGACATTTAAAAATTATTTTTTGGGCTTTCCTGGTGGCACAGTGGTTAAGAATCCGCCTGCCAATGCAGGGGACACAGGTTCGAGCCCTGGTCCGGGAAGATTCCACATGCCACAGAGTAACTAAGCCCGTGAGCCACAACTACTGAGCCCGCGTGCTGTAACTACTGAAGCCTGCGCACCTAGATCCTTTGCTCCGCAACAAAAGAAGCCACCACAATGAGCACCCACTGCAACAAAGAGTAGCCCCCACTCGCCGCAACTAGAGAAAGCCCGCGCGCAGGAACGAAGACCCAATGCAGCCAAAAATAAAAATAAACAATTTTTTAAAAAATTTATTTTTTTATTAATATAAGAATTAATTTTGATCAGTTTTCTAAAGCTATAAATAGTGTACTTTAAATTGAATGGCTCCAGTTTGATACATAATCCTTTCAACAATGCAAGCCCTTAAGTAAACTGTTCTTTTTATATAAACAAAAGGTTCTGAGTAAGAAATTTTCATACGGTGTCTAGTTGGCAATGCCTGAATCATAAGAATTAATCGCCTTTCAGGGAGAGCCTCTCAAATACATGTCTTAATAATGCAACTTTTGAAGTTAACTTCTTTAAAACGTTCCTTTGGGGACTACTGAAACAAAGAGAATGTGTCTATTTTAACTTCACAATAATACCAAAATTCATTTGCTCAAATATGATTACAACAGTAGGTACACAATGGCATTCCTATTGACTGAATTAATAAATTATATCCTTGCCTAGATATGAAAAAACTTGTTGCAAGTATCATCAGATAAAAACAAAATGTTAGTGTTCAAATAGTGAACTGTGAAATACTGGTTTTATAACTCTTTCCTGAACTAAATATTTGTTATTTGTTTTTTGCTATTTGTAGGTGTTTTATGGTATCTACATACACTAGATTTTAAAAATTATCTACTTTCCTCAGCTTCAGCCACTTCTCATTATCACATCAGCTCATTATCTGTAACTGCAGAAACCCAAGTTATTAACAGAAAAACAAAAGTTTCTGTTTTACAAAGAGCTGGAATGTGAACTGGTATCCTTTCTTAGCTCAACTCCAATAATTAAGCCTAAAAGGATATCTTTTCCAGAGTTGTTTATTGTCAATAATCACTCCCTTCTCTTTCTACAAGATCAGAACAAACAACAGCCTAAGTTTTTGCTCCTTAATACTAGTTCTAACTAAAGATTGTTTTTAAATTAATGCAATAACAGTTAAAAGTTCTGATATGGAAAAAGTCATTTGATAGATTTTTAAAAATGAGATTAGATCAATTTCCTTTTACTTCTGAAAAGAAATACATGAACCATTATTCTAAGAAATGAGGAATTTTATTTTTGGCTTACAGTCTTTCAAATAAGATGCTCATAGAATTAATAAAAAGTTAAAAAAATTACTTTTAAAATGCTAGATTTAAATGAGCTCAAGCTCAAGCACTTATTCAGCAATTAAATTAATTTCTAAACATAGCCAGCAGGTTCAAAAACAGTTTCATGCATTTTAAAATATACTGTGATACATTTTTAAAAAGTAATCTAAAAAGATAAGTCGATAAACTGGTATTAATAAAAACACACAACACAGAGTAATAAAGGGAATGCTACACACGCACACACACACACGCACACACGCACACACACCATCTGCCCCACCAGTTCTCTAAAGATGGCATTTGAGGTTGTCAGCAAAAAAAAAAGCTTCATCTAATTTCAGTGATAGTAAAAATGCTTAAGAATACAGTACAGAATTTCTAGTTAACAATACTGTATAGTATACTGGAAAGTAGCTAAGACAGAGCTTATGAAAGTTCTCATCATAAGAAAAGAAAAACTTGTAACTATGTGTGATGATGATGTTAACTAGAATTGTTGTGATAATCTTTTAGCAACATATACATGTATCAAATTGTTATGTTGTATACCTAAAACTATTACAATGTTATACGGCAATTATATCTCGATAAAAAAATAAAATTTAAAATACAGAATTTCTAGAATAAGTTGTTTTAAGATCTCAACATGAAGAAACTGGACAAATTACTACTAATCATCGTTTGCTGTCTTCTACACCTGAGATCAATTAACTCCAACTCCTAAAAGCAAACACAACACATACTCTCCTAACTAAGAGAATGGATATAAAATATGATTTCAAACTCAGTCTACTTTCCTGTAAATCTCTGATATATACAGATATATACACTTTACATATTTTTAATATATTAAACTTCTAAGACATTGTTTTACTTCACTTGAAAACCAATTTAACATTCATTCAGCACAAAGTACTTTAATACTTTCCAGTCAAGAGTGTGAACCCAAAACTCTTGACTCACTGCAAAAAATGTCTTTAAACAGATATAATTATTTTCTAAACAAAACTAAAACATTTCTTTATTCAAATATAAATAAAAATATTTCCATAATCCACAAGAGACTTTTCTGTCTTCCTTAAATTCAAGGTATTAAAATAAGCCTGTGCATTCATTATACAGCACTGTTAATAGAACTTTCTGTGATGATCAAAATGTTCTATATATCAGTGCTGCCCATATGGCAGTCACTAGCCACATGTGGCTACTGAGCACTTAAAAATGTGGCTAATGTGAATGAAGAATTAAATTTTTTTTTTTTTTTTTTTTTTTTGCGGTACGCGGGCCTCTCACTGCTGTGGCCTCTCCCGTTGAGGAGCACAGGCTCCGGACGCACAGGCCCAGCGGCCATGGCTCACGGGCCCAGCCGCTCCGCGGCACGCGGGATCCTCCCGGACCGGGGCACGAACCCACGTCCCCTGCATCGGCAGGCGGACTCTCAACCACTGCGCCACCAGGGAAGCCCCAAGAATTAAATTTTAAATTTTATTTAATTTCAATTAATTTAAACTTTAATAGCTACATATGACTAGCGGCTACTGCACTGAACAGTTATACCCTATCAAACGATCACAACTAGGTACAATACCTCAGTGCAATATATATTAAAAAAAGATCATCAAAGGAAGCAAGTCAAGGGTCCATTAATGGATGAATAAACAAAATGTGGTATATACATACAATGGAATATTATTCAGGATTAAAAAGGAAGGAAATTCATGCTATAACAAAGATGAACCTTGAAGACATTAAGCTAAGTGAAATAAGCCAGTCACAAAAAGATATACACAGCATGATTTCACTTATATGTCAAATTCATAGTGACAGAAAGTAGAATAGTTTTTGCCAGGACCTGAGGAAAGGGGGTAGTGAGAAGTTAGTGTTTAATGGGTACAGTTTCAGCTTTCCAAGATGAAAGGAGTTCTACAGATGGATGGTGGTGATAGTTGTACAACACGGTGGATGTACTTAATGCCACTGAGCTATATACTTAAAAATGATTACCATGGTAAATGTTATGTGCATTTTACCACAATTAAAAAACTTTTTTAAAAGCATCATAATCTGATCAAATAAGTACTTCTGATAAAAGAGCTAACTGGAAATCTAAAGTCACCAAAAAAGGAAATACAGTGCTTTTTTTTACAGAAGAAAACATCAGATTTGCTGAAAAAAAGTTATAGTAACCCCATTAGGAATCAAGTTGTATTACATTAGCCCATTATAGCCTAGCCAAGAGCTGAGCATTTTACTTCTACAGGATCTAGGTGGACAGAGAATATTGTCTTTTTTAAGAAGGCACAAGGTTAGACAGAGTAAAGTCAAAGCTGAATTGCAAAGTGTTGATACTTAGTGTTTTGTTGTTTGGTTTGGTTTGGTTTTAGGCACTGGCAATAGAGCTGGCCTTGAGCGAGTCACATATTGAGCAACAAGAAAAATAAAACCCAGAAGTACATTCAGTTAACTGTATAGCTATTTTAAACTTCCTTAGAAGATAAAATGAATTCTATTTTAGTGGTAGGGCATAATAAAAGTACAGTTCTCAGACTGTAAAGAGCGTAGCAAGGAAAAACCAGGGTAGGGATGAGAATACTACCACTAATAAGAAATTACTTAGGCACAAGAAAGGAGGATAAAATTAATGTAGATAACAAAAACAAATAGATCATCCTTTTTCTCACAAATCTATCTGAATGTATTTAGGCCCAAATGCTATGATCACTAGAAGTGTTAACATGTTACAACAAAATATTTTAGGAAAGTTATTAGATGCTCAAGTGGAAAAGGGCTTATAAAATGAAGTTTATTCTAAGGTGTTTTAAAAACTTTTTTATTTAAAGCAGTTTATTACTATAAGATATTTGCCCCCACAAACAAACTAGAAGTAAGTGCAGACTAAATTTTAACATCAGAGAGATATATATTATTCCTTTAAAAGATATAAAATGAGTAATTTTTCAGTGCACTAATATGTCTCATGCATATAAAATACTCACTTTGCAAGTCGATATTGTGGGTAACATGATTGGCCTATTTAAACATATATAATTTATAAATATAGAAAATATCATTCAACTTCATTAGTAATAAATTCTTTAAATGATTTTTAAATTATGTATAAACTTTAAACCATGATAAACTCTCCAGAAGTTACACACTACTACTGCTGGAATCACTATGCCTCTACAATATTTTTATCTTATAAAAATTCTACAAAGGACTTTGATACTACCGTGAATACTCACAACTAGGTGGCAAACTATATATTGCCTTTATAGCTGTTCTGTTCCCTTGAAAAAAAAATGACATTCATTTTTAAAATAGCTTTAAAAATGTTAACCATTTTTTAAGCATAGTAAAGAAAAAGATTACAACTTTAAAAGTTAATAAAACTAGAATTGTATAGAGTACTAAAATGAGGGATAGGAGTCAGAAGATAACGGTTTAGGTTAAAGCAGGCATTGGCTGAGTAAACATGAACACCTGTAAACTGGGTATAATAATTCCTCCCTATGCCTAACTAAAAGGGTCATCTTAAGAATCAACTGAAATAATACATATAAAAGTGTTTTATAACTCAAAAATGCTTCACAAACAGAGTGATATTGCTATTAGTAATATTACTCATATTTTTTCTACATCTTCCTTTATTTTGTATGAGGTAACCAACCAACACCAGTTTCATTTCTATAATTACCATTACAGTACAGTAAAATAAAGACTATCTGCCATCTTGCTAACTTCAAAAAAAAGGAAAGGAAAGGAAAGGTCCACTTTTTTTTTTTTAAGATTTAGTCAAGTGGTTTTTTTTAGGGATTTGATAAGTAAGAATTTTACTTTAGATCTGATATTTAAGATTTCCAATCCTTAAAAGGACAAACCAAAACTAAGTGTAGAATTTTATATAGAGTTTTATGAGGTTTTAACACAATGAAAACATACACCAGAACAAAAATTTGTAGTAAAATGAACTCTCCTGATGCTGGAGTGCAAAGACAAGGTTTCCACAGCAACAAAATGAAAAGTCAATTATTCTAACCAATAAGCAACAAACAATTGGACATTTACTATAACTTACACATCAAAGCTCAAACATATTCAATTAGAGTTGATATCATTTATTAATATTCAGAAGTATATTACCACAAGTCTGTTTCTCCAGTGCTGAAATGTGAGGGACCATTTTGGAGTCTGCAGATATATAATCTTAGTTCAAATTTATAAAAAGTCCAAAAGCCTCTAGGAAAGGACAAAATAAGGATCTGAACTTATTTAAACTGCTTCATGAAATCTCTGAATTGTTCTATTGCTCAATATTTACAATGCATATTTTTTGCATGACAAATAACAGACTCTTATATGAAAGCTCAATCCTAGAAGTTCATCATTTATCAAACTATCATTTTCTTATTATTCTTACACACATAACTGCAGCATACTGATAATTTAAATTAAGACAATCATGGAAATACACACATCTTTCAGATAGCTATCCTCATTACACCCTCTATGAAGCAAAAGAGGAAAGAAAAGAGGGGAAAACAACCTATGAAGTATGATCAGTTCTCTAGATCTCTTATGCCCAACTTCAGCCAGCCTGTCAACCACAAAACTTAAATATTTAAAGAAAAATGAAGTAATCCTAAAACATAAACCTGCAGGGGAAGGATTACTGTTTATTATATACCAGGAACTTTATGTACATCATTTAAAAAAATACATCAGAAAAATGCAAATCAAAACCACAATGAGATATCACTTCACACCGGTCAGAACGGCTATCATCAAAAAGAACAAAAACAACAAAAGACAGAAAAAGAAAAATATCGTATGATACTGCTTACATGCATAATCTAAAAAAAAAAAAAATGATACAAATGAACTTACTTACAAAACAGAAACAGACTCACAGACTTAGAGAACTAACTTACGGTTACCAGGGTGGAAGGGTGTGGGGGAGGGAGAGTTAGGGAGTTTGGGATTGACTTGTACAAGCTGCTATATTTAAAATGGATAACCAACAAGGACTACTGCATTGTGCAGAGAACTCTGCTCAATATTATGTAGCAACCTAAATGGGAAAATAATTTGAAAAAGAATAGATACATGTATATTTATAACAGAATCACTTTGCTGTACACCGGAAACACAACATTGTTAATCAACTATATTCCAACATAAAATAAATTTCAAACAAACAAATAAATGCTGGCGACGATGTGGAGTAAAGGGAACCCTCATACACTGTTGGTGGGAATGTAAATTGGTGCAGCCACTGTGGAAAACAGTATGGAGGTTTCTCAAAAAACTAAAAATTGAACTACACAAGACCCAGTAATTCCACTCCTGGGTATGTATCTGAAAAAAACAAAAACACTAATTCTAAAAGATACATACACCCCAGTGTTCACAGCAGCATTATTTACCATTGCCAAGATATGCAAGCTACCTAAGTGTCCATCCACAGATGAATGGATAAAGAAGCTGTGGTATATATACAATGGACTACTACTCAGCCATAAAAAAGAATGAAATTTTGCCATTTGCAGCAACATGGATAGAGTTGGAGGGTATTACACTAAGTGAAATAAGTCAGACAAACACTGTATGATATCACTTACATGTGGAATATAAAAAATACAACAATCTAGTGAATATAACAAAAAAGCAGCAGACTGACTGATATAGAGAACAAATTAGTGGTTACCAGTGGGGAGGGGGAGGAGGTAGGGGCAATATAGGGGTAGGGGATTAAGAGGTACAAACTATTACGTATAAAATAAACTACAAGGATATACTGTACAACATAGGGAATATAGCCAATATTTTATAATAACTATAAATGGAGTATAACCTTTAAAAATTGTAAATTACTATATTGTACACTGTAACTTACATAATATTGCACATCAACTATACTTCAATTAAAAAAAAAACCTTACAATAGCCCTGAGCCAGAAATTATCACCATTTTTATAAGAAAATTTGCCTCATGGAGCTAAATAACCCACAAAGTCAGACAGCTAATTTGTGCTAAATATGGGATTTAAACCTAGATCTGTATGATTTCAAAACTTTACCTACTAGACCAGTGATTTCAACTAGGCCTTAAAATTATTGATCAGTAAATTTCCAAAAAGAAATTTGGCAGATATATATAAGATTACTGATTTATTATTTTGCCAGTTAGAATATAACTATCAATTATTCTAATCATTTCTTAAAAGAGAGTACATTTTGACATCAAGAATGGAAGGATATAAAGAGAAGCAGAAACAGCAAAATCTCAGAATGGAGTACAGTCCGCATCTCTACTTATAAACTGGCAACTTTATATAGACATATACAGAATACATACTCATACAACATTGTTCTTAGGGTGAAAATATCATCATGAACAGCACTGGTCCATGACTTGCTAGTTGTAACATGCTTAAGTATCTTAAAAAAAAATGCCTACTTTTAAAACTCAACGCTTCCTTTTCTTTACGTATCAAACTGATAATGCATCAAGAATTGATAGGGTCAAGTATCTTTATTGTCACAGGCACTTCTAACTGACAGGCTCATTAGTAGATAAAAGAATACTTCCCCGCTCCTCAAGGCTCCCAAGAGAACAGAAAATTAGATAACTTTTACTGACACAGCAAGAAATAAGTTTTGCTGTTTACAACTATACCTGTTTTCTAAGGAGGACTGATTCTTTTAATATGTAAGGTCTTGTTTGATGAACACTTGAGGAACTTGGCTCTGCCTTTTGAGAGGAAGAATTTGAGGGAACTGAACTGTTCTTCTTCAGGGAGAGAAGAATTTGGAGTTTTGATGGCAAATAAGAAAGAAAGGATTGAAGAATAGACAGGAAGTTGAGGAGAGAGGAGCCAACCATGGGATATGAAACTGGGTATACTATGGGGGAGAGGACTAAGTGAAATATAAGTATCTTTGCTGAAACCAATTAAGTTGTTACATGCCTATAAACATATGTAGAAACAGAAACCCAGGAAGCAGAGGGTGCCCTGAGAATTTAAGAGCTTCCCACCAGGAAAACAAATCTTGGGGAGACTTAGGATTTCCATAGGCCATAAGATTGTGGGTTCAAGCCTATCCTACCTAGAGCTTGAAGGTAAGATCTGTCCTTCAGATCAACTAGCTAGTCATCAAGAATAATCCTAGTGAAAAAGCAAACATAGGCATTGTTGAGAGAGAAGGAATGATATAAGAGATGCTGCACAAAGTGAAAGGCTAGGGTAAGAACCTGAGCAGACAGGAGATAGGGGGTGGTTACTGGAGTGGGGTGAGTCTGGGAAAAGGAGGAGCAGAGAAAAATGCCAAAAGAAGAAAGAGAAACTATAGTATATGGGTTAAGAGGAATTTGTCCTCTCAAGTCAGAGAGCATCTTGGTTCATGCCAATTATGTGACCATGGAGGTTATTTCCTTTAAACTTTTGCTTTCTTGCCTATAAAGTAGAGATAACAGTACAAATTCAGTAGAATTGTCTTAAGGATTCAGTGAAATAACATCAATATAAATTAATTATAATTTGTTTTTAATAATATAAAAAATTGCTATTTATTATTACTTGCTTCAGTTGTATCTAGACTTTGTTCCTTCTGTCAGTAGAAAATTCTCGGTCTGAGATGAGGAACTAAATTATTACGACTAAAGGTAATAAACTTAAAATCATGTACATGTCAAGTGGCCCTACCCAAAGAAAAACGACACAATGCAGTTCTGCTCCCTCAAAAAGACCATAACAAAAGCAAGAAAAAAGTTTTAGGTAATAAACTTAAAATCTGGGGACTTTTGGACATGAGCCTGTTATTTATTCAACAGACACTAACAAGTAGCTACTATTTATAAGTTGCTCTGCTAAGGACTAAAGGCGTAAAGGTGAAGACAGGACATATAGTTCTTTTTGTCAAAGATTTTAAGCATTCAACACAGCAGAGAAAATGAGGTAGGATGCAAACAACTATGGTGCAATACAATGTATGGTAAAAGTCATGAGATAGAAAATATCCTACGTAAATTTTGAGGAGACATTATACATGACTAGGGGAAAATAAGAAAAAAAATTAAAAAGCAAATCTAAACTAGGCCCTAAAGAAACATTCCAGTTGAAAAAAATAAAATACAGACAGAATATAGGTGAGGAAAAATCACTAATCATGGTATGCCTAAAACACAGGCTGTTTGCATGAAAAGAGTTAAGAATTAAAAGGTATTTTGGGGGGCTTCCCTGGTGGCGCAGTGGTTGAGAGTCCGCCTGCCGATGCAGGGGACATGGGTTCGCGCCCCGGTCCGGGAGGATCCCACATGCCGCGAAGCGGCTAGGCCCGTGAGCCATGGCCACTGGGCCTGCGCGTCCAGAGCCTGTGCTCCGCAACAGGAGAGGCCACAGCGGTGAGAGGCCCACGTACCGCAAAAAAAAAAAAAAAAAGTATTTTGGGGGGCTTCCCTGGTGGCACAGTGGTTAAGAATCACCTGCCAATGCAGAGGACATGGGTTCAAGCCCTGGTCTGGGAAGATCCCACATGCCGTGGAGCAACTAAGCCCGCAAGCCACAATCACTGAGCCTGCATGCTACAACTACTGAAGCCCGTGTGCCTAGAGCCCACGCTCCGCAACGAGAAGCCACTGCAATGAGAATCAACGGGGAGCAGCCCCTGCTCGCCGCAACTAGAGAAAGCCCGCGAGCAGCAATGAAGACCCAATGCAGCCAAAAATAAATAAATTAATTAATTAAAAGAAAAACGAAAGAAAGAAAGAAAATCCTCCACAGGATTGCCTTTGCACCTGCGTCAAAAATTAATTAAAAAGAAAAAAAGGTATTCTGGGGCCACGGCAATGACAGCTTTCAGCTCTGAGCTAAGGAATTAGGACTGTATCTCACAAGCAGTCAGGAGTCACTGAATGCTGCAGACAACTTCCGAATCTAGCAGCTGTACATAGTCTAAACAAAAACAGAATGAGACTGAAGAAGTAGAGGTGGAATATCAAGATACTGTAATCATCCAAATGATAATGAGAGCCCAAACTTGGGCAGTGGCAAAGCAATGAATGAATTCAATTTACATAAATAGAAGAATCAACTGAAGAGGCTGAGACTGCAGTCAAATGATAGTGACCAGCAGATCTTTCTAACACAGGCAACAAAAGAATGATCACCTTCAGAAATACAGAAAAGTCAGATGTAGTAAACGGGTCATAGAATTAGTCACAGAAATCAGTCATTTATTTATTAAGCATTATTTATTCAAGCATATATCAAGTGAAAGCCATATGTCAGGTGCTAGGGGCATAAAACTGAGTAAGATCTAGTTCCTGGCCTGAAAGTGGGAGACACACATATAATTTAACAATTAACTGCCATATTGGATGATATATTCAATCACAGGAGCTGCAAAATGAGAAGTAGGCTAATTTGTCAATGGATCAAAATGCTACATGACGAACCACTAAATTCACTTATTTATTAAAAATGTACCTTAAGTAAAAGTCTTCTTGATTATATGATATATTTATATATTCAACAAATACATTTTTCTCAGTGGAATTTTAAGGAGTGTCCAATTAGTCAAAAGTTTTTTAGGCATACCATCAATAAATTTAACAAATATTAAATTTAGTTTTTTTTTTCATCAACAGATATCACAGCAATGGCAAGAACTGCATTTAGGATTCCAGGTTTGTAAATACCAGTAAATTCTGCAAGAGATAATTATTTTCTATTTTATATCCAGTATTAAATCTGATCAGCTACAGCACTTTATTGACAAGCTATGCATATGACTGAATGACCAATTCACATAATTCTAGACTTGGAATATATTGTCCTTCAAATGAAAGAATGTTAATAATTAGTAATAGTAATAAATTTGCACTGAAAAGATATGGAATGGGAAAATAAGCAACTGATGGACTATTTACATATATAATTTACACTATTTATTTCTAAATTTACCCTTTGAGTCAAATAACATTTGAGTGCCTAGTATGTGTTAAACAATACAATATTTTATACAACTTCCTATAGTTATTCCTGTGGAAACTTTGTAAATCCATGAGTCATAAACTGTATAACTTTACCCTTTCTATACCAAACCTAGACTAGATATTAAGTGCAGGCTTGCTGATCACAATGATGTAAATGATTTTCAATATTTGCCAAAAAGGTAAAACACTTAAAACTGTCCCTCCCACAAACCCCCAAAAGAAAGTGAAAAGACAAGTTACAAACTGAGATAAGACATTCACAATACACACAAAGGATTTATATGAGGAATATAAAGAACTCTTATAAATCAATTTAAAAAACACAGAAAAATAGGCAAGACTCATGAACAGAAATTTCACTGAAGAGGAAACATAAAAGGCCAGTAAACATTAAAAAAAAAAAAATTCTACATCAGTGATGATCAGGAAAATGCAAATCAAGACCATTTGATGAGATCGCATTTTACACTCTTCCGATTTGTAAAAATTAAAAGACAACAGCAAATGTCAGAAAGGATGGATGACCAAGGGATCTTTTGTCTCTTACCTGCTGACATGACTATAAATTGGCACAACCACACTGCAAGCTGGGCATCACCCTGTGAGGCAACAATTCTACATCTGGGTATATAATTAATAGAAACTCTTACATATATGCAATAAGAAAGAATGCACAGAACATCCATAGTATCATCGTTCACAATTACAAAAACCAGAAAATAAATAAAGGCCCAACAAGGAAAAGTCAGTGGATAAATATCCAAATATCCAATAAGGGGAGAGTTGAATATTTTACTCATTGAAATATCACACAGCAATTAAAATGAGTGATTACAGCAACATACAATAATATGGTTAAATCAGCAATAATAAGTGAAAAATCAAGTTTAGAGAGATTATATTGAACACAATTATATAAAAACAACTAAAATAAAAGATATAACTTTTAGAATTGTATATCCAACAAAACTAAAAAAAGAGAATGAACACAGGACTCAGGATGATGGTTACTTTGGATGACAAGAAGGTGGAGGTAGGGGGATGGAATGAAGAAAAACCATGTATAGGTTAAGTTCCTAGCTTTTAGGGGGAGTTGGGAAGTGAGTGCTGGTCCATGGGTGTTTATTACAATGATATGTGGATGGATAATGATTAATCCAAACCAGTGTACCTAAGGTTTAATAAATGGGAAAAAAAATCTGAAAATTTAATGAAATTTATTCAATGAAAATTCTGAAACAGACAAAAAAAGCACCTCCTTAGAGAATCTCTAAGGAAACAACTACAGGAAAGGGAAAACAATATGATTAATTGTAAAATACATGATATTTAGCATACGTGTTGGGTGGTAAGTATATTTTCTATAATCTAAAATTCTAAATTCTGTAATAACAACTTTCCAATAAATTATGATGTTTGTAAGCCAGGGCAGTAAAGCTTCAACCAATTAGAAAAAGTAAACATTGCCAAGTTCCTAAAATAGATATATCCTAATAACAGTATATATTATGTAATTCTTGTCTATCAGTTCATCTCTATAACATGACACCAACAGTTACCTTCAAATCTAAGGTATTTATCATCAAATACACTCCTCCCAGGCTTTCCTGTTCTTCATTTTTAACAGACAATATTTATGTATATAATATTACACAAATTTAATTTTTCTGAGATTGTGAAAAACTGAATGTGACAACAGAGCTAGTTTCAAATAAGATTTCATTAAATAAAATTAAGAGAAACTAGACATGTATCAAAATAAATGTTCTCTATTTCTACTTTTCTAAGATATCAGAAGTTTACTTTTTCATTAGTATGTTTTTCTCAGTCAAGATTTTAAGTATCTTTTTAAAGCTTTTAACTAGTTTCGACTTTCTTTGTTGCCAAGTTTGAACTCTGTTGCATACCAAAAGTTGTTCGTATTAAATGTTACATGATTTCTGTCATACTCTGATGAGAGTAAAATTGGTTTTTGAAATAGAGTAGACATTTGACAATTGTTCAACAGAGTACACAGTACTAGAAAATGATGTAAAAGTAACTACTTTGTTCAAATATCATATATGTTTCTGGAAGTAACATTATTTTAAGTGATATTCATCTCTCTATTAACTAATTAGAGATGACCAAAAAACATGATCATTTTAGAGCCATCATTTTATAATACCAGTTTCAGCACAAAGATTTACTCAAAATAAAAATATTTTGAGATAAAAAAGTCAATAAAGCTACTTTGATCCACTTATCTAGAACTAGTGGCAATTTTTTTTTTTACCTACAGCTATTTCTATCTTAAAACTCTATAACCCTCATTTCTCTTTACAATTCTAATAAGTAAAATAGGATACAGAAGGGAGGAAAAATATCAAATCAGTATGTCGTATACCTTAAAATCACACATTGTATGTCAAATATATCTCAATTTTTTTACAAAAGGGAGGAAAAAGAGGAAATGGACTCAAATGCCATGGGACTTATAAGTTGGAAAAGCTTGTCAATTACTCTGATAGAACTATTAGCACTTTCTATTTACTTTGATGCTTTTCTGCATTTTCCAGATTTTCTAGAATACACTTGTATTACATTGATAATTTGAAAAAAACCTGTAAAATGTGTCTTAACCATCTACCTACTTTCTCATGCTACATTCCCCCAACTCATGCTAGTCTTAATCCTCCCAACACAGACACCTTCTACGTTCCAGTATCACTGCAAAATTAGATGCCACCTCCTAATTTCCCATCAAATGTGTAAAATAAGAGGGTGCTGTATGTAGATATAACATAACTAGTGCAGAAATCCCTTTTGAACTTTTTAAGGGAATATTTTTGGGACAAGGGATTAGAAATGTAAAATAAAGAAAACTAAGTAATTTCTTAAGTCAATGATCATAGTCAACTTTCAACAGTCAAGACATTTCTCATCCTAGGTAACAAATGGAGCCTTCTCATCAATGTACTGTGTACCTACTCAGTGCCAAACACACAGCTTGGTTACATAGCTTAAAATTTTAAAACAAAGTTTATCTTACGGACAGTCTACAGAGAAACGTGAAATCTTTTGGAAGGTTTTGGGTGAACATCTGACAACTTTCATCAGAAACATTAATTGTTAAATGAAGAAAACCTGCAAAAATGTTATTGTACTGTTATTCTTTGTAGAATGTTATACCTTATTTGCAATAATAAAGCACTGTTAAATTATAGACTACCGGGGCTTCCCTGGTGGCGCAGAGGTTGAGAGTCCGCCTGCCGATGCAGAGGACACAGGTTCGTGCCCTGGTCCGGGAAGATCCCACATGCCGCGGAGCGGCTGGGCCCGTGAGCCATGGCCGCTGAGCCTGCGCATCCGGGGCCTGTGCTCCGCAACGGGAGAGGCCACAACAGAGAGAGGCCCGCGTACCGCAAAAAAACAAAAACAAACAAACAAACAAAAATTATAGACTACCAAATAAAATGTGGAAATCACTTTTCCTTGTTCGAGAGGAACCTAACAAGTAGTATAAAGTTTATATTAAAGTTAACTCTGGTTAACTACATTTTGGGCCAATTTTTAGAAAGTTCACACATTTACAATATTGGAATGCAAAACATTTATGGGTCCACATATTACAAAATGGTGTAGTGGAAAAGATATAAATCCAAATTCAAACTCAGACTTAACATTGTGAACATGAATGACTGACTTAACTATTCCTGAACTTAGTTTCCTGATCTGTAAAATGTAAATAACAACACTCACTTTATTGGATTGTTTTAAAGATTACATAAGGTACACAGGGTACCAAGTACAATGTCTATCATACAGCAGATAATCAATAAACGTTATTTGTACTCTCCTCTAGAAAGTAAAAGCCATATCCTGTCATCTTTATGCCCTCCAATATACCTTTGGTAGCTACTCAATAAAGGTTTCTTGAAATGAATCCCTGTAACTTAAGACCAGCTACCTCAACCTTCCACTTGAGCAAGTCACCTCTACCTAAATAAATTCTGCTGAGAATGGAATTCAAGATTCCCAACACTTTATTAGCTATTTTGATGAAGATGAATATCCGATAATCAACAAGGTAACTTTATAAGTATGCTACTCGATATCTGGGTCTACACTCTACAAAATTATTGTTGTAGCCAACATTTTCATTTTGAGATTCTTTATATCGTTTTCATTATTAACTCAGTTTCCTTGAAAATAAACTTTAATTTCTTTGGCCTCATGAAAGTATCACACTCATTTTCCCACTACACTTCAAATAAAAAACAAGAGAACTTGACATAACAAGTTAATTACAAGAGATAAAAATTAGAAATTGCCAACTAAGTTTATGTTTTTTAACAGCCTATTTTTATTTTTACCACAGCAAATATTCTTCCTTACACATTGAAGCCTCTAGCCTTCAAACTTTGTATATACTTTATTAATGATTCCTTGTTGAATGTCTCTTAAATTACTAACAAGAGTTAGAAACATTACATTATATAGAAATATTACAATTAACAAGACTGTGGTTTCAGATTTTCTTTGTCTTTCCACAATCAAAACTTATTAATAAGCCAATTCCACCTCAAGTAAAGTATTTCAAATTCTGCCATATAATTCGAAAAATAATTTTTTACATGTTGGATGTACAATGTTTCTAAATAAAGTATAAATTTCATTAAAAGAAGTTGTAACATGTAACTTTCAGAGTGAGAAAAGATATGGCAAAGTAACAATTTCAACTAAACAATTTAAAAACTTGCTACACAAATTATTATTTAATTACTTAAAATCTGTATGGCAGAAAAGCATTAAGAACCTCACATTAAACAACTTTTCAATTTAAATAAATTCAAACAACTTAGAAGGTTTTTAAAAACTGGTTCTCCAAACAAGTTTGATAAATATTTGGTTACTATATTCTAGTTTCATGACCCAATGAAATAATAAAATGTTTGAACAGATGCATATACTTGGTGAAGCAAATTTTATCATGGTTCATCTTTGAGTGCTGATATAAATAATATTTTCAATTATTTTAATAAACATGATAAAGTCCAAATGCAATAACTTTTATTAGAATTGGGAGTCAAATACACCAAGAAAAATGTCCTGGATATACATGACAACCTAAAATGTAACACTTATTAAAAACTATTCTTTTACTGGAGGGAGTTACATTTTAGTTTATTTAAAAGTCTAACTTTAGATTGGACATTCCCCTAGTCTGGTCCCATTTTTAAAATACTCATATTTAAATATTCCTATTTATTTGACTTGCTTCTTTGTTATTGTAAAAAATGGTTTTATTAAAAGTCCCTAAATGTTATATTTTAATATACATGAAAATATATTTTCACATTCAGTACCAAAATAAGAGTTTTTTACATCAACTTTCTATAAAATACAAATAAGGATGCCAAATACTTTATGATTCTGAAGCCACTCCACTCAAGGAAAAATTCTGTTATTTTCATGGCTTTTTTTCAGTCAGAAGTAAAATATGCTTTTCAAATTTCAAGACTAGGCAATGGAAAGCATTTCTGATGTGCCTCAAACTTCTTTTCAAAAGCTCACGTAAAGTAATAAAACAATAAATTCCATTCATTTAGCTAACTGGTATGCTGGAAGACTTCCTTAGAAAAGACTAAGAGTAATTAAAACACTATATAGCAACATGTTCAATAATATGAAATTCAGCCTTGCATTTCCAAAGGATTCCAAATTTGCAAAAGTGCATTGATATACCTTGTTGAAATCTATTTTTATGGAGGAAATATCGAGTATTATATGCCTTCAAGCTTACATCTAACTGCACAATAAACCAAGCTAATCTAGGAATTTATCGAAAATACATTTAAACAGCAAAAAACTTAGAAGCAACTGAATTTTGAAATCATCAAGAATGAACCCTTCAGAGTGTCTAGATTCAGCCTTCTCAAAAAAAATTAACTGCCCAACACACAAAAACGAATGTACGTAGGCTATTTTTTTTCTTTTAACTCCCATCTCAATCTTCGAGTAGCTAAAAGACGACTATATTTAAACAAACCAAAATAAGTTTAAGTCAAAGAACAAGCATGAAACTTTAATCCAGACGTAAACATCTCTGGGACACTCCAAAGTAAAGAAAAATAAACCCAACAAGGTAGCGCACGTACCCTGCACATCAAAGAGACCTAAACACCAATATCGTGCCTACATCATCAAATATTTAGCTGGAAAATGGGAAGAATAATACTGCTAATCAACGTGGACTTTAATTAAGGGATCTATTTTGTTCACATCTTCTGCAAGCATGTGGTGCCCAACATTTTCCCTTAGTCGACTGCTTTGCCGTTTGTAAACAACTTCTGTAGTTCTTTTTTTGGTATTCAAACAGGAGGGAAAATGAAAGCCTGAAAAGCATCAGCATCTGAGCTTCCGGATCTGAGCCGGGAGTAGCTGAGAAGGGGACCATGTAACTATCACTTGGTAAAAAAGAAATAAATGGGTTAGCCCTCAAAATAAAAGAAAGAAATCTAGCCACCTAAAGAGGGTTGGTGAAGTGAAGCCAGCATTGGGTGAGACACTTTATTTTTGTTTTTTCTTTAAAAAAAAAAAAAAACTTGTCTGGGGACTGGAAGTTATGGGGGCGCTCTTTGTGCAGAGTCTGAGGGGAAGGGGAGGGACAAGAAAACAGCTTGGGAGTCATTCAAAGGAGTTTAAGGAGCGGTGTTCGAGGGAAAGGCGGGGCGGGGTCCGGCCCGCAGGAGGTAGGGGGCGCCAGGGGTGTCCGCGGGCGGCTCTGACACAAGAGAGGGGGAGGCGAACTGGCCGCCCCGGAGACCGGGTGAGAGCAGACGCCGGCCGCAGGATGGGGTCCCTCTGGTAGGCAGAGTCAAATTAAGTTGGTGGCAGGCCACGGCTCCGGCGGGGGCAGAGGCTCTGGCTCCAGAAGGAAGCGGCTTCCGAGTGACATCCCCGAGTTTCCTCACTTAGCGGGCTAGGGGCGCGGCGGCCGCACGGCTCCCCTAGGCCCCCTACCCCGCGCCAGACTCTCTCCCTCTGCTCCGCCAGCGCCTCGTGCACGGGCCGCGGCCCTTACCTGCAGCTCCGTGAGCAGAATCTCCCCCCGTTCGGGGTTGGACGCCATTGCTTTCCGCTCTGGACTCCACACCTGGACGCGGCCGCTGCTGGCGGGCGAAGGGAGAAGGCGGGACGGGATCCGGGGTGGGGGGTGAGGAGCGGGGAGAGAAAGAAAAAAACCTAGGGATTCATGGAGGCGCAGCCCCTGCTGGAGGCGCGGCTTATTTCGCCCGGTCCTTGGAGAGCGGCGGGGAGCCGGGACACTCGTAGCGGGCTCCCCCTCGCCGCCGCCCGCCCGTGCTGGACTCTCTTGCTCAGTCGCTGCCTCAGGGCGACGCCAGGAGCCGCCTCGAACCTCTCGGTGCGGGGCTGTGCGGCCGCGGCGGCAACTCCTCCTGTCGCACCATTTGGCTGTCACCGCGTCGCAAAAGCGGCCTCACTTGGCGGCTGCCAGGGCACGTGACGGCCGCGGCCGCCGCCTCCCGCCGGGCGAAGGAGGTGGGGCGGAGGGGACCCAGAGGGCGGGAGCGGGGCGGGGCGGCTTCCGACCAGGCTCCGCGGCGGGGACTGCCATTGGACCCAGCCAGGGTGAAAAGGGGGGGAGCGGGCTGGGCTCGCGTCTCCTGGGAAGCGGGAAGAGGAAGAAGAAAACACACGCCCGCTTTCCTGCTTGTTTAACTGCCCCGCTGTGAACGCTGGAAATCGGGAAACTACTCGCTTCTTTTTGTTTTTTTCCCCAGGTCCTTTTCTCTTTGCTTGCCACAGTTTAGACCTAACGTAAACGGACCCTTTTCTAACCTCCAGAACCCAAAGAGTTTCGGGACTCAAACCTGATAGAATATTCCCCAGCCCAAGCTATTAATCTTGCCTTTTGCTCGCACCCACCCTCTGCGCGCCTCTGCGACCAGTAAGGTGCACAGCTGGCGAAAGTGGGGTGTGGTCTGTACTTTTCAAGAAATGTTAGCGGCTCTCGACCTCTGGCAACTCAATGCAGTTTTTTGTTTTGTTTTGTTTTTGTTTTTGTTTTCTTGCGGTACGCGGGCCTCTCTCTGTTGTGGCCTCTCCCGTTGCGGAGCACAGGCTCCGGACGCACAGGCTCAGCGGCCATGGCTCACGGGCCCAGCCGGTCCGCGGCATGTGGGATCTTCCCGGACCGGGGCACGAACCCGCGTCGCCTGCATCGGCAGGCGGACTCTCAACCACTGCGCCACTAGGGAAGCCCTAATGCACAGTTTTTTAAAGATACCTTTTCCCAAGCGCTGCACTACTGTGGTTTGGGCTTTTGAGTTTAGAATTTAGTTAGTTGGCTTCTTGAATTGTTTTAACTGAATTTAAAGTGAAGGCGGTGGGGCGGGATTAGCCCCATGAATGGGAAAAAGCCAACTTTCCCTGTTGTAGTAAACATCCAGGTTAACCTATTAGTAACATGTAGCTAAGTAGTCTTAAATTGGGGGTTTAAGAAATGACACTATAATATTCAGGAATGTCAACAAAATCTCCATCCCGTAGCTTTTGTCTGAGGAGTGAATGCATATTCTAGGCACCTGCTTAACTTTTGATTATTTGAGGCTGAGATGCCATGGCTTTGTTAAAAACTACTTAGGGAAAGTGATACGGATAGTTTAGTTAGATAGCTACTTGAAGAATGGCTTAGTAGGCATACTTCTTAAGTATGCTCTCATGAACCTCTTAAGCTTCATGTAAGATCTGTTGGGCTGATGCTAGGACTTAAGTTTATCTTTTTACCTTCTAAAGTCTAATGCATTTATTTGACAAACACTTGTCTAGAGTTCTGTGATCACATTTTCTGAACTCCAATTCATGTGATAGAGAATTTTTCTGGTGAGTCTTTCAAAAGTTTAAAAACTGTTTATATGTTTAATACATAGCCTTGGTTGAAAATGATAATTAAAACATATGCTACAACAACACTTGGAAAAACCAGGATAAAAATGCCCTCCCTGGTAAGAGCCAGACAGTGTTCTAGACCCTGGAGCTACAGCTAGGATTAAGAAAGAGTCCTTGTCCCTGGAGTGATTGAGTCCTTTGGAGAAACAGACTTGTGTCCAAACAACTATAGTGCAATTTTAAATGATAGTCACAAAACGTTAGGGGACCACTGCATTCAGATAGATGATAGATAGATATACATATTTTGTGTGTACTAAAAATACATTACATAAAATTTACCATTTTAACAATTTTAAGTATACAATTCAGTGGCATTAAATGCATTTAGATATATTTTGCTTATTTTTCTTTTGCCTTACTCCAGAATGGATTTGAGATAGCTGGCACACATAGTAGGTGCTTAATAATGATGTAATTTAAAAGTACCTATGTAAGGAGTTAGAAATATAGTGAATGAGCATTCTTTTTAAAAATAAATATAGATATAAGAGAAAGATGTTCACCTTTTAGTACCATGGTATTTTAAAGGTAGAAGAGACTTAAAATGTTGAGTCCGACACTTACTATACGTAGAAGAAAAATAAGCCATAATTTACTTAACTATTAGGAGCATGGGAACATTATTACCCTTAGTGGCAGAGATGGAAACTGGAATCTAAATCTCCTAATTGCCAATCCTGTGCTTCTTTAAACTTAATCCATGCTGCTATAAGTACTTTAAAATAGATTAAAAAATGAACTCAAAGCATTATAGTCTCTCAAATTTTTTACCATAGAAAAAGATTTCAAACTTTACATATTTCTAGTGCTAAATCAAGTATTAATAGTAATTTTAATTTTATATATCACGTGTAAATGTAAGCAACCAGCATAAAAAGTTTTTTAAATTATAGGAATTATTTATGAGATTAGTTATGTTGGGGAAAGTGGTACAATACAAAAGGGAGCCAAGACAATATAAAACTGCTTGAGAATCTGGAAAATGTGATGGTTTAAACAGTAAATTAGCTTAAGCTGAAAACTACTACCCAGATCACAGTTTATGTTCAGGGGGTGGGGGGTGGTAAGTGGGGGAAAAGAACAAATAATAGGACATGGAATATATTTATCAAAATGAAGCATACTTGAAAAAGTTTTAATGGAAGCGTATATCATGTTGATTCAGATGAGCTATATTCAGTCCCTACTTGCAGATGTTTTTGAGGAATCCTAAATATAGTTCACCTCAAGTTATGTTCTAATTTATATTAACAATGAAAAAGAGGAATTTTTTTAATTTTACTAATTTCCATGTAAGAAATTAAAGACATAAAAAAAATCTGAATTGTGTCACTAATTTTGCAGGTAGCTTTTAAAATTTTTCATAGATATTTTAAAGGTCTTTAAGAAGTAGAGATGACCAAACATGTAGAAATAGTGATTTGTTTGTTATTATTACTTTTTTTATTTTTGGCTGCACTGCGTCTTTGTTGCTGCGCGTGGGCTTTCTCTAGTTGCAGCGAGCAGGGGCTACTCTTCGTTGTGGTGCATGGGCTTCTCATTGCGGTGGCTTCTCTTGTTGCGGAGCACGGGCTCTAGGCACGCGGGCTTCAGTATTCATGGCACATGGGCTCAGTAGTTGTGTCTCACGGGCTCTAGAGCACAGGCTCAGTAGTTGTGGTGCATGGACTTAGTTTCTCTGCGGCATGTGGGATCTTCCCGGACCAGGGCTCGAACCCGTGTCCCCTGCATTGGCAGGCGGATTCTTAACCACTGCGCCACCAGGGAAGCCCCTGTTATTGTTGTTTTTGCAAGTTAGCGGGAAGGAAAAAAAAAAGTAACTCCCTACTCCCAAGGGATAAAAGTAAAGTAGCAGTGGTAATCAAACTAAGAGACTCCCAAAGGAGAGGCAAACTCAGAGAGACAGTCAGAACTACTTGGTCACCACCTTTTTCTTCCTTAGGAAACCCCTTGCAGGGATGTTCCCTTGCAAGCTCTATGAAGATAATTTTGAGAACAAGATTCTTAAAGTTGAGAACACAGTAGAGTTAAGTTGTAGCGACCATAGCAGATACTTTTGGAGGTGTCTGCTCAGCCCACGTTCACTTCTCTGAGAATTACCTCTGCCACCAGAAAAGAAGTCTCTGTAGCCATGTTGATTTGGCTTAATCTAGATCTTTCAGCAAATTATGGGTGGGCCATGATAGAACATGTCCAAGTTTAGCTAACCAGATTACCTCCCCAAGAATTTGAAAATAGAATATTGAAATGTTGGTCAGTTGGTGGCCCTAGACCAGCAATGGTGGGAGGGTTATGGTTGTAGGGCTAGAATGGCTATTTTTTGCCATGTGTCCAAACATGCAGAAAAAGCTGTTTTTGGAAAGAGAAACGAAGTCCTTCCTCTCTGTCACTGGGAATATAATGGTTATTGAGGCATAACTGGCCTTTGTCTTGATGGGGCTTATGGTTAGTTAAAGAGACGTAATGACAAAGAAGGTGAATTCAGGGTACTTTAAACACAGGTCAGGCAATTCTTTCCTAAGTACTTCACACTTATGCTGAGATCTCACTTGTATATGTTAACTGGACAAAAAAGGTGTAAAGAACTTTCCAAAGAGAAAGAATAACTTAGATAAATGTTCTAGAAGGGGAGGGAGCATCTTAATTAAGTACTGAAAGACCAGTGGAACTATAGCAAAGAAACAAAGCAATAAGCAGGAGCTTATAGATCATGTGTATCAGTTAGGATGGGCTAGGTTATGTTGAGTAACAAATGATTCCAAAAATTCTCAGTGGCCAACAATAAGGTTTATTTATCTTTCATGCTACATGGCCACCAAGGTTCTGCTCCATGCCGTCTTCACTCTGGACTCAGGCTAACAGTGCAGTCGTTATCTGGAGTATTGCCATTGTCATGTCAGAAGGAGAAGAAAAGTGGTAAATCACCCACTGGTTCTTAAAGTGTTTGGTCATATTTCTTTCACATTTCATCAGCCAAACTTTTGCTGTGCCTGAAAGCAACAAGGGGCAGGGTTGTATAATCTTCCTACAGAGAGGGACACCACAACGATGGGCACTGAATGTAGGTGAATAGTAATCCAGTTCCACACCATGTTTAAGATTTTGATGTTTATCCTAGGAGCAATGGAAAACCATTGAATAAATTTTCCATTTTTTAACAAATCACGTTGGCTATGGTGACAACAAGATTAGAAATGGGCAAGAGTAGACTGGGGGAGAAAAATTAGGATTAAATAATGAATAGTAGTTTAGACTGGGGTCATGGCATTGGAAATGGAGAGAAGCCAAGAGATTTAAAAGACAGGAGAATCTGGTGATGTGGAAAGAGAAGCAGAGGTGAGAGACTTTGTGGCACCAGGACAGTGGAAGAAATGTACGTGAATTAGTTCCCAGTGTCTTACCATTTGCTTGCTCCAGTCTTCTGGGAAGTTCAGCTACTCTATTCTCGTGTTTTGGGAGTCTCCTGTGTTCCCCTAATAAGTCTTTCTTTTTGCTAAAGCTACTCTGTGTATGTGCCCCCCCCACACACACACTCTAAAGCAGACGTTAAGACATCAAGCCAAGGTGAGAACCATCAGGGAACGAATGACACCACCATTCTGGCTATAGGGTAGAAGTGGGTAGGACAAGCAATAAAAGTTAAATACTGCTGTCTCCTCTTTCAATGACTCATTTTCTATCCAGTCTACTTATTATTCCCAAAAGATTCTGACAATATATATATTCAATATATATATATATATTCATTCTGACAATATATATTCAGCAAATATACAAATTATAAACAAGTATATATTAAACCTAATATGAACCTCCCCACAGCACTTCATTGATACATCTATTTGGGCACTTAAATTTCTTCTTTGTCAAGTCATTGTATACAATATTTTTCTCCTGCTAGACTTAAGCCCACCTAAAGAGTGTCCGTGTGTCTATAGGGCCTAGTATAGTATCTCTTATGCATAGATATTATGTATGTAGGTGTGTTTATGTATGTATTGCAGAAATATTTTAGGATAACTGTCTGCTAGGTAAGCTTACCGTGAATGCCCAGTTTCATAGCCTCTAAAGTCAAGAGACTCTGTTTCTCCCAATCCAGTTTTGGGGACTCTGACATGTTATTTACACATGCTTTCCTGTTTCTCTGTCCCTCCACAAACACTCCCATAACCACTCCCTACTGTCCATGGCCCTTGTTTCTGCCTATATTTACATGGACCTAAAGCTCAACCCATGACAAGTTATCCCCAATACAAGCTGTTTTCAAGCATTTATTAATTCATTAACCTCGTACCAAAGATTTAAGAGGGGTCACACTATAGAATATGATGACTTTCCCCCTGACGCTGGGTCTACCTCTCTTTTTCCACCCTCAACAGATTAACAAGCAAATCCTGCTCCTTTCCCAGGCTTTTAGAGTTTGACCATACTCATGGTCCTTCTGATTCTCAACTGTTATACCAAACAAGATTGTTTGGAAATTTCTCCCCCGAATATGCAATGTCCTCCTGAAAAGGATACCAGAAAATACCATTTTCCTAGCTCGGTACATGACATCAAATGAATGGTAACATTTTGAATTTTATGTATTTGAAGTAATGGAAAACAAATGTTTTAACCACCATTGAGAAGTTAAACTTTTTGTTCTAACCCTCAGGATCCCTTCATACTCTTAAGAATTATTGAACACCACAAATAACAAATATTGGCAAGGTTGTGGAGAAAGGGGAACCCTTGTGCACTGTTGGTGGGAATGTAAATTGGTGCAGCCACTATGGACAACAGTATGGAGGTTCCTCAAAAAACTAAAAATAGAACTACCATATGATCCAGCAATCCCACTCCTGGGTGTCTATCTGAAGAAAATGAACATTAATTAGAAAAGATATATGCACCCCAATGTTCATAGCAACCTAATATGGAAGCAACCTAAGTGTCCATCAACAAGTGAATGAATAAAAAAGAAGTAATGTGTACACACACACACACACACACAGAGTGGAATACTACTCAGCCATAAAGAAGAATGAAATTTTGACACTTGCAACAACATGGATGAACTCGGAGGGTATTATGCTAAGTGAAATAAGTCAGACAGATAAAGACAAATACTGTATGATATCACTTATATGTGGAATCTGAAATATAAAACAAACTAGTGAGTATAACAAAAAAGAAACAGACTCACAGATATAGAGAACAAACTAGTGGTTACAGTGGGGAGAGGGAAGGGGGAGGGACCAGATAGGGACAGGGGATTAAAAGGTACAAACTACTATGTATAAAATAAACTACAAGGATATATTGCACAGTACAAGGAATATAGACAATATTTTATAATATCTATAAGTGGAATATAACCTTAAAAATTGTGAATCACTGTGTTGTAACCTGAAACTTATATAACATTGTAAATCAACTATACCTCAATTAAAAGAAATTAATGGAGAAAAAATTTAGTCTGCAGGCATTCATTTGCCTGTTGCAAAAAAGTAGATGTTTCATGTATTACATATGTATTACATAATTTAAGTAAAATGTACTCTACAATCAGCAAACCAGCTGGTGGTTAACATATAGATTTTTGTTAACTTTTTGTTCTTTTGGAATGTATAAGGTATTCCATAATACATTTTAATAATTAAAAATTAAAATTCTATTGACCAAAAAAACTTATTGAAGACTCTAAAGAGCTTTCGTTTATGTGGGTTATATCTTCTAATGTTTACTGTATTAGAAGTTAAAACTGAAGAGTTTTTAAAGCACAAGAATATACAAGCTCACATTTCATTAGCCATCAGAGTGATGACCTCATCCCATGAACTTAGCCTCTGAAAAACTCTACCTTATGTCTGTGGGAGAATAAAAGTGAAAAAGGTGAGTTACATCTTAATATTATTATGAAAATAGGTTTGACCTTGCAGACCCCCTTTGAGAAGTGCTGTTCTAATCTATAAGACTACCTCTGATGATTCTGAATTAGTACAGTTTCTCTGCATATGAATATGGGAATGTGATTTCTGTGTTTCCGGAGTTTAAGATCTACTACCATGCCAAAATAATTACAAACTTCTGGACTTTTCAAGTGAAATATTGCTGTGGTACATGAAAAATGTGTCTGTCCTTGTCAAAATGAAAGAGGAATATAGTATGAAAAAAATTGTGTAAATCATGACAGTTTTACTACTGGCACTTCCTCTAGAGGAAAACTCTTCTGAAACTGCAAAATGCCAAAAAAATTAATGGATACAAAGAACGTAGTATCAGTCATACCAAATATTTTAAAGGGTTTGGGAGGTGAACACCAGGGAGGTGGCTTTCCCTACCATCATTCCAGCTATTATTGAATAATGTGCATCTACTCTCTGAATTAGAGTAAAGCTAAACTTTTAACAAAAAGACACAAGACTGTGGTTTAAAGAACACTGAAATTTGTTACTCCCTCACACGCAAGGACTGCACAAGGTAAGAAATCCAAGTTATCAGACTGGCTGTGCACTGTGAGGCCATCCAGAGATTCAGGGGCTTTCTGCTCTACTTCTCTGCCATCCACCATGGCATTATTCTCAACTGCATCGTTGAAGCTGGGTCAAGCAACTCCACGGTCTACCTTGTAGGAAGGAAAAGAGAGCCTCATGAGGGATGATATGTCCTGTGTTTTAAGGCGCAGGCTCAAAATTAGCACATATCATTTCTGCTTCCGTTCCATTTGAGAATGTAAGAATTTGACCACACAGCCCCAAACGAGGCTGAGAAGTGTACTCTCTAACTAGTCATGGGCCAAGCCACAACTCTTTTACTGAAGAAGAGGAACAAGTTGGATTTTAATGGACAATTCACAGTATCCATCACATAGACTTTCTAGTCAATGATTTTTGTTTTGTTTTGTTTTGTTTTTGTTTTTTGCGGTACACGGGCCTCTCACTGTTGTGGCCTCTCCCGTTGCGGAGCACAGGCTCCGGACGCGCAGGGTCAGCGGCCATGGCTCACGGGCCCAGCCGCTCCGCGGCATGTGGGATCCTCCCGGACCGGAGCACGAACCCGTGTCCCCGGCATCGGCAGGCGGACTCTCAACCACTGCGCCACCAGGGAAGCCCCTCAATGATTTTTTTGTAATCAGCAAAGTGTTCTACTTCTCAGGCTTTAAAATGCAAGCTCTGTACCTGTAACTATCAGATTCTTTAGTCAGTCACTAGAGTAAATATATATTGTATCAGTTTAAAAAAAAAACCCATAAATTCTTTCACACTTATAGCAAGTGTTACTATGTTAAAACACTTGCTCTCTTAGAATACTCCCTCTTAGTCTGAGCTTTCTTAGAACCCAGCCACCATTCTGCGAGAAGCCAAAGCCTCACCGAAAGGCTATACGTAGGTGTTCTGGTCAATAGTCCCAGCTAAGCCCAGCTTTCAAATCATTTCAGCCGAGACACCAGACAGGTGAGTGAAGAAAGCATTTTGGTAACAAATCTTGTCTCAGCTATTCCAGCGCCTATTTGTTCAAGCCACCAGCTGTTAGAATCATCTTATTTGAGGCCATAGACATTATGGGAAGAGACAATCCCTGCTATGCCCTGTCCAAATTTCTGAATTTATAATTTGCGAGCATAATAAAATTATTTGTTTTAGGGGTGGGGGAGCAATAGATATTCATAGCAATAGATAATTGGAACGTACATTTCAAGCTGGATATTTAGATAAGTCTTCTTCTCAAACTTCCCATTGATAGAATTTTTCTGAAATATTTAATTTACATTCTCTAATCAGTTAAAAACAAAGTTTAGCTTGTATATAATTCATTCACTTATTTGACAATATTTATGAAGCATCTACCACTTGCTGGGGTTATATCTGTAAGCCACACACCTTAGGACCGTGTTATATTCACTCTTATATTTCCCAAGTAGATTTTAAGCTTCTTGAGTGAAAAAGAAATTAATATATATCAGACTTCTGTAATCGCCACAGCATCTAGTATATGTAAAGCTCATTATGAGTAGAAAGTACTTGATAAGAACTTGTTTGATCTATAAGAATTTTTAAAATTTATAATAGAAGTGTATATATGTACGCATTCTTCGTGTTCATACCTATGGCTATAGTTTAGTCAGGTATGGCTGAAGAGATGTGTATTTTCTAATTAAAAATAAGAACTGTTAGTTATAAGTACTTATGCATTATAAAAATGACTTTAAAATATATCACTTTATAAGGATTCTTATGAAGGGTTTCCTATTAAAGATGCTATTTTGGAAAAGAGTATGTACTGCAGTCATTTGCATATTTATTTTTACATGCTGGCAATTCACATGATCTGTGTAATGCTTTTACCGTTTAACTGTAAGCTTCTCGCCGAATGAAATTTTATTTTTAAAGTATCTTATCACCACACACACATACACAAGCAGTTTGAATGGTGTAAAATATAACATCCACATTTCAATTGCTTTACTCTGTTGCCTATCACAACTAGAGCTTCCTAAAGTTCTCTTTATCAGAACAAAATGTCGATGATTCAAATACCATGCTTCAGCTGCCTTCATCATTTGAATGAGATAAGCTCTCAGCAAGATGTATTCAGGAAACTATGGTTCAAACTGTGTTATCCTGCTATAAAGCAATCTGCTAAACATTTCTGAAGCATTTTAGACCGCTGTGACTTAGGTGCAAACAATGTGGGCACTTAATCTATTGATTTGAAATTGGGGCTGCAGAGAAGATATTCTCACGATTTCATTTGCTGCATAGAAAAACACTTCCTATTTTTTACGTGCTAAGAATGGAAAGCTATTCAGAACTATTTATATTAAAACAAAGAATGAAAATGACTGACCTTATAAATTAGGTTTTTATCAAAGTTTGTAGTAATGGAGATACAATGATATAATACAACCTATTTTAGGTATAAACATATTTTAAGGGCTTTTAGTCAAACGAACATGACATACTTTTAGTTTTTTTCCAGGTTATATTTACTTAGTATATAGTGGTAAATGGCTTATCTATATTATCAATATCCCTTTTCACTGTTTTCTTATGCTGATAAAATCTGTATTTGGAGTAATTATTCACCTAAGAAATGCATGCCTTCCTGACTTGAAACACATTTCATAAACAATTCTCTGTACTGAGACAGTTAATAAAATGTTACATTAATCAGTTACATTATAACCTTTGATACTGATCAAACCATATTAAAATTTGAAATTCACTATGATATATTCATCAATATATGAATTAAGACAAAGGAATATAGATACATAGAGGAGATACATAAGGGGAAATAAATGCTCATCTTTTACTTTTTTCAGTTATTTAAAAGATATTATTTAGGTTATGACTATATTTTATAGCTCACTGTGTAGACATCATTCGGGTATAACTATACAATGATAAAAATCAGTTATATTTGTTTAATAAAGCCAGCAGATAAGCTAGATTTTATTTTCAACTTCTTTCTTTGGCATTACATGAGTATAGTTAACAGAATAATAAAACAAATAACTTTTTATAGCCTATTGATTATTTAGCAGATTTTATGGTACCTCAAATTTTCACTTTTGAACTGTCATTCTAAAACTATCAACTTTCTAATACATCTTTCTCCTCCCACTGGCTTGTGATATAGATTAACAATGCCAGTAATGACAGCTCTGAGTGAATCATTTTTCATTAGCACCTGTTTTACTTGCCCTAGGTACCAAGTGAAAGGTGATTTCAGTTTGGCCCTTCTCCTATCCCTTAAATGTGAGATAACTTAAATTTCTTAGCTATAATAATACATTCAATTCATTTGGGTTTTTTTTGAAAAGTAAATGAGGCCAGAAGCTATAAAAACTTTTATGAAAAACAAAGCTAAAAAATATTAAAGATTTGATTTGTTATCTATATGCAGTTCATACAGAACATCCTTTGTCTAAGGCAGTGTTAACTGATGAAAGATAAAACATTGCTGAGAAAGATATGAAGTGAGATAGTCAGGTTTTTCTACATATTCATTCCTTCTACACTTGCTGTGATATCAATGTGTCTCTTTGATGGAGATGGCTTGTAGACAAATTGTAGTTATATCTATAAGTGGCAAAATATGCTTTTCAATATACCATCATTTTTTCCTCTGACATAGACGCCCTGCCCTCCCCTACTCACCTCCTTCTTTACCTCACATGGTTAGAAATTAGGTGCAATGGATTGGTGAAGTAAGACATGTAGAATAAGGGTAATATCCCACAGCTACGGCATCAGTTCATTTCAGGGTTTGGATTTTTTTTTTTGTCCATATATATACTTTAAAAAATTTATTAATTCTAAAGAGTTTTGTACATAACCTATCCCAAGAGAATAATCCTAACCTTAAAATTTCCAAAAGAAAATAATCCATCTGTTCCCCATAAATTACAATCTTAAAATTCTTCCTTTTGTCAAATCTACACATTTTTTTCAGTCAAATTGTCAGTTCTCCATTCTCAACTTGAAAAATAGAATAACTATCTGATTTTTACATTTAGCAATTGAAAACAAAAGAAATAATTTACAGATATATGCATATATTAGAATTAAATTAATTGGATGACTTATTCAACTCTCTGTCCAGCAATTGTCAATCTGTTTACATGTGATCCAAATTTAATTTTCTTAAATATCAAAGGAATGTATTAGGGTCCCATTTGCTTCTTAATTTGAATTATCCTGTGGACCTTATCAATATGACCAGACAAACTGCAGAAAAGAAAATTGTTTCTTTTCATTTCAGACAGGAGATTTTAAGATTTGAGTTCTAGCTTTAGTTCAAATTGCCCTTACAATTTTATTGTTATTGTTTTTACATGACTGTGTTGCACTGTTTGGTATTTCTCTGTGTGATTATATTGGCATCTATTTAATTGAGCCACAAAGAGTAAAACAGTAAAGAACAAAGAAGCAAAGAGGATGAAACAACAACAGAACTTAGAAGTTAAATAAAACACACATTCAATTTTACCTCTCTCCAGAGGACCTATACTAGCTCTAAGTTCAACTCTTCGAGACTGAAGTGAAGATTCTCTTTCTGTCTACCTGTTTGCCTTGGTACTCATTGTACCCAACCATCACATACGACAAAATATAACGTGTATGTATGTATGCATATTTGCATGGTTTGAATATATTTCTTATGACAATAATAAACATTTATGCGAAGTACTGTTCTGAATGCTTATATTTTATCTCCCCAACAGCCCTACAAAGTAAATACTACTAGTACTTATGTTTCATAGGTGAGGAAACTGAGGCTCAGAGAAGTTGAGTGAACTGCCCAAGGCTTCAAAGCTGTAAGAAGCAGAACCAGGATTCAAAGTTGTCTGACTCCAGAGCCTATGCTCTCGTAATGCTAACACTCACTCATCCAACAATGAACACTAAAATCTATTTATTAATGGATTGAGGCAGAACACATGTACAGAAACCAAAGAAGTAGAGTGAGGCAGTTACTAGAAAAAGAGGATTTGGGACACTGTTAAATTAATTCCAGATATTTTTGTGAAGTTCTTAATGAGAGTGGTACCATACTGAATACTTCCTTTGGGTTTCTTTCTTTTCTTTTTCTTTTTTTTTAAATGTGATGGTTTCCTTAATTAGAAAAAAAACAATTTTAGTTTTGACTGCATTGGGTCTTCGTTGCTGCATGCGGGCTTTCTCTAGTTGTGGCGAGTGGGGGCTACTCTTTTTTTTTTTTTTTTTTTTTAGCGGTATGCGGGCCTCTTACTGTTGTGGCCTCTCCCGTTGTAGAGCACAGGCTCTGGACGTGCAGGCTCAGCAGCCATGGCTCATGGGCCCAGCCACTCCGTGGCATGTGGGATCTTCCCGGACCGGGGCACAAACCCGTGTCCTCTGCATTGGCATGTGGACTCCCACCCACTGCGCCACTAGGGAAGCCCGGGGCTACTCTTCATTGCGGTGCGCGGGCTTCTCATTGTGGTGGCCTCTCGTTGCAGAGCATGGACTCTAGGTGCATGGCTTCAGTAGCTACGGCTCATGGGCTCAGTAATTGTGGCTCGCGGGCTCTAGAGCTCAGGCTCAGCAGTTGCGGCACGCGGGATTAGTTGCTCTGCAACATGTGGATCTTCCTGGACCAGGGATTGAAGCTGTGTCCCCTGCATTGGCAGGCAAATTCTTAACCACTGCGCCACCGGGGAAGTCCCTCCTTTGGGTTATTTTGTTCTTCCTGTTACACCTACTCATAATAGTCATTCAAAAAATTTTTTTGGTTGTTGATTCACTGTCTGGGAGGTCTGAGAGCTTTCAGAGCTAGAAGAGAGCAAAAAAATGATAGGCCAGAAACTTTATTTTCTGACTCCTGACCAAATGGTTCAGTCTTAGGGCTAAGTATCAGATAGATGGGCCATAATTTTGATACCTAATATTTATTGACATATTATGCCTTGATAGTAATAAAATCTTCCTCTTTGGACAAAATGCAGCAAAACTCCTTTAAAAATTAAAAATAAAATGTTTTATTGAAGTATAGTTGACATACAATATTATATTAGTTTCAAGTGTACAACATAGTGATTAACATTTATATACATTAGAAATTGATGCCCATGATAAATCTAGTAATAATCTGTCACTATACAAAGTTATAGTGGTATTACTGACTATATTCCCTATGCTGTATTTTATATCCCCATGACTTATTTATTTTACAACTGGAAGTTTTTACATCTTAATTCCCTTCACCTATTTCCCAAACCCCACAACCACCTCCCTTCTGGCAATCACCAGTTTATTTTCTGAATCTGTGAGCCTGCTTGTGTTCTGATATGTTGTTCATTTGTTTTGTCTTTTAGATTCCACATATAAGTAAAATCATACAGTATTTGTCTTTCTCTGTCTGACTTATTTCACTTAGCATAATACCCTCCCAGTGCCTCCATAATGTCTCAAATGACAATATTTCATTCTTTTTTGTGGCTAATATTCCATTGTGTATATATATTACATCTTCTATATCCATTCATCTATGGATGCACACTAAGGTTCCTCCCATATCTTGGCTATTGTAAATTATACTGCAATGAACTTTGAAATGTACATGTTTTTTCAAATTAGTGTTTTCATTTTCTTTGGATAAATACCCAAATGTGGAATTGCTGGATGGTACAGTAGTTCTATTTTTAATTTTTTGAAGAACCTCCATACTTTTTCCATAGTGGCTGCACCACATTATATTCCCATCAACAGTGCACACGAGTATGCTGAACATCTTTTCATGTGTCTGTTCGCCATCTGTGTTCTGTGTGTCTTTCTTGGAAAAATGTCTATTCAGACCCTCTTTTTTTTTTTTTTGGCTGCACTGCACTACTTGTGGGATCTTAGTTTCCCGACCAGGCTAATGGTTTATCAATTTTGTTTATCTTCTCAAAGAACCACCTTTTAGTTTTATTGATCTTTGCTATCGTTTCCTTCATTTCTTTTTATTTCTGATCTGATTTTTATGATTTCTTTCCTTCTGCTAACTTTAAGGTTTTTTTTATTCTTCTTTCTCTAATTGCTTTACGTGCAAGGTTAGGTTGTTTATTCGAGATGTTTCCTGTTTCTTAAGGTAGGATTGTATTGCTATAAACTTCCCTCTTAGAACTGCTTTTGCTGCAACCCATAGGTTTTGGGTCGTCGTGTCTCCATTGTCATTTGTTTCTAGGTATTTTTTTATTTCCTCTTTGATTTCTTCAGTGATCACTTCGTTATTAAGTAGAGTATTGTTTAGCCTCCATGTGTTTGTATTTTTTACAGATCTTTTCCTGTAATTGATATCTAGTCTCATAGCGTTGTGGTCAGAAAAGATACTTGATACAATTTCTATTTTCTTAAATTTACTAAGGCTTGATTTGTGACCCAAGATATGATCTATCCTGGAGAATGTTCCTTGAGCACTAGAGAAAAATGTGTATTCTGTTGTTTTTGGATGCAATGTCCTATAAATATCAATTAAGTCCATCTTGTTCAATGTATCATTTAAAGCTTGTGTTTCCTTATTTATTTTCATTTTGGATGATCTGTCCATTGGTGAAAGTGGGGTGTCAATTTCCCCTTTATGGCTCTTAGTATTTGCCTTATGTATTGAGGTGTCCTATGTTGGGTGCATAAATATTTCCAATTGTTATATCTTCTTCTTGGATTGATCCCTTGATCATTATGTAGTGTCCTTCTTTGTCTCTTCTAATAGTCTTTATTTTAAAGTCTATTTTGTCTGATATGAGAATTGCTACTCCAGCTTTCTTTTGGTTTCCATTTGCATGAAATATCTTTTTCCATCCACTTACTTTCAGTCTGTATGTGTCCCTAGGTCTGAAGTGGGTCTCTTGTAGACAGCAAATATATGGGTCTTGTTTTTGTATCCATTCAGCCAATCTGTGTCTTTTGGTGGGAGCATTTAGTCCATTTACATTTAAGGTAATTATCGATATGTATGTTCCTATTCCCATTTTCTTAATTGTTTTGGGTTCGTTATTGTAGGTCTTTCCCTTCTCTTGTGTTTCTTACCTAGAGAAGTTCCTTTAGCAGTTGTTGTAGAGCTGGTTTGATAGTGCTGAACTCTCTCAGCTTTTGCTTGTCTGTAAAGGTTTTAATTTCTCCATCAAATATGAATGAGATCCTTGCCGGATAGAGTAATCTTGGTTGCAGGTTTTTCTCCTTCATCACTTTAAATATGTCCTGCCAATCCCTTCTGGCTTGCAGAGTTTCTGCTGAAAGATCAGCTGTTAACCTTATGGGGATTCCCTTGTGTGTTATTTGTTGTTTTACCCTTGCTGCTTTTAATACGTTTTCTTTGTATTTAATTTTTGACAGTTTGATTAATATGTGTCTTGGTGTGTTTCTCCTTGGATTTATCCTGTATGGCTCTCTCTGTGCTTCCTGGACTTGATTAAGTATTTCCTTTCCCATATTAGGGACGTTTTCAACTATAATCTCTTCAAATATTTTCTCAGTCCCTTTCTTTTTCTCTTCTTCTTCTGGAACCCCTATAATTCGAATGTTGGTGCATTTAATGTTGTCCCACAGGTCTGTGAGACTGTCCTCAGTTCTTTTCATTCTTTTTTCTTTATTCTGCTCTGCAGTAGTTATTTCCACTAGTTTATCTTCCAGGTCACTTATCCGTTCTTCTACCTCAGTTATTCTGCTATTGATCCCATCTAGAGTACTTTTAATTTCATTTATTGTGTTGTTCATCATTGTTTGTTTCATCTTTATTTCTTCTAGGTCCTTGTTAAATGTTTCTTGCATTTTGTCTATTCTATTTCCAAGATTTTGGATCATCTTTACTATCATTATTCTGAATTCTTTTTTCAGGTAGACAGCCTATTTCCTCTTCATTTGTTAGGTCTGGTGGATTTTTATCTTGCTCATTCATCTGCTGTGTGTTTTTCTGTCTTCTCATTTTGCTTATCTTACTGTGTTTGGGGTCTCTTTTTTGCAGGCTGCAGGTTCGTAGTTCCCGTTGTTTTTGTTGTCTGTCCCCAGTGGCTAAGGTTGGTTCAGTGAGTTGTGTAGGCTTCCTGGTGGAGGGGACTAGTGCCTGTGTTCTGGTGGATGAGGCTGGATCTTGTCTTTCTGGTGGGCAGGTCCACGTCTGGTGGTGTGTTTTGGGGTGTCTGTTGACTTATTATGATTTAAGGCAAGCTCTCTGCTAATGGGTGGGGCTGTGTTCCTGTCTTGCTAGTTGTTTGGCATAGGATGTTCAGCACGGTAGCTTGCTGGTCATTGAGTGAAGCTGGGTGCTGGTGTTGAGATGGAGATCTCTGGGAGATTTTTGCTGTTTGATATTATGTGGAGCTGGGAGGTCTCTTGTGGACCAGTGTCCTGAAGTTGGCTCTCCCACCTCAGAGGCACAGCACTGACTCCTGGCTGCAGCACCAAGAGCCTTTCATCCACATAGCTCAGAATAAAGGAAGAAAAAGTAGAAAGAAAGTATTAGTAGAAGTAGGAAGAGAGAAAGAAAGAAGGAAAGAAAGAAAGAAGGAAAGAAAGAAAGAAAGAAAGGGAGAGAAGGAGTGAGGGAGGGAGGAAGGAAGGAAGGAAGGAAGGAAGGAGGGAAGGAAGGAAAAAAAGAAAGAAGATAAAGTAAAATAAGATAAAATAAGATAAAATATAAAAGTTATTAAAATAAAAAAATAATTATTAAGAGAAAAAAACAAATGGACGGATAGAGCCCTAGGACAAATGGTGGAAGCAACCCTATACAGACAAAATCTCACATAGAAGCATACACATACACACTCGCAAAAAAAGGAAAAGGGGAAAAAATTATAAATCTTGCTCTCAAAGTCCACCTCTTCAATTTGTGATGATTCATTGTCTAAAGGAGGGAAAGAAGGAAAGAAAGAACGAAGATAAAGTAAAATAAAATAAAGATATTAAAATAAAAAGTAATTATTAAGAAAAAAATAAAAAAAAAAAAACCAAAAACGGACAGATAGAACCCTCGGACAAATGGTGGAAGCAAAGCTATACAGACAAAATCTCACACAGAAGCACACACATACACACTCACAAAAAAAGGAAAAGGGGAAAAAAATCATAAATCTTGCTCTCAAAGTCCACCTCCTTAATTTGGGATGATTCGTTGTCTATTCATGTATTCCACAGATGCAGGGGTGCATCAAATTGATTGTGGAGCTTTAATCCGCTGCTTCTGAGGCTGCTGGGAGAAATTTCCCTTTCTCTTCTTTGTTCTCACAGCTCCCAGGGGCTCAGCTCTGGATTTGGCCCCACCTCTGCGTGTAGGTCGACGGAGGGCGTCTGTTCTTCATTCAGACAGGACGGGGTTAAAGGAGCTGCTGATTTGGGGGCTTTGGCTCACTCAGGCCGGGGGGCGAGAGGGGTACGGATGCGGGGCAAGCCTGCGGCGGCAGAGGCCAGCGTGACGTTGCACCAGCCTGAGGCGTGCCGTGCGTTCTCCCGGAGGAGTTGTCCCTGGATCCCGGGACCCTGGCAGTGGCGGGCTACACAGGCTCCCCGGAAGTGGGGTGTGGATAGTGACCTGTGCTCGCACACCGGCTTCTTGGTGGCGGCAGCAGCAGCCTTAGCGTCTCATGCCCGTCTCTGCGTTCCGCGCTTTTAGCCGCAGCTCGAGCTGTCTCTGGAACTCCTTTAAGCAGCGCTCTTAATCCCCTCTCCTCGCGCACCAGGAAACAAAGAGGGGCGAAAAATTCTCTTGCCCTTCGGCAGGTCCAGACTTTTCCCCGGACTCCCTCCCGGCCAGGCGTGGAGCACTAACCCCCTGCAGGCTGTGTTCACGCCGCCAACCCCAGTCCTCTCCCTGCCTCCTACCGAAGCCTGAGCCTCAGCTCCCAGCCCTGCCCGCCCCGGCGGGGGAGGAGACAAGCCTCTCGGGCTGGTGAGTGCCGGTCGGCACCTATCCTTTGTGCGGGAATCTCTCCACTTTGCCCCCCGCCCCACTGTTACTGTGCTCTCCTCCGAGGCCCCGAAGCTTTGCCCCTCCGCCACCTGCAGTCTCTGCCCGCAAAGGGGCTTCCCAGTGTGTGGAAACCTTTCCTCCTTATGGCTCCCTCCCACTGGTGCAGGTACTGTCCCTATCCTTTTGTCTCTGTTTATTCTTTTTTCTTTTGCCCTACCCAGGTACGTGGGGGGTTTCTTGCCTTTTGGGAGGTCTGAGGTCTTCTGCCAGTGTTCAGTACGTGTTCTGTAGGAGTTGTTCCACGTGTAGATGTATTTCTGTGTATCTGTGGGGAGGAAGGTGATCTCCGCGTCTTACCTTTTTTTTTTTTTTTTTGATACAGAGTTGTCTGAGTTTTTTTTATACTTTGGGTATTAACCCCTTTTCAAATATATCATTTGCAAATATCTTCTGCCATGAAGTAGGCAACCTTTTCGTTTTGTTGATGGTTTGCTTTGCTGCGGAAAACTTTTTAGTTTGATATAGTCACATTTGTTTATTTTTGCTTTTGCTGATCTTGCCTGAGGTGACAGATCCAAAAATATATTGCTAAGGTGAATGTCAAAGAGCATACTGTCTAGGTTTTCTTTTACAAGTTTTATGTCTTATATTTAAGTCTTTAATCCATTTTCAGTTTATTTTTATATGTTGCATAAGAACATAGTCCAGGTTCATTCTTTTGCATGTAGCTGTTCAGTTTTCCCAACACCATTTATTTGAAAAGACTGTAGTTTCCCTGCTGTATATTCTTCGCTCCTTTATCATAAATTAATTGACCATATAAGCATGGGTTGATTTCTAGGCTCTGTTTTGTTCTTTTGAACTATGTGTCTGTTTTTGTGCCAGTATCATACAGTTTTGATAACTATAGCATTGTAGTACAGTTTGAAATCAGGGAGCATGATACTTCCAGCTTTGTTCTTCTTTCTTCTTTCTTAAGATTGCTTTGACTATTCAGGGTCGTTTGTGGGTCCGTTCAAATTTTATGACTACTATTTCCAGTTCTGTAAAAAATAACATTGGTATTTTGTTAGGGATTGCATTCAATCTGTATATTGCTTTGACATTTTAATATGGACATTTTAACGGTACTAATTCTTCCAGTCCATGAGCACTGTATATCTTTCATTTGTTTGTGTGGTCTTTAATTTCTTTCACTAATGTCTTATAGTATTAAGAGTACAGATCTTTCATCTCCATGGTTAAATTTTTTCTTAGGCATTTTATTCTTTTTGATACAATTGTAAATGGGATTGTTTTCTTAATTTCTCTTTCTGATGGCTTGCTATTAGCGTGTAGAGACACAACAGATTTCTGTATATTGATATTGTATCCTGCAACTTTACTGAATTTATTTATTAGTTCTAATAGTTTTTGGTGGAGTCTTTGGGGTTTCCTTTATATAGGATCATGCCACCTGCAAATAGTGACAGTTTTACTTCTTCCTTTCCAATCTGGCTGACTTTTATCTTTTTCTTCTCTGATTATCAAGGCTAGGACTTCCAATACTATGTTGAATAAAAGTGGCAGTGGTGGGCATCCTTGTCTTATTCCCAATCTTAGAGGAAAAGCTTTTAGCTTTTCACCATTGAATATGGTGTTAGCTATGGATTTGTCATATATGGCCTTTATTATGATGAGGTATGTTCCCTCTATATTTACTTTGTTGAGAGTTTTTATCATAAATAGATGTTGAATTTTCTCAAATGTTTTTTCTGCATCTATGGAGAAGATCATAAGATTTTTATCCTTCATTTTGTCAATGTGATATATCACATTGATTGATTTGTGAATACTGAACTTCGGCATTTGACATTTGAATCCCTGAAATAAATCCCACTCGATCATAGTGTATGATCCTTTTAATTTATTGTTGAATTCTGTTTGCTAATATATGTTGAGGATTTTACATCAATTCTCGTCAGGAACATTGGCCTGTAATTTTCTTTCTTTGCAGTGTCTTTATCTGGGTTATGCTGGCCTCCTGGAATGAGTTTGGAAGTGTTCTTTCCACTTCAATTTTTTGAAATAGTTTCAGAAGGATAGGTATTAACCCTTCTTTAAATGTTTGGTAGAATTCACCTGTGAAGCCTCCTAATCTTGAACTTCCCTTTATTGGGAGTTTTTTTGATTTCTGATTCTATTTCATTACTAGTGATTTGTCTGTTTAGATTTTTTGTGTTTTCCTGATTCAGTTTTGGAAGATTGTATGTTTCTAGGAATTTATTCATTTCTTTTAGGTTGTACAGTTTGTTGGTGTATAAGTGTCTACAGAAATTTCTTATGATCCTTTGTATTTCTGTGGTGTTGATTGTAACTTCTCTTTTGCTTCTGATTTTATTTATTTGGGCCCTTTTTTTTTTTTTTCTTTCTAGTCTGGCTAAAGGAGTATCAATTTTGTTTATGTTTTTAAGGAACCAGCTCTTAGCTTCATTGATCTTTTCTATTGTTTTTTTTAGTCTCTATTTCATTTATTTCCACTCTGATTGTTATTATTTCCTTCCTTCTACTAACTTTGGATTGTGTTTGTTCTTTTTCTAATTCCTTTAGGTGTAAGTTTAGATTGTTTATTTGAGACTTTTCTTGTTTCCTGGGCTAGGCTCTATTGCTATCAACTTCCCTCTTAGAACTCCTTTGGCTGCATCCTATAGATTTTGGAATGTTGTATTTCCATTTTCATTTGCCTCAATGTATTGTTTAATTTTCTCTTCAATTTCTCTGTTGATCCATTGGTTGTTTAGTAGCATGTTGTTTAACCTCCATGTGTTTGTGTTTTTCCAGTTTTCTACTTGTAATGAATTTCTAGTTTCATACTGTGTGGTTGGAAAAGATACTTGATATGATTTTAATCGTCTGAAATTTATTGAGACTTGTTTTGTGGCATGCCATGTGATCTATTCTGGAGAATGTTTCATTTACACTTGGGAAAAAAATCTGTATTCTACTCTTTTGAGGTAGAATATTCTGCATATACCTATTAAGTTTGTCTGATGTAACATGTTGTTTAAGGCCAATGTTTCCTTATTGATTTTCTGTCTGGATGATCCATCCTTTGATGTAAGTGGGTGTTAAAATCCCCTACTATTTTTGTTTGTTTGTTTTGTTTTGTTTCTGGTGCACTGAGCAGCATGTGGGATCTTCATTCCCTGACCAGGGATCAAACCCATGGCCCCTACAGTGGAAGGGTGGAGTCCTAACCACTGGACCACTAGAGAATTCGCTAATACCCCCTGCTATTAAAGTGTTACTGTTAATCTCTCGCTTTATGTCTGTATTTGTTTTATTTATTCAGGCGCTCCTATGTTGGGTGCATATACATTTATAAGTATTATATCTGCTTGTTGGCTTGATCCCTTTGTCATTATTTAATGCCCTTCTTTGTCTTTTGTTACAGTCTATGTTTTAAAGTATGTTTTTTCTGATATTAGTATTGCTACCCCAGTTTTATTTCCATTTGCATGAAATATCTTTTTCCATCCCTTCACTTTCTGTGTGTATATCTGTGTGTGTCTTTAGATCTGAAGTAAGTCTCTTGTAGTCAGCATATATACAGGCCTTGTTTTTTTAATCTATTCACCCATCCTGTGTCTTTTGATTGAAGCATTTAGTCCATTTACTTTTAAAGTAAGTATCGATAGGTATGTAGTTATTGCCATTTTGTGAATTGTATCTGTTATAGGTTTTTGGTTTGTGATTACCATGTGGTTCTTATATAACAACCTGTGTACATAGCAGTCTATTTTAAGTTGATGGTCACTCAAGTTTGAGCACATTCTAAAAAGCACTTGTATTGTTTCATGTTTTTTATATCATATTTTACATCTTTTAATTTTGTATATCACTCAGTTATTTTAGATATACATAATTTTTTACTACTTTTGCCTTTTAACCTTAATGCTAGCTTTGTAGGTGGTTGATCCACTACCTTTACTTTATATTTGCCTTTACCAGTGAAATTTTTTCTTCATAATTTTCTTGTTTCTAGTTACGGCTTTTTCTTTTTCACTTAAAAAGGCCCTTTAATATTTCTTATAAGGCCAGTTTTGTGGTGGTAAACTTCTTTAACTTTTGCTTGTCTGGAAAATTCTTTCTCTGTCTTTCAATTCTGAATGATAACCTTGCCAGGTAGAGTATTTTTATTTGTAAGTTTTTTTCCTTTCAGTACTTTCAATGTATAGTGCCACTCCCTTCTTGCCTGTATAGTTAATGCTGAAAAATCAGCTGATAGTTTTATGGGAGTTCCTTTGCACATAACTAGTTGTTTTTCTCTTGCTGTTGTTAAGATTCTCTTTATTTTTTAAATTTCAACACTTTAATTCTAATGTGTCTTGGTGTAAGTCTCTTTGGTTTCATCATATTTGGAACTCTCTTTGCTTTCTTGACTTGGATGTCTGTTTTCTTTGCCAGGAGAGGGAAATTTTCAGCCATTATTCCTTCAAATAGATTTAGTGTCTCTTTCTCTTCTCCTTCTGGGACCCCTATCATGAAACCGTTAGTATGCTTGATGTTGTCCCAGAGGTCCCTTAAACTATCCTCATTTTTAAAATTCTTTTTTCTTTTTGCTGTTCTGATTGGGTGATTTCCACTAGCTTGTTTTCCAGATTTCAATCCATTCTTCTGCATCCTCTAATCTGCTGTTGATTCCCTCTAGTGTATTTTTCATTTCAGTTATTGTTTTCTTCAGTTACAATTGGCTCTTTTTAATATTTTCTATCTCTTTGTCAACACTTTCACTGAGTTCTTCTCCCAAGTTTGGTGAGCATCTTTATGACTATTGCTTTGACCTTTTTTCTGGTAAATTGTTTATCCTCATTTCTTTAGTTCCTTTTCTGAGGTTTTTGTCTTATTTTTCCCTTTGGAAGGTATTGCTTTGTCTGCTCATTTTTCCCTAACTCTCTGTGATTGTTTCTATGTATCAATATTAGGTAAGTCAGCTATGTCTCCTTGTCTTGAAATAGTGGCCTAATGTAGAAAGTGTTCTGTGGGACCCAGTGGTGCAACCCCCGCTGGTCACCAGAGCCAGGTGCTCCAGGGGTATCCCTTGTGTGTGCTGCATGTGTCCTTCTGTTGTGGTTAGGCTGTGAGTGCTGTAGGCATGCTGGTGGGTGAGTTTGGCCTTTAGGTTGGCTGGCTGAGAAGCCCTGCTATGACTGTGGGCACACTGATATGCTGGACTAGTCCCCAGCATGACTGGCTGCAATGTGCAGCTGCAACTGTTGTGGGAATGCTGATGTGTGGGCTGGACCTCCCAGAGCAGGAGCTACTTTGGAGGGGTACTGCTGGTGCCGGCCAGTGCTGCCCACCAGGTGAGGAAGGGCAGGATCCATTTTGGAGGGGCCTGCTTGGGCAGGTGTGTTGGGCAGGGCTGGTCCTCAGAAGAATGCTGGGGCAAGGTGCATGGTGTTAGCTAGGTTGATAGAAAGTGACGAAAATGGCACCTACCAGCACTATGCCAGCTAGGTGGAAGGAGAGTTAAAAGAAATGGTGCCACGAATGCTTCCATCCCTGGAGAGAGTTCCATCAGATCCATGCCCCTCTGGCACATGCTCTAAAGTTAGTCATTGAGGTTCCTTCTCATATGACCCATGTGCTTTTCAAGCTGCTGCCTCTGTGCTGGGACTTGGAAGGAATAAGTTTTTGTGCAAGTCCTTCAAGAGTGGAGTCTTGGTTTCCCACAGCCCTCTGGCTCTCCCAGATGTAAGCCCCACTGGTTTTTAAAGCCAGATGTTATGTTGGCCCATCCTCCTGGTGCAGGTTCCCCAGGCTGAGGAAACCAGTGTGAGGGTCAGACCCCTTTCTCCTCAGGGGAGACCTCCACAGTTGTGATAACCCTTCCACATGTGGGTCGCTGTACTGGGCATGCGGGTTCTGACTAGACCACATCTCTGCCCCTCCCACCCTTCTTGGTATTGCCTTTTCTTTATATCCTTAGTTATAGGAAATCTGTTCTGCTAGACTTCAGGTCATTCTCAGAGACAATTTTTCTATAGGTAGTTGTAGTTTTGGTGTGTCCATGGGAGGAGGTGAGCTCAGAATATTCCTACTCTTCCATCTTGATCTACCAGCCTCAAAACTCCTTTTTTATATGTGATTTTGGAAGATAAGATTATAATTTGCTCTACAGAGGATAAGGCTTTCTCTAGGAATGTATTTTATTTGATCTCTAGTCTATTCAAATCTGTGTAAAAGATAGAATATAGTATTTAATATTAAAATTACTTAGAGAATAGGAGACCATTATGATCCTTTCATTCCTACCTTTTCATTTCAAATCATTTTCATAGGCAGGAACACCATATGTATGTTCTACTGGTACATAAAGGACATATAATGGGCTTATTTTCATATCGCCAGTGTACTACTTTTGAAATAAACTCTTTATTACTATTGTATTTTTCCTAATTACTCATTTCTAATTATACTCACAAGTCATCATTAATAATATCTTACTTCCTTATTCAGTTAAATATTTGCATAACATTCTTTATACAATTAAACGTCAACACAGATACTTTGGATTATACAGTATACTAAACTCTTCAACATGGTATTTGAAAAGGCATATTTCATTTGCACCAGTTCAAGGCAGTAATTGAATATCCTCAGTTCACATATTTGAGATTAATATGTAGGAAAAGACACCCTCACATGTCAAACTTTGGTCCCTAGCACCTCCCTTGGTTATCTCATCTACTTTTCCAGCTTCCACTGACCTCACTGAGAGATAACTGCCACTCTAGAAATGTAGACTTGACCTCTCTCATTTAACTTCAGCCTCACATCTTATCACCTACTGACTATTCTGAATATTTCCACTTGAATATTTCTCATTCACCTCAAACTCAAATTATCTAGAGCTGAACACATCACCTTTCCCCTTAAAATAGTCTCTCTGTCAGGTTTCTTTATTTCTATGAAGATTACTTTCTTTCTTCTAGTTATTCAGGCCTAAAATCACAAGGTGATTTTTGATTCCTTAACTCTCTACTCCTTTCCCACCTCACCCATTGTCAATTTCGAAGTCTTGTCTGTTTATTACTTCATTAGTGTTTCTTACATCCATCTTTATTTTTTTCCTAAGATCACTTCCCTAGTCATGGTCTCCAATATATCTCATAGGCTCATAATATCTCTTATTAAGTATTCTCCCAAATCACAGGATTTTTGGATGAGCTGTTCCTACAAAATTGGCTGCTGCATTTTCTGCTGCTAGGATCTGCTTATTGCTGTCAACACCACCATCATATTGTTCTCTACGTTCTCTCCAGCACTTTTCTCTTGGCTGGTTTTCTTTTTTCATCATTTGGGGCTAACAGCTACACCTGAAGGCCTAGATTCCTTCTGTTTTTCTATTATGACAAATCTTGTAGCAGAGCCCACATCTCTGGCAGCACCATCTCTGATTGGAAATTCTCACTTAGTCTTAAATCCCCTGTGTTTACAGCTTGCTCCTTCTGAATTACTAGAGGAGTGAGCCATGGTCTCAAAGAAGATCATTCTCTTTTCTTACTCAAAACACCCCATCCCTAACCTACCTTCAATCTTCTCTTCCTAACTATAAAGTGGGACTTTCTTTCCCTGGAGACTACTGACATATACTAAAGCTCACATAGGCCCCCAGTTGGCCAAACAAACGAATTCCATTTGGCACTTAACATGAATAGTTAAATCACTTGCATGTTTAGTGATGACAGTTGGTCTCTACTCCCTGTCCCCTTCAAAGCTTTACCATAGTGTCCATCTGCTTTGTGGTTACACTTTAGGCATTCTGCTGCTGCTACATATAAAGGATGAAGTTCAAATCTGTGACATACTTGCTAATATGTTTAAATAAGCTTGTGTGAATGTTGTGAAATTAACCAGTTGTGAATTAACCAGTAATTCAATGTGGTGAATTAACCAGTAATTCTGATCATTTTTCTTCCCCTTTTATAAAGCATACAAGAGTGCAAGAGAAAGAAAATAATGTTATCATAAGAATGACCTTAAATCTCTAAAAAAAGAGAGCACTGTTAGCAAACTTTAAAAGCACATCTCTATCTGGTAAGAATTATTTGAGATATACTGCATATCCTTCACAATAGGTAGATACACCATTGTCCCATGACCTTGAGGTTGAGGACATTGCCATTGGTGGGTCTTTATTTTCTTCAAAAGATTTACAACAAAGGAGTGGTTAGACTTCTTGCTTGAGCTCAGTAGGGATGCACTTAAGTAGATGTCCCTTTTGATTTTGATCAGGGACCATATTTTCAAAGCTTACAGGGGCTAAGTGGGTTATGTTTATGAGTGATCTAGGCAGAGCATAAGGAAAACAATACTATAAGCTTGAGGATAAATGACAACTGGCACAGAACACAGTATCTGGGAGATATTAAGAAATGATGGGGACATCAGTAAAAGTGCATCTAGAAGTGCAGTTGCTATTTGAGGATGGAAGTCAAATGTTAAGGATTGCAGAGCAGAAAGGCAGAAGGAGCCTGGATCCCTGATGATTATGGAGTCACCATACTGTCCCAGGACTGCCTACCTCCTCACATAACTGGTCAGTCTAGGCAAGTGACAGCTTCAGGCATACCAGACCCAGGGATCCACAAGCTTTCTTCATCTCTCAGGTCTTGCTTTCCTTTGCTCCTCCTGGAATGTTACCTTTGATATCTCTTGGATTATTTTCTCCATATGGTGGGAAAAGTGCTACTTCTCATTTCACACTTAACATGAACAGTGCAACCATCTGCATGCTTTAGGCTCCACACTTGGAGCTTGTGACCCAAAAGCAATATAGGTATACTACTTCCATTCTAACTCCAGCAGGAAAGCTCTGAGGAGGACTTTCATTGACCTGGGACAGTTTCATGCCCATCCCTGAACCCATGCGATTGGCTCTTTCAGATCGGTGGCATTGAGGAAGAATTGCCTAAAGGAACTAGGAGGAGACAAACACAAACAGTACTTCCCATAGTCCACTGGTCTCCTGCATTGGAATTGTCTTTTTAGTTCTCTGTCTCCTCTACTGCTTTGTAAGGACTTTGAGGGCAAAAACTGTGCCTTATTAATCTTGTACCTACCCAACGAAGATATAGTAAGTATTTGCTGAAGAATTGAAAAAGGAAAGCCAGGCAAAGAATTTCAAGAAGAGCAGGCTAGGAACCCATGACAAAACTTTGAGCAATAGGTATAAAGTACCAGCAATAAACAGTGGCATTATGACCACTAAACTAGCCTTCAATGTGGGAATTTTATACAGTTCTGTTGGTGACAGGAACTCATTGCAATGTGGCCAGTTCATGCTGAATAAATATGTGATTGGCATATAAACTGTGTGCAGAACAAGCAAATATTTTTTAGCAGGACATTCCTGAAAAGTCTCTTATAATTTATTGTTTAATCTTGTTAATATTTTTAATAAGTCATGTTTCAAAATGTATTTTAGGATGATGGGAATGTAAACCAACATGAGAAATGTTTGACTGCCTCAAGTGAAACTGGTAATTTTAGATTCAGAATGGCAGGACAATTGTAAGATCATTTTATAGACAAGTCTCAGTTTTATCAACCCTTTCCCAAAGCATGAGCTTGAGTGGGACAACATAATTTAGTAAGAGAATTGTGCCAAGAAAAGATAAAAATAAAAGCTAACATGAATCAAGTTCGAAATTGACTTGTTCGGGAAAGAGTTTGAAGATAGTGTGTGAGGGAGACTACATGGTAAGAATTGCTGTATTCAGGTTAAGTGTGTATAGAGACAAGACACATTGAGTAGAATATTAGCTACAGGATCATTTTTGAGAAAAGCCAGTTTTGAGGCAATAAGTGTTAATCTTGAGGAAGAAATCATTTGTTGAAGAGGTGAGCAGAACCAAATATAGTGTTGTCAATATAGGTAAAACAAGTGAAAAGTTTGCTTTGAAGAAATTCATTTTATACTCAATTTTGAGTAGTATCTCTATTCTTTAATATGTTGACTATTCCTCCATTTGTTAAACTGCTGTACTCTCTGACTTGACTGTAAAGCATTTGATTTATTTAAAATATTTAAAAAGATGCACTGAGATGGTTTACATACTGAATGTTATCCTAACCTATTGTGATGTTACAGAGGGCAAAAATTTCATATTGTATTCATCTTTATATTCCCAGCACCTAATAAGGTTCACAAGCCACAGTAGACACTCAATAGATGTTTATGGAATGAAAGATTCTTTAAATTCTACAGTGCTTTACAATTTTCAAAATTTCACACACATGATTTCATGTGATCCCATAATAACACTTTGAGGTATTTATAATATATTTTTTCAGATGAGAAAATAGATTCAAAAGAAGAAAATAACTTCCCAAGTCATAAAGATTTTGAATCCAAATCTTCTTCTTTCTGGCTTAGTTTAGCCATAATGTCTACTTTCAATGAATAAACTATGTTTTAAATCATGACACACCCAGAGACATGTAGACATGTAGAGGATATCTAGTTTTTGCCTGTTCAGTACCACACCTCTTTTAAGGCACTAAAGGCGGCCATTCATGCTATTCTACCCCTCTGGTCATTAGGGTAGGAAAGTGATCCATTTCCAGCTAGTAATAGTACTCTGACTGCAGCATTTGGCTGAGGTGAGGGTATGGTCCAAGCCATGTCAATCTGAATCCTTCTCTAGGAGTCTTCAGTTTAGAGATAAGAAGGTTATTGCCCTTTGAAATCACAGAGGATGAAGGATGGAAAGGTGGGTCTGCTTATGGCCATGGAGAAAGACTAGTTGTAGTTGGAGAACATAAAGCAAGCTGACTGTGAGATGGGGTGATACAGAGCCCCTGGGCTGCTCATGCCTAATGGGTCAGCTCGATCCTAGATATGTTGAACCATATGAAATTACCATTTGTAGGTCAAAATGGCTAAATATCATCATTTTCATTTGGCTCAACCTACTATACAAGTTAAAAGACCACACTTCAATTTTATCCAGAATCTTATGAGACTTTTCCAACCCAACTTTTTCTTGTGATAAATGGGAAAATGAAAGCCCAGAAACTTCAAAGGACTTGTCCAAGGTTACTAATGCCAAGTAATGCAGGTTTTCTGAATTTCAGTCCAGCACCCTTTCCATTAAGCATAATGAGTCCAAAATTTTAAATTAGTCGTTTTCAAATTTTGCAAACCAGTTGCATTTCACTGCTTGTTTTGTTTTTAACTTTAGATTTTTTTTCCTTGTTAAGCCTATGGAATCATGCTGTTATGAATCAAAGCAGGCAAATTTATTTGTTATAAACTTTTCCAGGAAAAATAATCTCTAGATTTTGACTAAAACCATGAACTTTAAAACCAAAAGAAATAATCTGATTCAAGTAAAATACATGGTCATTTTAAAGGCAAAACTCACATATCCAACTTCTGACTACTTTTTCTTCTTCCTTTTTATTAGGTCTTCCAAAAGAACTTCTCAAACTTTGGTGTGTATAAGACACAGCAGAAGTTGCCTTTAAACATGTAGATTCCTGAGTCCTACACCACTGAGTCAAAGTCTCTGGGGGTGGGTCTAAGCATGTTCATTCTAACAAGCTTACTGGGTGTTCTACCCACACTGAAGTTGAAGCAGTAATGCCTTAAGTATTGCCACTCTTAGGGATTCTGTCACTTTATGTTTCTCAACACTCAAAGGGGAGACTGCTGAGAGCATGTGCCTATAAAGTCACTATATTGCCACAGTCACCAATGGGGCTGTGATATATCATGCAGGTGTGTTGGGCTGGGAAATGGCTAGGAACCAGTGTTTCACACCTGGGCCAGCTCATCAACTCCTATTAATTAGGCTAATACTTATGCATATCTGTATCCTGCTCGTACTTTTGTTCTAATCAACACAATATTTCTAAGAACAACCAAGTATTTCTAGCTCAAACCCCACATATCTTCAACCAAGCTCATTTTATGGTTTTTCCCAATTCTGCTTTTCCTTCTGTATTATCTACTTTAGTGAATGGCATCACTAGCCACCTAATTGGGCAAGCCAGAAAACTCAGAATTGTCCTCAGTTCTGTGTTTTACCTCTCATCTAATACTAGTCATGTCAAACCTACTCTTCTAACATGCCTCAGATTAGTTTTCTTCTCATAATCCTCATGGCCATTGCCTTTGGGTCCTCCCTCAGATGCTTGTTGCCTCTTCTGGGCTTCTGAAATAGGCTTCTAAAAGGATTTCCTGTCTCTAGCCTCACTTTCTCTGTAATCCATCTTCTACACTGCCACTGGAAATGCATTTCTAAAATGCAAATCAGGTTTTGCTACTCCTTCTAAGATGGCTCCCCATTACCACCCAGTTAAAGTCCAATTCATTTGTATGTCACACAAGGCCCCTTGTGATCTAGATTATTCAGAGTAATAATCTATTGCTATTTCTGCCAAATCTCAAATGATTCAAATGCAATAGTTTAGAGTTCATGGAACTATCAAATATTGTATTATTTTCATCTTTTTTAAATGGCCCTAAAATAATATCTTGTTAGTGTTTATTAATTGTAAAATCTGTGGCTTTTATAAAATGTTTTGAAAATGATTAAAGCCTAACTCATACCAAACCAAGGACTCCCTGTGAACAAAACAAAACTGTGCCACTGTTATCTATGCAGAAAAGTTATGTTGACATCCTATAATTTATCCCTGTGTAAAGATCTGTTGTTAGCAGGAAGTAAGAACTGGAAACCCTTCTCTGCTGTCTCAGGTCAGCATTAATCTGATATTCTAAGGATGTCTCCTGAAAAGTTTGAGAAAGAAATGCAAAGGAAAAAAGTATTACTTCCTTGTATTCAAGATGGGAACACATGTTCTGTTCCAACCTACACCAACTCAAGACTCTGTACTGTAGGATTTCTAGGTATCGTTTCCTTCTGTAAGTAGTAGACTGACTCTTCCACATGTATTTCCAGTTTCTCATCCAGCCTTACCCAGTGTCATTGCTCTGCACTGCTAATGTAGTGAATTATAGGTCAAGACACGATATAAAGTGGGAAAAGCGTAAGATAGCCAATTTAGGAAGAGTCAGTTTGCATTACAGATTTGTCTGCACATTTTCATGAGGCTAAGTTTAAGACAATAGGAAGCAGCCTTTAGCATAAATGTAATGAATTGTGGAATAAGTCGTAAATAAGAAAAGAGAGCATATTGCAAACGAAACAACATGTAGGACTATGGGAAAGGAAAATATACTAGTATGTACAAAAAATTGAACAGTGGTCATCATGGGGCTCTAGAAGGAGGTGAATAAAAACGTCAGTACTGACCTAGGGCAGTTCAAGAGGCCATATCTCAAATAGTCCTGAATACACCATCAAAGAAAAGATACAATCCTTTTATTTTTAAATGGAGCATAGAATAATTCTTTAGGCTCTCTCTCTCTCTCTCTTTTTTAAAATAAATTTATTTATTTGTTTGTGTTTATTTATTATTATTTTTTGGCCATGTTGGGTCTTTGTTGCTGTGTGTGGACTTTCTCTAGTGGTAGTGAGCAGGGGCTACTCTTCCTTGCGGTGCGTGGGCTTCTCATTTTTGTGGCTTCTCTTGTTACAGAATACGGGCTCTAGGCGCGCCGGCTTTAGTAGTTGTGGCATGTGGGCTTCAGTAGTTGTGGCTCACGGGCTCTAGAGCGCAGGCTCAGTAGTTGTGGTGCAGGGGCTTAGTTGCTTCACGACATGTGGGATCTTCCTGGGCCAGGAATCGAACCCGTGTCCCCTGCATTGGCAGGCGGATTCTTAACCACTACTCCACCAGGGACCTAGGCTCTCTTATCATCTTTAGCACTGCAGTTGTCTTCCCCTGCCAGTTCTTAGCATTTTTCTCTAAGAGGTTACACCAACCTTAAACTCACATACCTTGGTCCCAAATATCTTTGAATGAATTTGTCCCTCTCAACTAGGGGCTTGTTTCTCACATGCTGGGGGTCTCTTTTTTTTTTGCCTCTTCTCTGAACTGGTTAGCAGGTAGGTTTTTTTTTAAAATAAATTTATTTATTTTTATTTATTTATTTTTGGCTGTGTTGGGTTTTCGTTGCTGCGTGTGGGTTTTCTCTAGTTGTGGATAGCGGTGGCTTCTCTTGTTGTGGAGCATAGCCTCTAGGCACTTGGGCTTCAGTAGTTGTGGCACGCGGGCTCAGTATCTGTGGCTCGCGGGCTGTAGAGCTCAGCCTCCATAGTTGTGGTGCTTGGGCTTATTTGCTCCACATCATGTGGGATCTTCCCGGACCAGGGATCGAACCCATGTCCCCTGCATTGGCAGGTGGATTCCTAACCACTGCATTACCAGGGAAGCCCGGTAGGTGTGTATTTGACCCAATAAGGTCCTACCTTTCTTCCAAGTTGCTTCTCTTTGTCTTTTCTTGTGAAACACAGCAGACACCACAGACTAGACCTGGATGGTTGCTGGGTATAACAAACACCCCGTGTCCCTCTTCCACTAAGCACTGTAAGATAAACATTCTGTTCTTTACCAGTCACTCACTAGCTGGACTATAAAGTCCTTTCGTTTGTATTCAGGAACAAGGTGAATTATTTACTTTTTTAGCTGCGGATAGCTTAGCCACTAGCATCTTCAAAAACAGCCTGAGGTCACTGAAGTTGTCAGTATTCTTAGAATCGAGGAGCACAGTAGAAAACTTTAATAAATTACATTTCCAGAACAGAAAATTTGACCATCTCATGAGTTAATCTATTTTAACAACTAATAAACCTGCTATCAAAAAACATTGCCATTTATGGCAAGACTTCAAGTTGTAGGTTAAGCCTGTTTTATCTTTTGTCATTAGTGTACATGGTTACAGTTGGTCTCTGTCCTATTATTATAGGACCTTTCCTTTATCTTTTCGGGAATTCCATCTTCTAATTTTTTTAAACTTTATATGCATCCTCAGAGTTGTCACGTCAACTTAGGTTCTAATATCTCTACCTTGCTCTTAAAGTGGTGGCTGTCAGCATTAGTGTGTCTTGTGGTAGAGGTTGCACTAGCACCGAACACACCAGGGAGTTTGCCTGGTGTTCCTCACGTACCAGATTCCAGTTTACAGATCAGAAAAAAGTGGAGGCCTTCATTGCTTATTCATGGTCAGCTACTTATTCACTTTGACCCTACATGTTTTGCTGACATGCTTTTGTATAGCCACAATCCCTTTCTTTTTAAAAAATTGGTTGTTGCTGTTTTGTGTTGCACCTGTTCCACTTAATACTATATTCTTTGTTTCTAACACTTCTCTAATTATCCAAAGTCATTTTGAATTCTGATGCAACCTTTTGGCTAATGGTTATCCATTACCAGAGACATATATATTTTTTCTTTATTGGAGTATAATTGCTTTACAATGGTGTGTTAGTTTCCGCTTTATAACAAAGTGAATCAGTAATGCATATACATATGTTCCCATATCTCTTCCCTCTTGCATCTCTCTCCCTCCCGCCCTCCCTATCCCACCCCTCTAGGTGGTCACAAAGCACCGAGCTGATCTCCCTGTGCTATGCGGCTGCTTCCCACTAGCTATCTATTTTACGTTTGGTAGTGTATAATGTCCATGCCACTCTCTCACTTTGTCACAGCTTACCCTTCCCCCTTCCCGTATCCTCAAGTCCATTCTCTAGTAGGTCTTTGTCTTTATTCCCGTCTTACCCCTAGGTTCTTCAGGACATTTTTTTTTCTTAGATTCCATATATATGGGTTAGCATATGGTATTTGTCTTTCTCTTTCTGACTTACTTCACTCTGTATGACAGACTCTAGGTCCGTCCACCTCACTACAAATAACTCAATTTCGTTTCTTTTTATGGCTGAGTAATATTCCATTGTATATATGTGCCACATCTTCTTTATCCATTTATCTGTCGATGGACACTTAGGTTGCTGCCATGTCCTGGCTATTGTAAATAGAGCTGCAATGAACATTGTGGTGCATGACTCTTTTTGAATTCTGGTTTTCTCAGGGTATATGCCCAGTAGTGGGATTGCTGGGTCATATGGTAGTGATTTGTAGATTTTTAAGGAACCTCCATACTGTTCTCCATAGTGGCTGTACCAATTCACATTCCCACCAGCAGAGCAAAAGTGTTCCCTTTTCTCCACACTCTCTCCAGCATTTATTGTTTCTAGATTTTTTGATGATGGCCATTCTGACCGGTGTGAGATGATATCTCATTGTAGTTTTGATTCGCATTTCTCTAATGATTAATGATGTTGAACCAGAGATATTTGGGAGCATCACTTCTATCTTCTCACCCAGGTTCACACTAAGTTTGCAATAATTTACCTACATATCAGCAAATATCAGTGAGAAAATCCCTTTAGGGTAATTTCACCCACATAGCAACAAACTATATAAAATACCTAGCAATAACCTTAAGAAGAATCATGTGAGACTCATGTAAAGAAAAATACAGGACTATTGAGCTATAAAATAATTTTTTTACAGGTTTTGTAGCTGAGAAGGACTTAGCATTCACCCAGGAGGCACTATAGTGAGTGAGTTAAGCAAACGGATGCTGGTGTTTCTAGAGGAAGAGCTGCTGTTGGGAAGCCACACCACTTTGTGACTTGTTACTTTCTAAATACACCAAATCAAGATGTATTTGGAAGGTATCCCAAATTACAACCCAAATTACTGCAACCCAAATTACAATAGACATGCTAATTATAATGAGCATTCAGTCAGGTTGCGGTGTTCCTTGCAGGCAATAGTTTTTAGTTTTATTTTACGAGAAAATATAGGCATTTTTGTTAAGAAATTAAAAATCATTGTGGACTCTCATTGATAGATTTAAAATGTGATTATTTATTTAAGGCCAATAGACATTCAGCTTTAAAAAATTGCACTTTAAATATGTAACCAATTGGACACTTGATCTTCAATGTAATTAAGTTTTTAAAAACCTTCACATGGCTCTTTTTCACATAGAGTAAAACTGAAACCTCTGGTGTCCTGAACACCTAAGAAATGAGTTTCTGAGATAACTTAGTCTTCTCCATTAGTTCAAAAAACTTTAAATATATAATCATTTTAGATGGAAGTTTTCCTTAAGACTATTATATATACCTGCCTCTGTGAACGAACATTCAGAGTAAAACTTAACTTTCACTTGATGTCACAGGTTCAAAAGAAGAAGAGACACAGGAGATTAAGGAACTTTTTCTATGCAAATTCTGGTTCCATCATTTAACATCTGTGCACTTGGGCAAGTCTGTCAATCGCTCTGAGCCTTGGATTACACACCACCTGAGCCATTTACTTTTCCAGATTGTTGTGAATACCTGAGAGAGAAAATCATAGCATGGATTGTACACTGTGAAATATAGCAGTATTGTTTGAAGTTGAATTTGGGATTCAGAAGTGAAAGAGAACTAATATATTTTTTTGAATGGTGGTGTGGCCAGATATTTCAAATGTTTTGTCTCCTCCTATATTCATAACAACTTTAAACGTGGTTATTATTATTCCCATTTTATAGATGAGATATTAAAGCTACAAGAAGTTAAGTAACTTGCTCTTTGTAATAATGATGAGAGAATGAGAGTTAAGTGGGGCAGGAATTTTCTTCATTGTATGAGCTATGAATCGAAGTCCAGAATTTGCCATGGGTACATACTGGACAAAACTAAGATTTAAACATAATTTTTTTCACTGTCAGTTCATTGTTTTATTTCGTTTTATTTTTGTTCTTAATTTTTTAAGTTTTCAGTTTTCTACATTAGTAAAGGAAATATATGACTAGATATTTCTTGATATTATACTATTAGTTTCGAAGGTATGATAGTGATGTTATGGTTACTATGATTTTTTTAGAGTCCTGTTATGGACTGAATATTTGTGTCCCCCCAAGGTTCATATGTTGAACCCTTACCCCCATGTGATGGTATTAGGAGATGGGGCCTTTGGGAGAGTAGGGTCAGAAGAGGACTTGAGGGTGGAGCCTTCATGAATGGGAATGATGCCCTTACAATAGTCAGGAGAGAGCTTGCTTCCTTTTTCTGCTCTGCTATGTGAGGTTACAACTAGAAGTCAGCTGTCTACAGCCTGGACGAGGGCCAGAACTTGATGTGCTGGCACCCTGACCTCTGACTGTCAGCTACCAGAACTGTGAGAAATAAATTTCTGTTGCTTATAAGCTACCCAGTTTATGGTATTTTGTTAGAGTAGCCCAAGCTGAAAAAAACAAGTCCTTTCCTTTAGAGATACATTCTAGAATATTTGTCAGTGAGCAGTTATGATTCCTGGAATTTGTTTTTTAAATTACTTGGAGGTGAAGGGGGTTGGGTGTGGGTTGGGATATAGGAGAAACCAGGTTAGCATGAGTTAATAAATTTTGAAAGTGGGTGATGAGATCGGAGGTTCAGTCTGCTTCATTCCAAAGCCCATACACTGTTTTATCAGGTGTGACCTTCAAACACCATTAATTACAATACCATATTTCCTAGGTCTCCTCTAAATTCATTTTAAATGAATAAAGTAAAGTAGTGATTTTTTGAAAACCACCTATTATGATGAACTCTTCCTTTTTCTTCGCCCGGAATTCTTATTAAACTTCCTCTAAAGGAGTCAGGCCTTGGGAAAGGAAATAGAAGGCGTATGTTTTCCCTCTGAGCGATAATGTATAATAGCTCAGGCCACTCTTACTACTGACTGATGTGGTCAAATTCATGTGATGCTTCCTTATTTTGCTGGCAGAGATTTATCCCCTGGCTGAAGACTCTGTGTTGTTGCTGGTGCTGTGTGGCTTGAGACTGGAAGTGATTCCCAAAGTCTTCAAATGGCCGCTTGTGGGAGTGTTCCACTATAGCTAGCTAGCTGCCATTGCTGCCATTGATGTCTTCCACTGAACTTTCTACAGGTTCCCAAATCTGAACTGGAAATTGTCTGCTCATGCAGAAGTGGGTTTATTATGAAGTTATTGAAGGTTAAGCTTCAGGGCCCACCACCCATCTAGGCTGCTTCCAAGACCCCAGCAATATGGTTAATTGAATGTTGTGAATTCAAAGAGTATCTTAACATAGTTCCTGCCAAAAAAACTTGAATTGCCCTAAAATCTTGTAGTTGATTTATGATAAAAATTTGATATTTTCAAAATTTGACAGCAGTCCTAAAAATGACATTGGGAATAGTGAGCTGTGAACCTGAAAGACACTTTTCTAATCTATAGGTAATAAAAAAAAAAAATTTTGATCAACCATTCTAGAGGAAAGATGAATTATCTTTGAATTCCCTCTATAGGTAATGTTATAAAATCACCATCATTTAAAGATGTTATCAGGGGACCTGAAATCTTGAGATGGCAGAGGAGTAAGACATGGAGATCACCTTCCTCCCCACAAATACATCAAAAAAAATCTACATGTGGAACAACTCCTACAGAACACCTACTGAACGCTGGCAGAAGACCTCAGACTTCCCAAAAGGCAAGAAACTCCCCCACGTACCTGGGTAGGGCAAAAGAAAACGGAAAAAACAGGGACAAAAGAATAGGGATGGGACCTGCACCTCTGGAGGGAGCTGTGAAGGAGGAAAAGTTTCCACCACTAGGAAGCCCCTTCGCGGCCGGAGATGGGGGGTGGGGGGAAGCTTCAGAGCCACGGAGGAGAGCGCAGCAACAGGGGTGCAGAGGGCGAAGCGGAGAGATTCCCGCACAGAAGATCAGTGAAGACCAGCACTCACCAGCCTGAGAGGCTTGTCTGCTCACCCGCCGGGGAGGGCGGGGCTGCCGTCAGAGCGCAGGGAGAGGACTGGGGTTGGCTGTGTGAACACAGCCTGAAGGGGGCTGGTGCACCACAGCTAGCAGGGAGGGAATCCGGGAAAAGGTCTGGACCTGCCGAAGAGGCAAGAGACCATTGTTTCAGGGTGCGCAAAGAGAGGGGATTCAGAGCACTGCCTAAACAAGCTCCAGAGATGGGCGGGAGCTATGGCTATCAGCATGGACACCAGAGACAGGCAGGAGATGATAAGGCTGCTGCTGCAGCCACCAAGAAGCCTGTGTGCAAGCACAGGTCACTATCCACACTTACCCTGCCGGGAGCCTGTGCAGCCCGCCACTGCCAGGGTCCCGTGACCCAGGACCAACTTCCCCGGGAGAACACACGGTGAGCCTCAGGCTGTTGCAATGTCATGTTGGCCTCTGCTGCTGCAGGTTCAACCTGTATTCCGTACCCCTACCTTCCCCCAGCCTGAGTGAGCCAGAGTCCCCTAATCAGCCACTCTTAACCCTGTCCTGTCTGGGTGAGGAACAGACGCCCTCAGGTGATCTACATGCAGAGGCGGGGCCAATCCAAAGCTGAAGCCTAGGAGCTGTGCGAACAAAGAAGAGAAAGGGAAATTTCTCCCAGCAGCTTCAGGAGCAGCGGATTAAATCTCCACAATCAACTTGATGTGCCCTGCATCTGTGGAATACCTGAATAAACAATGAATCAATCCAAAATTGAGATGGTGGACTTTGGGAGCAACTGTAGACTTGGGGTTTGCTTTCTGCATCTAATTTGTTTCTGGTTTTATGTTTATCTTAGTTTAGTATTTACAGCTCATTATCATTGGTATATTTATTGATTTGGTTGCTCTCTTCCTTTTATATATATATATATTTTCATTTTTCTCTTTTTGTGAGTGTGTATATGTATGCTTCTTTGTGTGATTTTGTCTGTGCAGCTTTGCTTTTACTATTTGTCCTAGGGTTCCGTCTGTTTTTTTTTGTTGTTGTTTTAGTAGAGTTTTCAGTGCTTGTTATCATTGGTGGATTTGTTTTTTGGTTTGATTGCTCCCTTCTTTCTTTCTTTTTTCTTTATTACTTTTTCTTTTTTAATTTTAATGACTTTCTTTTCTTTCTTTCTTTATTCCTTCCTTCTTTCCTTTTTTTCTTCCTTCCTTCCTTCCTTCCTTCCTTCCTTCCTTCCTTCCTTTCTTTCTTTCTTTCTTTCTTTCTTTCTTTCTTTCTTTCTTTCTT